>NC_052165.1:81238319-81551766 GCF_902713615.1 Scyliorhinus canicula | reverse complement strand
GCAGAGTCCGTTCATATTGGATTGCAGAGTCAGTGACACTGGATTAGCAGTGTCAGGGATATTGGATTAGCAGAGTCATGATATTGGATTAGCAGAGTCAGTGATATTGGATTAGCAGAGTCAGTGATATTGGGTTAGCAGAGCCAGTGATATTTGGTTAGCAGAGTCAGTTACACTGGATTAGCAGAGCCAGTGATATTGGATTAGCAGAGTCAGTGACACTGGATTAGCAGAGTCAGTGATATTGGATTAGCAGAGTCTGTGACACTGGATTAGCAGGGTCAGTGATATTGGATTAGCAGAGTCAGTGATAATGGATTAGCAGAGTCAATGATATTGGATTAGCAGAGTCAGTGACACTGGATTAGCAGAGTCAGTGATATTGGATTAGCAGAGTCAGTGATATTGGATTAGCTGAGCCAGTGATATTGGATTAGCAGAGTCAGTGACACTGGATTAGCAGAGTCAATGATATTGGATTGGCAGAGTCAGTGACACTGGATTAGCAGAGTCAGTGACACTGGATTAGCAGAGTCAGTGATATTGGATTAGCAGAGTCTGTGACACTGGATTAGCAGGGTCAGTGATATTGGATTAGCAGAGTCAGTGATAATGGCTTAGCAGAGTCAATGATATTGGATTAGCAGAGTCAGTGACACTGGATTAGCAGTGTCAGTGATATTGGATTAGTAGAGTCAGAGACACTGGATTAGCAGAGTCAGTGATATTGGATTAGCAGAGTCAGTGATATTGGATTAGCTGAGCCAGTGATATTGGATTAGCAGAGTCAGTGACACTGGATTAGCAGAGTCAATGATATTGGATTAGCAGAGTCAGTGACACTGGATTAGCAGAGTCAGTGACACTGGATTAGCAGAGTCAGTGACACTGGATTAGCAGAGTCAGTGATATTGGATTAGCTGAGCCAGTGATATTGGATTAGCAGAGTCAGTGACACTGGATTAGCAGAGTCAATGATATTGGATTAGCAGAGTCAGTGACACTGGATTAGCAGAGTCAGTGACACTGGATTAGCAGAGTCAGTGACACTGGATTAGCAGAGTCAGTGATATTGGATTAGCAGAGACAGTGACACTGGTTGAGCAGAGTCCGTGACACTGGATTAGCAGAGTCGGTGATATTGGATTCGCAGAGTCAGTGACACTGGATTTGCAGAGCCAGTGATATTGGATTAGCAGAGTCAGTGATATTGGATCAGCAGAGTCAGTGACACTGGATTAGCAGAGCCAGTGTCACTGGATTAGCAGAGACAGTGACACTGGATGAGCAGAGTCAATGACACTGGATTAGCAGAGTCAGTGATGCTGGATTTGCAGAGTCAGTTACACTGGATTAGCAGAGTCGGTGATATTGGATTAGCAGATAAGTGATTTTGGATTAGCACAGTCAATGATATTGGATTAGCAGAGTCAGTGACACTGGATTAGCAGAGTCAGTGATATTGGATTAGCAGAGTCAGTGACACTGGGTTAGCAGTGTCAGTGATATTGGATTAGTAGAGTCAGAGACACTGGATTAGCAGAGTCAGTGATATTGGATTAGTAGAGTCAGTGATATTGGATTAGCAGTGTCAGTGACGCTGGATTAGCAGAGTCAGTGACACTGGATTAGCAGAGTCAGTGACACTGGATTAGCAGAGTCAGTGACACTGGATGAGCAAAGTCAGTGATATTGGATTAGCAGAGTCGGTGATATTGGATTAGCAGAGTCAGTGATATTGGATTAGCAGAGAAGTGATATTGGATTAGCAGAGTCAGTGATATTGGATTAGCAGAGTCAGTGATATTGGATTAGCAGAGTCAGTGACACTGGATTAGCAGAGCCAGTGATATTGGATTAGCAGAGTCAGTGATATTTGATTAGCAGAGTCTGTGACACTGGATTAGCAGAGTCAGTGATTTTGGATTAGCAGAGTCGGTGACACTGGATTAGCAGAGTCAGTGCCACTGGATTAGCAGAGTCAGTGACACTGGATGAGCAGAGTCAGTGATGCTGGATTAGCCGAGTCAGTTACACTGGATTAGCAGAGTCAGTGATATTGGATGAGCAGAGTCAGTGATATTTGATTAGCAGAGTCAGTGATATTGGATTAGCAGATTCTGTAATATTGGATTAACAGAGTCAGTGGCACTGGATTAGCAGAGTCAGTGACACTGGATTAGCAGAATCAGTGATTTTGGATTAGCAGAGTCAGTGATCTTTGATTAGCAGAGCCAGTGTTATTGGATTAGCAGAGTTAGTGATATTGGATTACCAGAGTTAGTGATATTGGATTAGCAGAGTCAGTGATATTGGATTAGCAGAGCCAGTGATATTGGATTAGTAGAGTCAGTGGCATTGGATTAGCAGAGTCAGTGATATTGGATTAGCAGAGTTAGTGATATTGGATTAGCAGAGTCAGTGATATTGGATTAGCAGAGTCAGTGATATTGGATTAGTAGAGCCAGTGATATTGGATTAGCAGAGTTTGTGATATTGGATTAGCAGAGTCAGTGAGACTGGATTAGCAGAGTCAGTGACACTGGATTAGCAGAGTCGGCGACACTGGATTAGCAGAGTCGGTGACACTGGATTAGCAGAGTCAGTGATACTGGATTAGCAGAATCGGCGATATTGGATTAGCAGAGTTAGTGATACTGGATTAGCAGAGTCGGCGATATTGGATTAGCAGAGTCAGTGATATTGGATTAGCAGAGTCGGTGATATTGGATTAGCAGAGTCAGTGACACTGGATTAGCAGTGTCAGGGATATTGGATTGCAGAGTCAGTGACACTGGATTAGCAGTGTGAGGGATATTGGATTAGCAGAGTCCGTCATATTGGATTGCAGAGTCAGTGACACTGGATTAGCAGTGTCAGGGATATTGGATTAGCAGAGTCAGTGATATTGGATTAGCAGAGTCAGTGATATTGGATTAGCAGAGTCAGTGATATTGGGTTAGCAGAGCCAGTGATATTTGGTTAGCAGAGTCAGTTACACTGGATTAGCAGAGCCAGTGATATTGGATTGGCAGAGTCAGTGACACTGGATTAGCAGAGTCAGTGACACTGGATTAGCAGTGTCAGTGATATTGGATTAGCAGAGTCGGTGACACTGGATTAGCAGGGTCAGTGATATTGGATTAGCAGTCAGTGACACTGGATTAGCAGCGTCAGTGATATTGGATTAGCAGAGTCAGTCACACAGGATTAGCAGAGTCAGTGACACTGGATTAGCCGAGTCAGTGGCACTGGATTAGCAGAGTCAGTGATCTTGGATTAGCAGAGTCAGTGATATTGGATTAGCAGTCAGTGATATTGGATTAGCAGAGTCAGTGATATTGGATTAGCAGAGTCAGTGATATTCGATTAGCAGAGTCAGTGATATTGGATTAGCAGAGTCAGTGATATTGGGTTAGCAGAGCCAGTGATATTGGGTTAGCAGAGTCAGTTACACTGGATTAGCAGAGCCAGTGATATTGGATTAGCAGAGTCAGTGACACTGGATTAGCAGAGTCAGTGACACTGGATTAGCAGTGTCAGTGATATTGGATTAGCAGAGTCGGTGACACTGGATTAGCAGAGTCAGTGATAGAACATAGAACATAGAACGATACAGCGCAGTACAGGCCCTTCGGCCCTCGATGTTGCACCGACATGGAAAAAATCTAAAGGCCATCTAACCTACACTATGCCCTTATCATCCATATGCTTATCCAATAAATTTTTAAATGCCCTCAATGTTGGCGTGTTCACTACTGTTGCAGGTAGGGCATTCCACGGCCTCACCACTCTTTGCGTAAAAAACCTACCTCTGACCTCTGTCCTATATCTATTACCCCTCAATTTAAGGCTATGTCCCCTCGTGCTAGCCACCTCCATCCGCGGGGGAAGGCTCTCGCTGTCCACCCTATCTAACCCTCTGATCATTTTGTATGCCTCTATTAAGTCACCTCTTAACCTTCTTCTCTCTAACGAAAACAACCTCAAGTCCATCAGCCTTTCCTCATAAGATTTTCCCTCCATACCAGGCAACATCCTGGTAAATCTCCTCTGCACCCGTTCCAAAGCTTCCACGTCCTTCCTATAATGAGGCGACCAGAACTGTACGCAATACTCCAAATGCGGCCGTACTAGAGGTTTGTACAACTGCAACATGACCTCATGGCTCCGGAACTCAATCCCTCTACCAATAAAGGCCAACACACCATAGGCCTTCTTCACAACCCTATCAACCTGGGTGGCAACTTTCAGGGATCTATGTACATGGACACCGAGATCCCTCTGCTCATCCACACTACCAAGAATTTTACCATTAGCCAAATATTCCGCATTTCTGTTATTCTTTCCAAAGTGAATCACCTCACACTTCTCCACATTAAACTCCATTTGCCACCTCTCAGCCCAGCTCTGCAGCTTATCTATGTCCCTCTGTAACCTGCAACATCCTTCCGCACTGTCTACAACTCCACCGACTTTAGTGTCGTCTGCAAATTTACTCACCCATCCTTCTGCGCCCTCCTCTAGGTGATTTATAAAAATGACAAACAGCAACGGCCCCAGAACAGATCCTTGTGGTACGCCACTCGTAACTGAACTCCATTCTGAACATTTCCCATCAACCACCACTCTCTGTCTTCTTTCAACTAGGCAATTTCTGATCCACATCTCTAAATCACCCTCAATCCCCAGCCTCCGTATTTTCTGCAATAGACGACCGTGGGGAACCTTATCAAACGCTTTACTGAAATCCATATACACCACATCAACTGCTCTACCCTCGTCTACCTGTTCAGTCACCTTCTCAAAGAACTCGATAAGGTTTGTGAGGCATGACCTACCGTTCACAAAACCATGCTGACTGTCCCTAATCATATTATTCCTATCTAGATGATTATAAATCGTATCTTTTATAATCCTCTCCAAGACTTTTCCCACCACAGACGTTAGGCTCACCGGCCTATAGTTACCGGGGTTATCTCTACTCCCCTTCTTGAACAAAGGGACCACATTTGCTATCCTCCAGTCCTCTGGCACTATTCCTGTAGCCAATGATGACCTAAAAATCAAAGCCAAAGGCTCAGCAATCTCTTCCCTGGCTTCCCAGAGAATCCTAGGATAAATCCCATCTGGCCCCGGGGACTTATGTATTTTCACCTTGTCCAGAATTGCCAACACTTTTTCCCGACGCACCTCAATGCCATCTATTCTAATAGCCTGGGTCTCAGCATTCTCCTCCACAATATTATCTTTTTCTTGAGTGAATACTGACGAAAAGTATTCATTTAGTATCTCGCTTATCTCCTCAGCCTCCACACACAACTTCCCACCACTGTCCTTGACTGGCCCTACTCTTACCCTAGTCATTCTTTTATTCCTGACATACCTATAGAAAGCTTTTGGGTGATATTGGATTAGCAGTCAGTGACACTGGATTAGCAGCATCAGTGATATTGGATTAGCAGAGTCAGTCACACAGGATTAGCAGAGTCAGTGACACTGGATTAGCCGAGTCAGTGGCACTGGATTAGCAGAGTCAGTGACACTGGATTAGCAGAGTCAGTGACACTGGATTAGCAGAGTCAGTGATCTTGGATTAGCAGAGTCAGTGATATTGGATTAGCAGCCAGTGATATTGGATTAGCAGAGTCAGTGATATTGGATTAGCAGAGTCAGTGATATTGGATTAGCAGAGTCAGTAATATTGGATTAGCACAGTCAGTGATATTGGATTATGTTCCCTCCCTGGTGCGAGAATCAAGGATGTCACGGAGCGGCTGCAGGACATTCTGTGGGGGGGGGGGGGGGTGAACATCCAGCTGTCGTGGTGCACATAGGCACCAACGATACAGGGGAAAAAACGGAATGAGGTCCTACAAACTGAATTCAGGGAGTTAAGAGTTAAACTGAAAAATAGGATCTCAGGATTGCTACCTGTGCAACGACCTAGTCAGAGCAGGAATGTCAGGATAGATAGCATGAATGCTTGGCTCGAGAGATGGTGCAAGAGGGATGGATTTAAATTCCTGGGGCATTGGAACCGGTTCTTGGGGAGGTGGGACCAGTACAAACAGGACAGTCTGCACCTGGGCAGGACTGGAACCGATGTACTAGGGAGGGTGTTGGCTAGAGCTGTTGGGGAGGGTTTGAACTAATGTGGCCGGGGGATGGGAACCAATGGAGGAAGTCGGAAGGTAGTAAAACAGGGACATAAACAAAAGGCAGTAAGGGGGAAAGTGAAAGGCAGAGGAGCCATATCCAAAAATCAAAAAGGGCGATAGTACAAGGTACAGTGACTGAGGGGAGCTCAGTGAATAGGCCCAGTAATACTAAAAGGAATAAAATGGGAAGTAAAAACATAAATTGTAAGCGACGCGGCAGGTTGTTACATGAAGATATGGGTCCAACGACAAGGAAAATTAGGAGAAAAGTTAAGAGGAAATATAACTTGGGAAAGGTTACTGATCGGTGTTAAGGTTCAAAACAGAGGTATAAAAGCCAACATGAGTGTACTTTACCTGAATGCTTGTTGTATTCGGAATAAAGTAAATGAGTTGATGGCACAAATCATTGTGAATGACTATGATTTAGTGGCCATTACTGAAACATGGTTAAAGGATGGTCACAACTGGGAGTTAAATATCCGAGGGTATCAAACTATTCGGAAGGACAGAGTGGATGGTAAGGGAGGTGGTGTAGCTCTGTTATTTTAGGATGACATCGGGGCAATTGTAAGGGATGACATTGGTGCTATGGAGCATCCATTTGGGTGGAAATCAGGAATAGTAAGGCGAAAAAGTCATTGATAGGAGTAGTCTATAGGCCATCAAATAGTAACATTATGGTGGGGCAGGCAATAAACAAAGAAATAAGAACATAAGAACATAAGAACTAGGAGCAGAATTTGACCGTCCGGCCCTTCGAGCCTGCTCCGCCATTCTATAAGATCATGGCTGATCTATTTGTGGTCTCAGAACCACTTACCCGCATTCTCGCCATATCCCGTAATTCCTTTATTTTTCAAAAAAACATCTACCCTATCTTTAAATATATTCAATGAAGTAGCATCTACTACTCCTTTCGGTAGGGAATTCCATACTTTAACCACCCTCTGAATGAAGAAGTTCCTCCTTGATTCAGTCCTAAATCTGCTCCCCCTAATCTTGAGGCTATGCCCTCTTGTGACACCTTCACCCACCAGTGGAAACATCCTTTCTACTTCTATCTTGTCCATTCCCTTCAAAATTTTATATGTTTCTATTAGATACCCCCTCAACCTTCTGAAATCCAGTGAATATAATCCCAATCTACTCAGCCTCTCCTCATACGATAACCCCCTCAACTCCGGAATCAGCCTAGTGAACCTCCTCTGTATCCCCTCTAGTGCTAGCACATCCTTTCTCAAGTGTGGAGACCAAAACTGCGCACAGTACTCCAGGTGTGGCCTCACCAGCACCTTGTACAATTGCAACATTACCTCTACTTTTAAACTCGATCCCCTTCGCAACGAAGGGCAAAATTCCATTTGCCTTCCTAATTACTTGTTGTACCTGCAGACCAACCTTCTGTGACTCATGCACAAGTACACCCGGGTCCCTCTGCATAGCAGCATGCTGCAGCTTTTTACCATTTAAGTAATAATCCGTTCTATTGTTACTCCTACCAAATTGCACAACTTCACACTTATTGACATTATACTCCATCTGCCAGACCTTTGCCCACTCACTCAGTGTGTCAATGTTCCTCTGTAAGGTTTTACAGCCCTCAGTACACTTTGCTCTGCCACACACCTTTGTGTCATCTGCAAACTTGGATACCTTACACGTAGTCCCCAACTCCAAATTGTCTATATAAATTGTAAATAATTGTGGTGCCAACACCGATCCCTGAGGCACACCACTCGTCACTGATTGCCAGCCAACTGATTCATGAAGAAATGGTACAGCAATTATCATGGGGGATTTAAATCTACATGTCGATTGGATTAACCAGGTAGGTCAAGGCAGCCTTGAGGAGGAGTTTATAGAATGTATTTGCGATAGTTTCCGAGAACAGTATGTAATGGAACCGACAAGGGAACAAGCGGTCCTAGATCTGGTCCTGTGTAATGAGACAGGATTGATTAATGATCTCATATTTAGGGATCCTCTCGGAAGGAGCGATCACAATATGGTGGAATTTAAAATACAGATGGAGGGTGAGAAGGTAAAATCAAACACTTGTGTTTTGTGCTTAAACAAAGGAGATTGTGGAATTTAAAATATAGATGGAGGGTGAGAAAGTAAAATCAAATACTAGTGTTTTGTTTAAACAAAGGAGATTACAATGGGATAAGAGAAGAACTAGCTAAGGTAGACTGGGAGCAAAGACTTTCTGGTGGAACAGTTGAGGAACAGTGGAGAACCTTCCAAGCGATTTTTCACAGTGCTCAGCAAAGGTTTATACCAACAAAAAGGAAGGACGGTAGAAAGAGGGAAAATTGACCGTGGATATCTAAGGAAATAATAAGGGAGAGTATCAAATTGAAGGAAAAACAGACAAAGTGGCAAAGATTGGTGGGAGACTAGAGGACTGGGAAATCCTTAGGGGGCATCAGAAAGCTACTAAAAAAGCTACAAAGAAGAGTAAGATAGAGTATGAGAGTAAACTTGCTCAGAATATAAAAACAGACAGTAAAAGTTTTTACAAATATATAAAACAAAAAAGAGTGGCTAAGGTAAATATTGGTCCTTTAGAGGATGAGAAGGGAGCTTTAATAATGGGAGATGAGGAAATGGCTGAGGAACTGAACACGTTTTTTGGGCCGTTCTTCACAGTGGAAGACACAAATAACATGCCAGTGACTGATAGAAATGAGGCCTTGACAGGTGAGGATCTTGAGAGGATTGTTATCACTAAGGAGATAGTGATGGGCAATCTAATGGGGCTAAAGGTAGACAAGTCTCCTGGCCCTGATGGAATGCATCCCAGAGTGCTAAAAGAGATGGCTAGGGAAATTGCAGATGCACTAGTGATGATTTACCAAAATTCACTAGACTCTGGGGTGGTCCCGGTGGATTGGAAATGAGCAAACGTGACACCACTGTTTAAAAAAGGAGGTAGGCAGAGAGCAGGAAATTATAGGCCAGTGAGCTTAACTTCGGTAGTAGGGAAGATGCTGGAATCTATCATCAAGGAAGAAATAGCGAGGCATTTGGATAGAAACTGTCCCATTGGGCAGACGCAGCATGGGTTCATAAAGGGCAGGTCGTGCCTAACTAATTTAGTGGAATTTTTTGAGGACATTACCAGTGCAGTAGATAACGGGGAGCCAATGGATGTGGTATATCTGGATTTCCAGAAAGCCTTTGACAAGGTGCCACACAAAAGATTGCTGCATAAGATAAAGATGCATGGCATTAAGGGTAAAGTAGTAGCATGGATAGAGGATTGGTTAATTAATAGAAAGCAAAGAGTGGGGATTAATGGGTGTTTCTCTGGTTGGCAATCAGTAGCTAGTGGTGTCCCTCGGGGATCCGTGTTAGGCCCACAATTGTTCACAATTTACATAGATGATTTGGAGTTGGGGACCAAGGGCAATGTGTCCAAGGTTGCAGATGACACTAAGATGAGTGATAAAGTGAAAAGTGCAGAGGATACTAGGAGTCTGCAGAGGGATTTGGATAGGTTAAGTGAATGGGCTAGGGTCTGGCAGATGGAATACAATGTTGACAAATGTGAGGTTATCCATTTTGGTAGTAATAACAGCAAATGGGATTATTATTTAAACAATAAAATATTAAAGCATGCCGCTGTGCAGAGAGACCTGGGTGTGCTAGTGCATGAGCCACAAAAAGTTGGTTTACAGGTGCAACAGGTGATTAAGAAGGCAAATGGAATTTTGTCCTTCATTGCTAGAGGGATGGAGTTTAAGACGAGGGAGGTTATATTGTAATTGTATAAGGTGTTAGTGAGGCCACACCTGGAGTATTGTGTTCAGTTTTGGTCTCCTTACTTGAGAAAGGACGTAATGGCACTGGAGGGTGTGCAAAGGAGAGTCACTAGGTTAATCCCAGAGCTGAAGGGTTGGATTAATAGGAGTGGTTGAGTAGACTGGGACTGTACTCGTTGGAATTTAGAAGAATGAGGGGAGATCTTATAGAAATATTTAAAATTATGAAGGGAATAGATAGGATAGATGCGAGCAGGTTGTTTCCACTGGCGGGTGAAAGCAGAACTAGGGGACATAGCCTCAAAATAATGGGAAGTAGATTGAGGACTGAGTTTAGGAGGAACTTCTTCACCCTACGGGTTGTGAATCTATGGAATTCCTTGCCCAGTGAAGCAGTTGAGGCTCCTTCATTAAATGTTTTTAAGGTAAAGATAGATAGTTTTTTGAAGAATAAACAGATTAAGGGTTATGGTGTTCGGGCCGGAAAGTGGAGCCGAGTCCACAAAAGATCAGCCATGATCTCATTGAATGGCGGAGCAGGCTCGAGGGGCCAGATGGCCTACTCCTGCTCCTAGTTCTTATGTTCTTATATTACAATGGGATGAGAGAAGAGCTAGCTAAGGTAGACTGGGAGCAAAGATTTTATGGAGAAACAGCTGAGGAACAGTGGAGAACCTTCCAAGCGATTTTTCAGTGCTCAGCAAAGGTTTATACCAACAAAAAGGAAGGATGGTAGAAAGAGGGAAAATCGACCGTGGATAAGGAAATCAGGGAGAGTATCAAATTGAAGGAAAAAGCATACAAAGTGGCAAACATTAATGGGAGACTAGAGGACTGGTAAATCTTTAGGGGCAACAGAAAGCTACGAAAAAAGCTATAAAGAAGATAGATAATGAGAGTAAACTTGCTCAGAATATAAAAACAGATAGTAAAGGTTTCTGCAAATATATGAAAGAAAAAAGAGTGGCTAAGGTAAATATTGGTCCTTGAGAGGATGAGAAGGGAGAATTAATAATGGGAGATGAAGAAATGGCTGAGGAACTGAACACGTTTTTTGGGTCGGTCTTCACAATAGAAGACACAAATAACATGCCAGTGACTGATAGAAATGAGGCTATGACAGGTGAGGGCCTTGAGATAATTGTTATCGCTAAGGAGGTAGTGATGGGCAAGCTAATGGGGCTAAAGGTAGACAAGTCTCCTGGCCCTGATGGAATGCATCCCAGAGTGCTAAAAGAGATGGCTAGGGAAATTACAAATGCACACGTGATAATTTACCAAAATTCACTAGACTCTGGGATGGTCCCGGTGGATTGGAAATTAGCAAACGTTTAAAAAAGGAGGTAGGCAGAAAGTGGGTAATTATAGGCCAGTGAGCTTAACTTCGATAGTAGGGAAGATGCTGGAATCTATCATCAAGGAAGAAATAGCGAGGCATCTGGATGGAAATTGTCCCATTGGGCAGACGCAGCATGGGTTCATAAAGGGCAGGTCGTGCCTAACTAATTTAGTGGAATTTTTTGAGGACATTACCAGAGCGCTAGATAACGGGGAGCCAATGGATGTGGTGTATCTGGATTTGCAGAAAGCCTTTGACAGGGTGCCACATGAAAGGTTGCTGCATCAGATAAAGATGCATGGCAGTAAGGGTAAAGTAGTAGCATGGATAAAGGATTGGTTAATTAATAGAAAGCAAAGAGTGGGGATTAATGGGTGTTTCTCTGGTTGGCAATCAGTAGCTAATGGTGTCCCTCAGGGATCCGTGTTGGGTCGACAATTGTTCACAATTTACGTAGATGATTTGGAGTTGGGGGCCAAGGGCAATGTGGTTGTGGGTGGTTGTCGGGGCAAACGGATAGGGATAAGCGATGCTGGTATGGGTAAATGAACCAGAGGTAGGCATGGTGGTGCCACGGGCGATTGCTTGCTGGTTGGCTCCCCCATCTCCTTGAAGCCATCACAAGGCACAAGTTAGAAGTGTGACCCCTTACCTACCTGGATGAGTGCAACTACAACAACACTTAAACATAGAACATAGAACATAGAACAGTACAGCACAGAACAGGCCCTTCGGCCCTCAATGTTGTGACGAGCCATGATCACCCTACTCAAACCCACGTATCCACCCTATACCCGTAACCCAACAACTCCCCCCCCTTAACCTTACTTTTATTAGGACACTACGGGCAATTTAGCATGGCCAATCCACCTAACCCGCACATCTTTGGACTGTGGGAGGAAACCGGAGCACCCGGAGGAAACCCACGCACACGGGGAGGACGTGCAGACTCCACACAGACAGAAGAAGCGCAACATCATCCAGGTCAAAGCAGCCCGCTTGATCGGTATCACTTCCACTACCTAAACATTCACTCCATCCGCACAGTATGTACCATCTAAAAGATGGTCTTCAGCAACTCCTTCAAGAGCATCTTCAAAACCCACAACTTTTACTAGAATATAAGTAACAGGCGTATGGAAGCACCACCGCCTGCAAGTTTCATTCCTAGTCATATAACATCTTGACTTGGAACTATATCGTGATGTGCAGATGCCGGTGTTGGACTGGGGTGAGCGCAGTAAGAAGTCTTACAACACCAGGTTAAAGTCCAACAGGTTTGTTTCAAACACGAGATTTCGGAGCACTGCTCCTTCCTCAGGTGAATGAAGAGGTGGGTTCCAGAAACATATATATATAGACAAAGTCAAAGATGCCAGACAATGCTTAGAATGCGAGCATTTGCAGGTAATTAAATCTTTACAGATGCAGAGATAGGGGTAACCCCAGGTTAAAGAGGTGTGAATTGTCTCAAGCCAGGACAGTTGGTAGGATTTCGCAAGCCCAGACCAGATGGTGGGGGATGAATGTAATGCGACATGAATCCCAGGTCCCGGTTGAGGCCGCACTCACGTGTGCGGAACTTGGCTATAAGTTTCTGCTCAGCGATTCTGCATTATCACCACCCACCAGGTACGCGGTACATACTCGTGCGGCTCGGCCAACGTTGTCTACCTCATACGCTGCAGGAAAGGATGTCCCGAAGCGTGGTACATTGGCGAGACCATGCAGATGTTGCGACAACGAATGAACGGACATCACGCGACAATCACCAGGCAGGAATGTTCCCTTCCAGTCGGGGAACACTTCAGCAGTCAAGGGCATTCAGCCTCTGATCTCCGGGGAAGCATTCTCCAAGGCGGCCTTCAGGATGTGCGACAACACAGAATCGCTGAGCAGAAACTTATTGCCAAGTTCCGCACACACCTCTTTAACCTGGGGTTACCCCTATCTCTGCATCTGTAAATATTTAATTACCTGCAAATGCTCGCATTCCAAGCATTGTCTGGCATCTTTGACTTTGTCTATCTATATGTTTCTGGAACATACCTCTTCATTCACCTGATGAAGGAGCAGTGCTCCGAAAGCTAGTGTTTGAAACAAATCTGTTGGACTTCAACCTGGAACTATATCATCATTCCTTCACTGTCACTGGGCCATAGTCCAGAATCGCCCATCCCAAGTGCACTGAGAGTCTACTAACTCCACAAAGATGGGAGCAGTTCAATTCAGTTGTCCACCACTACCTTCTCAATGGCAACAAGTTCTGGGCTTATCAAGGGTGCTCACCTCCCATTGTCATGCCCAGTGCAGGTGTGAAGATATTTCAAAATTAGATGCACTCAACAGCTTTTAAGATGGCTGGCATTGTATCAGGTAACCTCAGTAATATTGGCTCCTGACAGGACAGAGATTCAAGCCAATGAATCAGTACGGTAGCACAAGTTATTAGCACTGTGGCTTCACAGCGCCAGGGTCCCAGGTTTGATTCCCCGCTGGGTCACTGTCTGTGTGGAGTCTGCACCTCCCCGTGTGTGCGTGGGTTTCCGCCGGGTGCTCCGGTTTCCTCCCACCGTCCAAAGATGTGTAGGTTAGGTGGATTGGCCCTTAGTGACCAAAAACGTTAGGCAGGGTTATTGGGTTACAGGGATAGGATGGAAGTGAGGGCTTAAGTGGGTCGGTGCAGACTCGATGGGCCAAATGGCCTCCTTCTGCACTGTACGTTCTATGTTCTAATACCTAATTAAAACATGGACAATTGAAAATGAAAAATGAAAATCGCTTTATTGTCACGAGTAGGCTTCAATTAAGTTACTGTGAAAAGCCCCTAGTCGCCACATTCCGGCGCCTGTCCGGGGAGGCTGGTACGGGAATCGAACCGTACTGCTGGCCTGCTTGGTCTGCTTTAAAAGCCAGCGATTTAGCCCAGTGTGCTAAACCAGCCCCTGTATCCACTGCTACCACTTTTATAGCCGCTTATGAAATACACAAGTCCGTTTGACAAGGATGAACTGTCAAAAAATCCAGACCATCACACATCAGCCATCTTGCCTTTTTATTTCACTCTGGGCCATAAAGGGATCAAACTTATCAGGCAGAATTTTCCATTCCGGGTGAGAAAGTTGACGGGAATCCTGCTGGGTGGCTCATTAGTTATGCATCAGCAATGAGCTTCTTCAATCTCGTGATAAGGCAGGCAGGGATTCGTCTGCCCCGCTGTTAGGTCATGGGGTCAAAGGTCCTTGTGCCATATTTAAATGGCACCCACATGGGAATTGCATTGTCATTGATGGGGGGGAGATTGCATTATCATTGGCGGCAGAATTGTCTGTTTTTTTGCACAGAGTCCTGGCTAGACGAGTAACCCAGCCAGCTCCCCAATCGACGGTTTTCACCACATTGTGCAGCACTCTGTGCAAAACAAATCGCAGTTGTGGCCTACGCCGTCATGCTGGCGGGTGAGGCCGGAGAAAGCCGGCAATGCTGGGAATCTTGGAGCTGTGACGGGGCAGTTCTGGTACAGCCCCGGCATGTCCCTCTCCCCCTGGGAGGTATAATTACCTGTGCGTCCCCGCGGGTTCCCTCCACCTGGTGTCCGTTATTTAAAACCTGTTGCAAACCTCACCGATGGATCCCAATGTGGGGACAAAATAATGAGGAAGTCCTTTAATACAACGATAATTTACTGAAAGAATGTCCCCTACCTTTCTTGGTGGGAACCTCGTTATATCACTGACAGCGAGGAACTCTTGCTTGCGAGATTCTCATTTTCTGATTCTTGTGGGTTTGTGCGTTCCCGTCGCCATTTGCGCCCACAGCAAATGTGGATGAAAAATCCCAGCCAATTACTCTGCATGCCTGATGTGACGGGAACTGTCCATGCTGTCAGAAGATTAAAATCCTCTGTTCCAGGGGACGGTGACACCTCTTTCGACAGACTCCTCCAGGCAGTCCACTGCTGACATCTATCCTGGAGGTGGCAACAATAGGACTACCAACCTGACCAACCAGCTTGGGCGGAGGTTGCAAGGGAGGTCGGTGCCTGTGGATTCCAGAAGAGTCCTGCCCTGCAGTGCAGGAAGAGGATGAATGATCTCATCCGCTCCACCAAGATAGGTCAACCCTCACTCCAACTCACACTCTCATAAAGGCTTCTGGCATTTGGAGAGGTGTTACAGAGATCTCACATACTACCAGAAGAAGGAACATTAGCACTGACTGGCAGATGCATTAATGTTGCCATCTCCTGTAACACCCTGGTATGAATGGCATACCCTGATCGAGAAGCACTCAGCACACTGCAGAAACCGAGGGACCTTGGTCTATATGTACAATGGCAGGACATGTTGAGAGAGCAGTTAATAAAGCCTCGAGAATCTTTGTTTTTTTATCAGGGGCATTTAGTACAACAGTAAGGAGCTCATGTTGAACTTGTATAGGACATAAGTTGAGCCTCTTCTGAAGTCCTGCAAACACTTGGGCAGCATGGTAGTAGTTGCACAAATGGATAGAACTGTGGCTTCACAGCAGCAGGGTCCCAGATTCGATTCCCTGCTGGGTCATTGTCTGTGTGGAGTCTGCACAGAGGAGATGTGCAAGAAAGGTTCCAAGGTTAAAGCACTGTAGCTAGGAGGAAACATTGGAGAGGCTAGGACTGTTTTCTTTGGACAAAAGAAGGCTGAGAGGAGACTTAATAGAGGTATTCAAGATCCAGAGAGATATGGGCAATGTAATCATTGAGAAACTGTTCCCACTTGAGGGAGCATCAAGAACTAGAGGGCACAGATTCAAAATAATTGGCAAAAGGAGTAAGTGATGTGAGGGATTATTTTTCACCCAGGGACTAGGTCTAGAACGAACATCCTGAGAGTGTGGTGGAGGCAGGTTTGGTCGAGATGTTCAAAGGGGAATTGGATTGCTATCTGAAAAGAAAGAATGTGCAAGTTTACGGGAAACTGGCAGGACAGTGAGACTAGGTAGAATGCGCTTTCAAAAAGCCAGTGCAGACTTAATGGACCCGATGGCCTACTTCTGCATTGTAAAGATGCTGTGCTGTGGATTGCGAACCCTGACAGATTTTCTTCCTCTCTTAAATCCTTGTGCAGTGAAGCTGAATGATCCCAGGCCAGTGCTGGTTGTGTGTGTGCCTCAGTACTACAGAGCGCAGTTTATTTAACCACTGCATCATTAAGCGAGTGGCTTGGGAAGTTTTTATTCGTTATCAGGTGGCCTTGTTTAATGCCAAATAACAGTGAGTCTGAAAAATTGAAGGGAAATTGGAGAGGAAATTGCAGAGAGAGTTTATAACACGATATCAGGCTCCTTCAATGCACAGAGAGAGATCTGCCTATGATTCAGTACCTTATTAACATGTAAGTAATTACCACAGCGCGTTATCAGAGTGCTCCAGAAATGAAATGTCAGTGGATCACTCACATTGAAGGAATTTAGTGAATGAATGTCATAAGTATTGTACAATCTCATTACTGACCAAGAAATGTAATTCCCCCAATTTCTGTCAATGGTTAATCTCACCTTCAATTGATGTTAATGCAATTTCCCCCCACCCCCCCAATGGTAATGCAATAATCCCTCCATCAATGATGACGCAATTCCCCCCCATCAATGATGACGCAATCCCCCCATCAATGGAAATGCAATCAATGATAATGCAATTCCCCATCAATGATAATGCAATTCCCTCATCAATGATAATGCAATTTCCCCCCTCAATGATAATGCAATTTCCCCCCTCAATGATAATGCAATTTCCCCCCTCAATGATAATGTCATCCTCCCATCAATGATAATGCAATCCCCCCATCAATGATAATGCAATTCCCCCATCAATGATAATGCAATCCCCCCATCAATGATAATGCAATCCTCCCATCAATGATAATGCAATTCCCCCATCAATGATAATGCAATTTCCCCCCTCAATGATAATGCAATTTCCCCCCTCAATGATAATGTCATCCTCCCATCAATGATAATGTCATCCTCCCATCAATGATAATGCAATTTCCCCCCTCAATGATAATGCAATTTCCCCCCTCAATGATAATGTCATCCTCCCATCAATGATAATGTCATCCTCCCATCAATGATAATGTCATCCTCCCATCAATGATAATGTCATCCTCCCATCAATGATAATGCAATTTCCCCCCTCAATGATAATGCAATTTCCCCCCTCAATGATAATGCAATTTCCCCCCTCAATGATAATGTCATCCTCCCATCAATGATAACGTCATCCTCCCATCAATGATAATGTCATCCTCCCATCAATGATAACGTCATCCTCCCATCAATGATAATGCAATTTCCCCCCTCAATGATAATGCAATTTCCCCCCTCAATGATAATGCAATTTCCCCCCTCAATGATAATGTCATCCTCCCATCAATGATAATGTAATTCCCCCATCAATGATAATGCAATTCCCCCATCAATGATAATGTCATCCTCCCATCAATGATAATGCAATTCCCCATCAATGATAATGTCATCCTCCCATCAATGATAACGTCATCCTCCCATCAATGATAATGTCATCCTCCCATCAATGATAATGTCATCCTCCCATCAATGATAATGCAATTTCCCCCCTCAATGATAATGCAATTTCCCCCCTCAATGATAATGCAATTTCCCCCCTCAATGATAATGTCATCCTCCCATCAATGATAACGTCATCCTCCCATCAATGATAATGTCATCCTCCCATCAATGATAATGCAATTTCCCCCCCTCAATGATAATGTCATCCTCCCATCAATGATAATGTCATCCTCCCATCAATGATAATGTCATCCTCCCATCAATGATAATGCAATCCTCCCATCACTGATAATGCAATACCCCCATCAATGATAATGCAATTTCCCCCCTCAAAGATAATGTCATCATCCTCCCACCAATGATAATGCGATCACCCATCAATGATAATGTAATCTTACCATCAATGATAATGCAATTCCCCCATTAAGATAATGCAATTCCCCCATTAAGATAATGCAATCCCCCCATCAATGATAATGCGATCCCCCATCAATGATAATGCGATCCCCCATCAATGATAATGTAATGTTCCCATCAATGATAATGCAATCCTCCCATCAATGATAATGCAATTCCCCCATCAATGATAATGCAATTCCCCCATCAATAATAATGCAATTCCCCCATCAATGATAATGCAATTCCCCCATCAATGATAATGCAATTCCCCCATCAATGATAATGCAATTCCCCCATCAATGATAATGCAATTCCCCCATCAATGATAATGCAATTCCCCCATCAATGATAATGCAATTCCCCCATCAATGATAATGCAATTCCCCCATCAATGATAATGCAATTCTCCCATCAATAATAATGCAATTCCCCCATCAATGATAATGCAATTCCCCCATCAATAATAATGCAATTCCCCCATCAATGATAATGCAATTCCCACATCAATGATAATGCAATTCCCCCATCAATAATAATGCAATTCCCCCATCAATGATAATGCAATTCCCACATCAATGATAATGCAATTCCCACATCAATGATAATGCAATTCCCCCATCAATAATAATGCAATTCCCCCATCAATGATAATGCAATTCCCTGATCAATGATAATGCAATTCCCCCATCAATAATAATGCAATTCCCCCATCAATGATAATGCAATTCCCCCATCAATGAAGATGCAATCTCCCCCGTCAATGAAGATGCAATCTTCCCCATCAATGAAGATGCAATCTTCCCCATCAATGATAATGCAATTCCCCCCATCAATGATGATGCAATACCCCCATCAATGAAGATGCAATCTCCCCATCAATGATAATGCAATTCCCCCCATCAATGATGATGCAATACCCCTATCAATGATAATGCAATACCGCTATCAATGATAATGAAATCTCCCCATCAATGATAATGCAATCCTCCCATCAATGATAATGCAATCTCCCCATCAATGAAAATGCAATTCCTGCATCAATGATAATGGAATCCCCCCATCAATGATAATGCAATCCCCCCTGAGTGATAATGTAGTCCTCCCCTCAATGACAATGTAGTCCTTTCATCAGTGATAATGCAATTCATCAATGATGATGCAACCCCCATCAATGATAATGCAATCCCCCCCCATCAATGATAATGTATTCCCCCCCATCAATAATAATGTAATCCCCCCCATCAATGATAATGTAATCCCCATAAATGATAATGCAATCCTCCCATCAATGATGAGTAGATTAGGATTGTTTTTGTTGGAAAGCCGGAGGTTGAGGGGGGACCTGATTGAGGTCTACAAAATTATGAGAGGTATGGACAGGATGGATAGCAACAAGCTTTTTCCAAGAGTGGGGGTGTCAATTACAAGGGGTCACGATGTCAAGGTGAGAGGGGGAAAGTTTAAGGGAGATGTGCATGGAAAGTTTTTTACGCAATGGGTAGTGGGTGCCTGGAACACTTTGCCAGCGGAGGTGGTAGAGGCGGGCATGGTTAAGGTTAGGGTTAGGTTTCAGGGTTATGGGCAGATGGGAGGTTTCCCTTTTCTCTGCACCCAATAAGGGATGGTGAAGCGTCTGTCACTTTTACTGGCGCAAGTTCAACATTCTTTTTGGCATCGAATTTTACGTCATCTTTTTTCACGAAACCAAACACGTATTTTAGAAATAAGATAAATAGAAAGTTGGAAAGTAGAAAGTGAGAAGCAAAGATTAGATTGTAATTGTATTAAGGAGAAGGTTAAGAATAGTGTATTTAGAGATAAAGGATCTGGATCGGCGCAGGCTGGGAGGGCCGAAGGGCCTGTTCCTGTGCTGTAATTTTCTTTGTTCTTTGTTCTTTTGTCGTTATGACACCGGCGGAAGGGAAAGAAACAGAGATGGTTGTGGCATTGGATGCCGAGAAGGCGTTTGATCGGGTAGAATGGGGATACCTGATGGCAGTGCTGGAGTGGTTTGGGCTTGGACCAAGATTTGTGAACTGGGTAAAGGTATTATATAAGGAGCCGAGGGCGAGTGTCCGCACAAGCAATATCAGTTTGAGATACTTTTCTCTCCACCGTGGGACGAGATAGGGATGTCCTATGTCCCCCCTGCTATTTGCACTTGCGATTGAGCCGTTGGCCATCGCATTAAGAAGTTCGGGAGCATAGAAAGGAATAGTGCGGGGGGGGGGGGGGGGGGGGGGGGGGGGGGGGGGGAATAGAGCATAGGGTGTCCTTATATGCCGACGACTTGTTGCTGTATGTGTCTAAACCGAGTGTGTCAATAGGATGAATTTTGGAGCTACTGGGAGTATTTGGGTCTTTCTCGGGTACAATCTGAACCTGTACAAGAGTGAGTATTTTGTGGTGTCTTGGCCGGGGGTGGGGGCACGGGTCGGGGGGCTGCCATTCCGTAGGGCAGGGACTCAGTTTAGGTATCTGGGGGTGCAAGTTGCCCGGCAGTGGGGGAGGCTTCGCAGGTACAATATCACTAGTTTGGTGGGGAGAGTGAAAGCCAATCTGACAAGGTGGGATCGTCTTCCTCTGTCACTGGCGGGTCGGGTGCAGGCGGTTAAAATGAGTGTTGCCGCGATTTCTGTTTATTTTTCAATGCCGACCGATTCTCCTGCCAAAGTCTTTTTTCAGGGAGATTGAGGGAAGGATTACCTTGTTTATATGGGGAGGGAAGGTGGCCAGAGTGAGGAAGGTGCTGCTACAGAGGGGAAGGCAGGCAGGGGGTTTGGGTCTCCCGAACCTGATGTACTGCTACTGGGCGGCGAATGTGGAGGGTTTGATTCCCAGTGGGTCAGAATGGAGGCGAGTTTGTGCAGGTGGTCGGGGCTGAAAGCACTAGCAACAGCTCCGCTCCCGATAGCGCCGGGGAAATACTCAGGGAGTCTGTTAATAATAGGTTCATTGAAAACCTGGAGGCAGTTTCGGCAACACCGGGTTGGGGGCAGGGTCAAGGGAAATGCCGATTCGGGGGAACCACAGATTTGAGCCAGGGAGGTGGGATGGAAGTTTTCGGAAATGGGAAGAGAAGGAGATTAAGACGCTACAAGATTTGTTTCTTCGGGGTCGGTTTTCAGGATTGAGGGAGCTGGAAGCGAAGTATGGGCTGGAGCAGGGAGAAGTGTTTAGATGTATGCTGGTTCGGGATTTTGCCAGGAAGGAGATACAGAGCTTTCTGGAGGAACCGGCTTCCACATTGCTGGAGGAGGTGCTGACGACAAGGGGACTGGAGAAGGGGGCAGTGTCAGTGGTGTACGGAGCTATTTGGGAAGAGGATAAGGCACCACTGGAAGGCATCAAAGCAAAGTGGGAGGAGGAGTTGGGAGAGGTTATAGAGGAGGGGGTCTGGTGTGAGGTGCTCCGGACAGTGAATGCCTCCACCTCGTGTGCGAGGTTGGGGCTGATACAGCTGAAGGTGGTATACAGAGCACACCTCACGAGCGGGAGGATGAGCCAATTTTTTGAAGGAGTAGAAGATGTGTGTGAACATTGTTTGGGGGGGGGGGGCGCTAATCACGTTCATATGTTTTGGTCCTGTCCAAAGCTTGGGGAGTACTGGAAGGAGGTTTTTAGGGTAATTTCCAAGGTGGTGCGCGTGAAGCTGGACCCGGGTCCCCGGGAGGCCATATTCGGGGTGTCGGATCAGCCAGGGTTGGAAACGGGTGCGGAGGCAGAAATCAAAGCCTTCGCCTTGTTGATCGCCCAAAGGCAGATCCTGTTGGGATGGAGAGCAGCCTCTCCACCCTGTGCCCTGGCGTGGCGGGGGGACCTGTTGGAATACTTGACCCTTGAGAAGGTTAAGTTCGAACTGAGGAGAAGCTCGGAGGGGTTCTACAAGCCATGGGCATTATTTATTATGCACTTTCAAGAACTGGACAACATCGAACATTAGTTGGGGGGGGGGGATGGGTGGGAGGGTTGGGGGGGGGAGGGGGGCTGTGTATATTAAGGATGACTATGGGTAATCCCTGATTCCTTTTTGTCATCTGTTTATGTAAACATGCGGGCTAATGTTTGGGGGTTGGTGGGGAGGATGGGATCGTTGTTATTGTTATGGGGTTTGACATATTTGTTGCTGATTATTGTTTGTTGTTGGTGGGTGTAAATTCGGGAGAAAATGTGAAAAAGGAGGAGAATAAAAATATTTAAAAAAAAAGATAATGGTATGTCACTGTTTAAGCACACTATTAATGTTATTACAGCGACATATGTAGACAATGATGGTGCCCCAGCATGGTATATGATAGCACCATCTTGAAGATGATAGTCCCTCACTTGATAAATGATAATTCTCCACCCCACCTTGTGAATGGTAGTAACATAATTTTGGAAATGGCTATGCCACTACACTGTTGATGTCCATGCCAATCAGTGTAGACATTATTGCCGCCCCAACGCACCTCCCTGTCTCGAAATGATCATTGCCTTCCAGTTTAATTGCCCTTAATTTTAAAATCCTCATCTTCGGCTTTTCCCAATCCCTACGTTCTCCTTCAGCTCTATAACTGTCAAATATTGGCACTCCTCTAATTCTGCCCTCTTGTTGCATCCCCGATTTTAATTGCTCCACCATTGGTGCCTTCTGCTGCTAAGGTCCTGAGCTTCGAATTCCTGCCCTTTGCCTCTGCATTTCTCTACCTCTCATTCCTACTGTAAGAAACTCCTTAACTTGTCTCTTTGACCAAGCTTTTATCGTCTGCCCTCATCTCATTCTAAGTTGTTCAGCATTAATTCTTGCTTTATTGTGTTAAAGGCGCTCTATAAATACACATTGTCATTGTTGGTGATCCCCCTTTGAAGGCTTTGATTGTGTAGATGGAACTGCTTTCTCATTCTGACCCCCACACATTTCATTATCAAGTCATAAGTTAAAGAAAGTTCACTTATTTCCGAGTGTTGCTCATGTCAGCGAGAGGCAATTGCAAGCTATTTAATTTGGCTGCCAATCAACTGCAAAGAGTCCCAGGGCAGATAAAGGACAGGTTAAATATAGAGCAACACTCCATCTACGCTCTCCTATCAAACAGGTTAGGTACAGAGGAAGGTACGTTCTACATTAAATATTCACAAGGCATTTGCAGGGCGGGTTATATACCGAATCAAACTACCTCTACACTGTACTTCCAGGTAAGTATAATTTTGGTTAGGTACAGCATAAAATCCTGCACTCCTTGGCAAGATATAACATAGGTTAGATAGAGAGCACAGCTCCCATTGCATTAGCAAATACCCCCATCTCCGGTGCAGTGTAGCCTTATTATTTGTCCATTGCCACACTGTTCATCTCATAGGTCTCCTGAGTGAGATTTTGCTTCTGCTCCTGGATAACATGTTGTCTTGTGCATTGATCATAACAGGAGCGGACAAGGGAGAATTTAGCCTAATAGGCATCCCCCCTGACCTCTCTCTCTCTCTCAGTCACAGAGAAACGCTAGGCTTATTGTTAACGCCCAAAGGTCCCTTGGTTAAGTTGTTGCCTTGGAATTATTGCAAATTATCCATTAGTTTCCGTGTTATCTGCAGAACTGTTTGAAATGCCCTTCAATACCAAATGTTGTTACTGTCAGAATTGGTGTGCTGGAGGCAATAACCTGCAGATTAAGTAATAAAGTTGTTGGTAATATCAGTTACAGTGACATACAATATGTTGCGAATGGATACATCTCAAAAAGCAGTGCATTTTACACATAGGATCACCAAGAAGACAGATCAGATTGGAGCTGTCCGTTGTGCTGAAGCTACATTGCAGCTGTCCGTTGACTGAAAGGATGTGTGTAAGGCGTAACGTAAGATTAAAAACAGAACATGCTGGATAAACTCAGCAGGTCCACAACATCTGTGGAGAGAAACAGAGTTACTGTTTCGAGTGCATGTGACTCTTCATCAGAGTTAAAGAGAGGGGGAAATGTGGGTTTTATACTATTGGAGAGAGGGGGTGAAGCAGTTGGAACAAAATTAAAGGTCAGTTATAGGTGGGAGAACAAACAAAGAAAACTACAGCACAGGAATGGGCCCTTCGGCCCTTCAAGCCTGTGCCGACCATGCTGCCTGTCTCAACTAAAATCTTCGACACTTCCAGGGTCCATATCCCTCTATTCCCATCCTATTCATGTATTTGTCGATGCCCCTTAAATGCCACTATCATCCCTGCTTCCACCACCTCCTCCGGCAGCGAGTTCCAGGCACCCCTCGGTATAAAAAAACCTGCCTCGTACATCTCTAAACCTTGCCCTTTGCACCTTAAACCTATGCCCCATAGTAATTGACCCCGCTACCCTGGGAAAAAGTCTCTGACTATCCACTCTGTCCACTCTTGGGAGCCCAGGAGCGATTTGACAAAGATGTCATAGACACAAGACAAAGGAAGTGTTCAAGACGGTGCTGATAGTGGCCTAAAGGTAAACTAGCAGAATGTGTTAATGTGAGAACAAAGGGCAGAGCTCAGTGAAAGCAAAACTGAGGAACAAATGACAGGTGGCTTTGTGTTGGGATTGTTGGGGTTTGGTCTGCCTTGGGCAAAACATTTTTGGTACAAAAAAAGGGGTCAAGGTGGCGGAGAAAGCTCACAGTTTATAGTTGTTGAACCCAAGGTTTAGTCCAAAAGGCTGTAATCTAAAAATGGTTGAACATGATGGAACTGTTCCCAGTGCTGAAATATCATCCTGTTTTGTTGACCACTTCCCTCATTCACTGCTGAGGTGAAGTAGACCCATGCAGGGTTAGAATTCAGTACGGTATTGGCAATTACTACTGACACCTGGAAGCGGCTAATGGAATTGATTAGTATCATTCCTCCCCCCACCTGCCCCGAGATAACCTAAAACTGTAAATTGGTTTTGTACTGGTTATATGTTGTGACTGACACGCTAAATAGTGGAATTTCCAATAGGTAGTTGATTGTGATCCTCTTCTGCCCTTAGACAAATGCCTCACACACCTCACCAGAATTAGGAGACAAGAGTTCAGAAAATAATGCAACAGCGGTGTCTTAATTTGCACGGCTAGACCTGCTGGGGACAGCCACTTCTCAGAATCAGCTCCTTTGCTAAGCAATAGAAATATCGTGGGGTATTTTTAATTTTGGACAATGGTGAAACTGCCACACCACCTATTGATGGCTTTGGAAGAGAAACTCTGTGAAGTCTCACAACACCAGGTTAAAGTCCAACAGGTTTGTTTCGAATCACTAGCTTTCAGAGCACTGCTCCTTCCTCAGGTGAATGAGCAGTCAAGGGCATTCAGCCTCTGATCTCCGGGTAAGCAGTCAAGGGCATTCAGCCTCTGATCTCCGGCTATGCATTCTCCAAGGCAGTCTTCAGGACGCGCGACAACGCAGAATCGCCGAGCAGAAACTTATAGCCAAGTTCCGCACAGATGAGTACGGCCTCAACCTTGGATTCATGTTGCATTACATTCACCCACCCACCATCTGGCCTGGGCTCGCGAAATCCTACCAACTGTCCTGGCTTGAGACAATTCATACCTCTTTAACCTGTGATTATCCCTCTCTCCAGTTGCTCTGTTTGGACCTGTAGACTTAATTACCTGCAAAGACTTGCATTCAAAGTATCGTATGGCACCTTTGACTGTTGATATATATGTTTCTGGAACCCACCTCTTCCTTCACCTGAGGAAGGAGCAGTGGTCCGAAAGCTAGTGATTCTAAACAAGCCTGTTGGACTTTAACCTGGTGTTGTAAGACTTCTTACTATGCTCACCCTAGTCCAACACCGGCATCTCCACATAGGGGAAATCTGATAACCAGTTTCATTGCACACATTTGACACCTTTAGCCAAAATCAAAAGGCCCGTGTGGCTTTTTGCTGCTAATATTTGTACATAAGATCATTGATGCTGAGTGACGCTCACTTCCTGTTGTGAAGAGATGTAATGGATTCTCCAACTTGTCTCCTAATTCTGCTGAGCAAAGGAGCTGATTCTGAGAAGTGGCTGTCCCCAACAGGTCTAGCCGTGCAAATTAAGACACCGCTATTTTCTGAACTCTTGTCTCCTAATTCTGGTGAGGTGTGTGAGGCAACTGGTATGAAAGCAGTGACAAATATTTTGTCTTTAAGGTGCCTCTGACATGTGACTGGTATCGTGTAAACAGCAGTTACGCTACAGATTCCGCATTAGTGCAATGAGAAAAATAAACAGAATAGAGTCTGCAGACCTACAGAAAGTGTGTTTAATATATTGGAGCCAAAGTACTTTTCAGTATTCCCAAGTCAGTGTATCTGTTTACCATGTTGTAGGGAAGGCCTATGACTGGCACTTAACACTGCTGTTTTTAGTTATCTATGACCTACGACCATGGCACAAGAGATAATGTACTGAACAATAAAGAGCTTAAAATAAAACAGAATGCACAGGAGCCCAATCAACATTGAAGACAGAAATATGGGTTAATCAAAGTGCTCCTGAGAAAAGCTTATGTCAGATAAACGGTCTTTCTTCCTCGTACGCTAATTCATCTCTTATTCATTTATGACATTTTGCTTTCTCAGTTGTGATTTTCAGCATTTTCTTGTTAGGTTTCCAATGCCTGGATCATGACTCATGACATCAGCTTGTGGAACATACAGTATATGGAACACAGCTCAGCGGTTCCTTTTGTAAAATAGTTTTGATGAAGAGCAAAATCTCATTATGCAGAACACTTCCACAAAAATAAGGAAGATCTTTCATTTCTGTATCACTTTTCGTGGTTTCAGGAGGGGCCAAAGAACTTTGTATTTTTGAAGTGTAATCATAGCTGTGACATAGGGTTAATTTGTGCACAGCAATATCCCAAAACAACAATGTGATGAGTGACCAGATAAATCGGTATTAGTGAGGTTTCACTGAAAACAAATTTTGGCCACGTCAGGTCTTTCAATTTTCTTCAATCTCTGTGGCTGTGGAATATTTCACAACATCTACTTGTGACAGAAGAAAGGGCCTCAAGTTAACATTTCTCCACGAGAAAGACTTGCTTTTCTTTAGTGTTTCTCATTACCAACAGATGTATTGAAGCAATTTACAGCCAATGAAGCTCTGTTGTAACTTTGGGAACGCAGTAGCCAATTTGTATACAGCAAAATTTGGGAACGCAGTAGCCAATTTGTATACAGCCAACTTTGGGAACGCAGTAGCCAATTTGTATACAGCCAACTTTGGGAACGCAGTAGCCAATTTGTATACAGCCAACTTTGGGAACGCAGTAGCCAATTTGTATACAGCCAACTTTGGGAACGCAGTAGCCAATTTGTATACAGCCAACTTTGGGAACGCAGTAGCCAATTTGTATACAGCCAACTTTGGGAACGCAGTAGCCAATTTGTATACAGCCAACTTTGGGAATGCAGTAGCCAATTTGTACACAGCAAACTCCCAGCAGTGTAAAAATGACCAGAGAATCAGTCCCTGTGATGTTGACTAAGGGATGAATATTGGCCAGGACACCAAGAACCAATTCTTCAAAAGCGTACCATGGGATCTTTTGCATCCACCTGAGCAGACAGATAGGGCCTCAGCTTGGCGTCGCATTCTAAAACAGTACCTCTGGCAGTGCTGCACCTGAACATTAGCCTTGTGCTCACGCCCTGGATGTTGTGCCAAGCAATTATCACCCTACTCAAACCCACGTATCCACCCATAACCCAACCCCTAACATTACTTTTTAGGACACTACGGGCAATTTAGAATGGCCAATCCACCTAACCCGCACATCTTTGGACTGTGGGAGGAAACCGGAGCACCCAAAGGAAACCCACGCACACGACGTGCAGACTCCGCACAGACAGTGACCCAGCCGGGAATCGAACCTGGGACCCTGGAGCTGTGAAGCATTTATGCTAACCACCATGCTACTGTGGATTTCAAAAAGCTTTAGATAAGGCGACACATGGTAGACTTCTGACTAAGGCCAGACCACAAGGAGTCAGGGGACAGGTAGTAAAATGGAGAAAGCTGGCTACAAAACAGAAAAACACCTGGTCAAGGGCAGCTACACAATGTGGCGGAAGGGGATCCACAGGGACTGATACTAAGAATGCTGTTATTCTCAATTTGCATTAACGATTTGGAGACAGCAATCAACAGCAGTATTTCTCCATATGTGGCTGACATCAAATTGCAGGCAGCTGGAAAGGAGGATTGTGACAAAATGCAAGAAGGCATTAATTGGAAAAATTAATGTGAGATGGTACATTTTGGGAGGAAGGATAAAGGGTCCAAGTACAGTTTGGGTAATAAGAGCCTAAATGGGGTAAAGGCTGTAGATACACAAATCCTCATTGGATTATAGGAATAATCATGCAGGTGAATAAGGTCATTAAAAAAGCAGAGATGTAAATGTGATCTTGTTCCCTCTTCTCTCTCAAGGCACCCTGGACCCCCACCCCAGGTGCCCACCAGTGAAACCCAACCTAGCTACTAATCTCCTTCAATAGAGACCCCACCTCAGTAAGTAAATTTAAATTAAACGCCCTACCTCAATAACCCTCAGTAAAACCTGTACCTCAGTATTAAATCACCTCAGTGAGCCCCATTATCGAACAAAACCCTATCCCTCTTCCAACAGCCCCTCACCATTGCACTAAATCACCTCACCACAATTATTCCTGTGGCTTCACAGCGCCAGGGTCCTAGGTTCGATTCCCAGCTTGGGTCACTGTCTGTGTGGAGTCTGCACGTTCTCCCCTTGTCTGCGTGGGTTTCCTCCGGGTGCTCCGGTTTCCTCCCGCAAGTCCCGAAAGACGTGCTATTAGGTGAATTGGACATTCTGAATTCTCCCTCTGTGCACCCAAACAGGCGCTGGAGTGTGGCGACTAGGGGCTTTTCACAGTAACGTCATTGCAGTGTTGTGACAATAAAGATTATTATTATCATCAATAAACTCCTCACCGCAACAAAATCCCCCCAACGCAAGGTTCAATGAATTGGATACTGCAAAGGCTGTATACCATGACAATATTCCAGCAATAGTACTGAAGACTTGTGCTCCAGAACTTGTCGCACCCCAAGCCAAGCTGTTCCAGTACAGCTACAACACCGGCTTCTACCCAGCAATGTGGAAGATGGTCTTGCCCAATAACCGCCCCGTTGGTCTACTCTCAGTAAAGTGAGGGTCATCAAGTGGTACTTACTCAGCAATAACCTGATCACAGACGTTCAGTTTCGGTTCCGCCAGGGTCACTCGGCACCTGACCTCATTACCGCCTTGGTTCAAATATGGACCAAAGAGCTGAACACACGAGGTGAGGTGAGAGCGATCCTCTGTTCCCGCCAGTGTGTACCCACGCCTACGGGTCTCGCGGCGGTGTGGGATGGCTTCAGTGGGAATTCCTATTGACAAGTGGCAGGAGCGAGAATCCCACCGCCAATGAACAATGCGCCACCCTTCCGCCGCTGAGAAACACGTGGCTGGGAGGCCGGAGTTAGCACCTCCTTGCAATTCCTGTAACCGACTGGGCCCCAGATCTTTATCTAGATTCTGGATGCTAGCGTGAGAGGTTGAGGGAAATGGGTGTGGGCTACAGAAACTGGGCAGGTCTGCACCTGTCTGGCTCGGCAGCAACAAAAATAAACCTTTCAGCTTGGAAGCTGGAACATGAGGACTGTGAGCCCTCTGCATTCTCATGACTAAGGACTGACATTGCACAGCAAGTGTACACAAGGTGACACTGACTGATCGTGAGCTACACAATGGTTTTGACTTTGTCATTCCACAAGAAACCAGATGGGTCAACACAGGCTGTATTTGTGAAGCTAATGGCACATTCTTCTGGCTTGGAAAGAGGGCCCAGGATCACCATGAGCATGGTGGTGGCTTTATAGTGAATGACCGGAGCACCGTCAATTGAGGAACCCAGTAGCAACCTCGGAGTGCCTCACTCCCTACAACTATTATTTCATGGAGGCCCAATCAACCTCATTTGTAACTATGCAACAACTCTGCATGCCAGTGCCTCAGAAAAATAACATTTCTATGACTCCCTCGGGGAAGTCTGAGGAACATTTCAAATGGTGCGAAGCTATATTCACCCTGGAGAACATCAATGCATAGAAACATGGAAACAAGCAGCAGGAGAAGGCCATTCAGCCCATCAAGCCTGCTCTGTTATTCAATGTGATCATGGCTGATCCTCTATCACAACACCACACTCCCTCACTCTCTCCATACCCTTTGACATCTTTAGTGTCGAGAAATCTATCCAGTTCTTTCTTAAATCCACAGCCTGATGTGGTAGAGAATTCCAGAGGTTCCCCTTCCTCTGACTGAAGACAATTCTCCTCATCTCAGTTCTAAATGGCTTAACCCAGATCCTGAGACTGTGACCCCTGGTTCTAGATCCCCCCCCCAGCCAGAGGAAACAACATCCCTGCATCCAGTCTGTCTGGCCCTGCCAACATTTTATACATTTCCATTTTAGATCCTCTTTCATTCTTCTCAACTCCAGTGAATTCAGGCCCAGTTGACCCAATCTCTTCTCGTACGGCAAACCTACCGTCCCAGGAATCCGCCTAGTGAACCTCCACTGCAACTAAAACACTGCAAAGCTGGAAGTAACCAAGACATCCGTGAAAAGGTGATACTGCACACATTAGTATGTGCTTTGCCAGTGTTAGTGAATGGACTGTTTTCATTTGCAACCTGAAGATTCACAGAAGGAAGAAGAGCTCTATTTGGACTATGGCATATAGAGACGATCATGGCCACAGGGGATCAGCTGGCACAGAAACCACACTGTTCTACTCGGTACACTCTGTATGCAAATAGATGGAATGGTTTAAGTATGATCCTAGTAAAGGCCTTCCCCATGATGGTAATCAGTGAGACACCCTCCAGTTGTTGCAGTCTCCTCCACTACCTTTGGTTTTGTATCGTATGATAACATTTTCGTCGGACATCTCTTGTCGAATGGAATGAATCTAGTAGAGAAGGACACCTTAATAAACGTGTGGCAATGGATAGGAATGTCTGCTTGAGCGGTTCGGCTAGAATGCCATCCTTGCCAGGTATCTTTCTGTTTCCTATGCAGTCAGCGGTCTTCTCGAACTCAAGTGAAGAGGGCCTTTCATTTAACTCATCTATAACATGAAGCTGTAGGAGAGCGTCGAGCGCAGATTGGAAGACGTCAGTCTCACTGGAGTGAATCACCTGAAGAAGGAGCCACGCTCCGAAAGCTCGTGTTTGAAACAAACCTGTTGGACTTTAACCTGGTGTCATAGGACAGGACATTGCATCTTTGCCCCAATCACTCTAAATATCACCCTACTGGTAGTGGTTAGTAAATTCTGCTCCCTTGTTTCCATAGTGACAGATAATCTGTCTTTCGACCTTCCAACAAAGCGATTTAAACTGCTAACTTTGGACGGTTCTGCCAGTTTTACCCTCTGTTAGTCTGAAAGAGTTAGAAGAAAAAAATGCACTTCCCACTTTTGAGCACTTCTAACAATTTTAAATACCAGACGAGCCCCGCACAGGACACCACCCACCTCCCTTCACCCTCCCAGTCCTGACCCCTCGGGGGGCATACCACAACAACCCCATCCCTGAGCACCCAGAGTGGCACCCACCCACTCCACATAACCAAGCACCACGCACCCCACCCCTCAACCCAACCCGGCTCAACCCAGCCCAAATTGAACGACACCCCCCCCCCCACCAGGCCCCGACCTGAATGATGCCTCCCTCATGTCTGGACATGACCTGAATGGCCCCACGCCCCCAACCCAGCACCCGACACTGCCCCTTGACTGGATACCCCTCTGCCCCGCAGATGTCTGAATCTCACCCCCACATCCCAATTGAAACTTACCTTCACCTCTATCGATCCCTTCAAACTCACCTTTACGGCAGCCAGTGCTGTAAAAAGGGTGTGTGTCCTCCTTGGCTTCGCTCCACTGTCTGGGCCCCGGAGCTGCTTCGGTGTCACCCAGGGCCTGAATCAGGAAGGTCGGGTGAGGCAGGGGATTTGGGTATCAAGCAATGAACCCTACTGGCGACGGAGTGGTAATCTGTTACTGATTGCCACCTAGAGGAGGCTGAAGACCCTAATGTCGATTATCACACCTGGGAGACACTAACTGATGAGGGAGCTGGCCTGGCGTCCACCAGCACAATAACCAGTGGCTACAACAGCTGCCAACACCGTACTGGGCAACACAGCACCACAAATGGATAGCACTGCAGCTTCACAGTGCCAGGGTCCCAGGTTCGATTCCCCGCTGGGTCACTGTCTGTGCGGAATCTGCACGTTCTCCCCGTGTCTACTTGGGTTTCCTCCGGTTGCTCCGGTTTCCTTCACAGTCCAAAGACGTGCAGGTTAGGTGGATTGGCCATGCTAAATTGCCCTTAGTGACCAAGAAAAGGTTATGAGGGGTTATTGAGTTACGGGGATAGGGTCGAAGTGAGGGTTTAAGTGGGTCGGTGCAGACTCGATGGGCTGAATGGCCTCCTTCTGCACTGTTTTATGTTCTGTGTACTATGTACCATAAACAAGCAGCTTCAATAATACTTGGAAGCTTCATGTGCGACGCTATGGCAAAACCTGCCTCTCAAGGATTAGCCTCTTTAGCCATCAGCAAAGATGCACCCCATCCAAATTGGATTGCTTGATGCCTGTCCACCACCTTTCAGACAGGGAAAAATGCCAACCTCATAAAAACAGACAACAATGGGTTTATTTCTGGAAGTATAGAATTGAAAAACAGAGGTCATTTTAACCTTGCATAGAACTGAGGTTAGACACATTAGAGCACATTTCTGCTCCTGATATTAGAAAATGGCATTGAGGAGGTGGAAAGATGATTCACAAAGATGATACCAGAATCGAGCAGTTAAACAGGATGGGCTCCTTTCTGCAGTAAAATTGAAGAGTTAGAGGTGAGCAGATAGAGGTGTGATAAGGTTCAAGTAGAGGATGGCTGAGCTCTTCCAAGGCCAACAGCGAGAAATGTTGAGAATGCCGCTGTTATTGGGATCTGGGAAATCATGACCCATGGTAATTACCCAGGAATTTGAAACTTCTGATGGGCTGATTTGTGTTGCCTGGGAAACGACGAGAATGTCTCTGACCCTGAGTTCACGGTCAGACGCTTGGGTTAGATGTGCATTGTAACTTAACTGGATACTTAGACTAGTAATGTCCCACTGGTCTAACTCTGTGGTTAACAACATAATAAACCCAGCACACCAACCCAACAATCCCTCCCTGCCTCCCCACCCACTCACTCACTCACTCCACCCCCCCACCACCCTTCCCTGCCATAACCCTTCAGACCTTCGAAACCTTACCTGAACACAGCAGCTGGTGTTGTAAGAGAGGTGGATCCTCTCCATTGCTCCTCTTCGCTATTGCAGACCAGAGATGACTGCACTGCGCAGGACTATCACCAATGCAGCCCGCCCTGGCTACAAGGACACAAAAAGGTCGGGTTGGAATTATCCTTGTGATCCATGGCGATACCCCCGGCATCACTCGGACTGAAACATCTGAGCCAAATGGACCGGAGTCTCTGGTCTGCCAGCCACATTTTCCTGGGAGGCGCTCCATCGCCGGCAGCAGGATTTTCCATTCACGCCACCTGCCAATGACATTTCCCATTGTGACCACCCCACGCCCCGGGGAAACCCACGTGAGTGCGATGCCAGCGGAACGGAGAATCCCGCTGGTGGAGAATCTAGCAGAATATGTATCTGTAGGGGAATTCAAAAACAGCATCAGGGACGCAGGTGGGAGTCTGATCTTGGGTGACCTTGTGGGGTGTGCACTTTCTCCCCGTGAATAGGTGGGTTTCCTCCGGGTGCTCCGATTTCCACCCACAGTCCAAAGATGTGCAGGTTAGGTGGATTGGACATGCTCAATTGCCCCTTCGGGTGAGGTTATGGGGCGGGGGATTGGGTCTAGGTAGTTTGGTCTTTCAAAGGATTGGTGCAGACTCGATGGACTGAATGACCTCTTTCTGTCTTGTAGGGATTCTACGGAGGGCGATTAGTACTAGGCAGCCATAAAAATAATGACAGCATAGAGAGCAGCTTTAATATAACAAAAAGTTTCAAGTTGCTTCACAGGAACATCATAAAACAAAGTGTGACACCAAGCCACACAAGGATTATTAGTATAAGGAGATATTAGGTCAAGTTACTAAAAGCTTAGTCAAAGAGGTAGGTTTTAAGAAGTGTCAGAGGAGGAGAGCGAGATGTAGAGAGGGAGACGTGGAAGAGGTATAGAGGGCAAATTCCAGAGTCTTTGGAGAGAGTACAGAAAAGGTTTACCAGTGGACTTGGGGTGACGGCGGGCAGGAGGCAGCCGCACATTGAATGTACGGGAATGGCATTTTCGGGGTTTAATGCCCGGTCCCAGGGGCAACAGAGGTGGCAAAAGCAAGGAGAAGGCACAGTGAAAGGAAATGTCGAAAACAAGTACAAAAAACGGCTGTGAAAAAAACAGCTGAAAGTCCGTCGGGAAGTGGAAAGGTCGCCACGGGGACGGCAAGAAAAGTGGAGGATGGGGCACCAGGGGAGGCTGCATTGCCCACGGCTGAAGAAATTATTAAGGTGATGGCTGTGGAACTCGAAAGGCAGTTCACAAAGCACATGGAGGCGATGAGGAAGGAGATGGGGGCGGTATTGAAAGTGCTGGTGGAGGAGGCGATTGCCCCGGTGAGGGCGGCGGTATAGAGCGCAGTGGCGGAGGTGCGGGAGCAAGGTGAGGCGCTGAAGGAAGTGGAAGAGACATTATTGCAGCACAGTGATCAACTCACCTTGATGAGGAAGGAGATGCGGAAGGTGATAGAGATCAACAAGGATCTGCAAGCCAAAATGGACGACTTGGAAAACAGATCCAGGCGACAGAATCTGAGGATTGTGCGTCAGCCCGAAGGAGTGGAAGGCCCGAGGCCGACTGAGTATTTTGCCACGATGTTGGCGAAGCTATTGGGGGAGGGGGGTGATCCTTCCAGGTATAAATTGGATCAGGCTCATCGGTCGTGGAGGCCTGTAGCAAAGGCGAGTGAGCCGCCAAGAGTAGCAACTTTGTGTTTTCGTAGGTACAGTGTGAAGGAGAAGGTCCTGTGCTGGGCAAAGCAGAAACGGGTTGTGCAGTGGGCTGGAGCTGGTATATGTATGTATCAGGACTATACGGTGGAGCTGGCGAGGAGGCGGGCTGCCTTCAGCCGGGTGAAGAAGGCACTGTACATCAGTAAGGTGCAGTGCGGCATAGTATACCCGGCATAGTTGAGGGTGACCTCCAAAACCAAGGACTTTTATTTCGGGATGGCGGAAGCAACGGAAGAGTCTGCGAAGGCAGAAGGACTGTGGCTGAATTGAGAAGTGGTCATGTACCGATGTAGCCTCATGTAGCTGTATTTTTTCACTGCGGCTGGTGTATGTGCTAAATGAGCTAACGTATATACTTGGACACAGGAAGAGATGAGACTTTCGCTTGCAATGATGGTTCTTTGGGGCTTGGGTGTGTATGCGGGGTTTGTGTGCTAAAGGGGATTTCTTGGTTTTCCTGGGACCGGGCAAGGGGGTAAGAGACCCGGGTGGGGGCCTCCCAAACCGGCCAGTGAACGGGAGTGAGGTGGGGGAAGGGGCTGCGGCCAACGGAGCCCGGCAGAACAGGTTCTGATGAGTCTAGCCGGGGTGGAAAGTTGGGGGGAAGGAACAGAGTTCAAAAGTGTGCAGGTTAGGTGGATTGTCCATGCTAAATTGCCCTCCTCCCATCCTCCCACCACTCCAAACAACAACCCATCTGACAATATAAGCATCAAATACAACAAACCCTCCCACGGTGGGACAAACAAAGAAAAAAAAAGAAAAAGGAATCAGGAATTGCCTATGATCACCGTTAACCTGTAGAGTCCTCCCCCTCCCCCTAACATTCAATGCCATCCACTCCCCGAAAGAGTACCGTAAATGATACACACGCATTGCAAGCCCTCCCACACCCCCCCGACCTCCCCTCCACCTCCTCTTACAAAACTCCTCCCCCCAACCTCTGTTCCTACCCCCCAACTTTCCATGTTACTGGGTTACGAGGATGGGGTGGAGCTGTGGGCTTGGGTGAGGTGCTCTTTCCAAGTGCCAGTGCAGACTCGATGGGTCGAATGGCCTCCTTCTGCACTGTAAATTCTATGATTTTATGAACAGTTGGAGGCTTTTTTCCCAGGGCGGAAATGACAATTAGAAGGGGGCACAAGTTCAAAGTGAGGGTGGACAGATTCAGTGGAGATGTGCGGGGCAAGTTTTTTTACACAGAGGGTGGTGGTGGCCTGGGATGCACTGCCAAATGAGGTGGTTGAGGCAGATACATGTGCGACCTTTGAGACTTTTCTGGATAGGCACACGAACAGATTGGGTTTAGAAGGATACAAGCGGTTGGTCTAGATTGGACACGTGATCGGCACAGGTTTGGAGGACCGAAGGGCCTGTTCCGGTGCTGTCTTGTTCTTAGTTCTTTGTCTGGGACCTTGGCAACTGAAAGCATATCCGCCCATAGTGGGGCAATTATAATTGGAAATGTGCAAGAGGCCAGAGTTAGAGAGGCGCAGATACCTCTGAGGATTGTGGGGTTGGAGATTACAGAGGTGGGGGGTGGGGGGAGGGGTGGGGGGGTGGGGGGGGGGGGGGGGCAAAGGCACGGCGGGTATTGAGAATGAAAATTTGAAACTCCAGGCATTGCTTGAATGGGAGCCAACATAGGTCAACAAACACAGGGCAAACAGGGCTTTCTGCGAGTTAAGGCAACGAGGAGCACTTTTGAATGGCCTCAAGTTTAAAGAGGGTCAGATGTGGACGACCAGCCAGGTGGGCGTTGGAATAGTTCTGTCCAGAGGTAACAGATGTAAAGGTGAGAGCTTCAGCTGTAGATGAGCTCAGGCCAGGTTAATGTTGAGTGATGTGACAGAGGTTGGAAGAAGCGGTCTGAGAGATGGCAGGGTTATGAGGATGAAGGTCATCTCAGGATCAAGGTTGTGAACAGATTTGTTTAATCTCAGACTGTTGTCAGGGAGGAATGGAGTTGATAGTTAGGAAACGGAGTTAGGAGCAGGAACCGAAATCAATGGCTACAGATTTCTGCTCATTCAGTGCTGGTTATTGAATAAGCAGTCTGACAACTTAGCACTCGTGGAGGAGTTGAGGGAGGTGGTCCTGAGGTAGAGATGGATGCTTTCCACGTGTATGTGGAAACTAACACTGCGTCTGGATGACGCTGCCGATGGCCAATCAGCGAGATAGTTGATAGCCATTGAGAAATGCACTAAAGAATGCCGGCAAAGCTTCAGAGAGCAGTTAGAATCTGGAGTTCACGACTACATCATGTAGCAGAGGGAAGGACAGAGATGAGGAGAGCTAAGGCTGGATTATCCGGTCGCCGATGCCGGAATCGCGTTCGGCGAACGCCCAGACAATCCGAGTTCCTGACCAGATCGGGCACGGCGCCGCTCTCACGATGTTCCAAAGTGACGTGCTCAGAGAGTATGCAGCGCGCCTTATCGCCGTTCTCTCCCCGGTGCTCCGCTCCCGACCGGCCGTGTTCCCGATGGCGTGGGTCTCTCGTGATCTCACCCATCGGGAACTCGGCGTGGTGGCTGAGGACTCAATCCAGCGCCAGCACAGTCGGGGGAGGGCTGATCCACGGGCAGGGGGGACTTTATTAGGGGCTGGGGGCACTGTGAGGGGTGAGCCGGCCGAAGGCGGGGACTATTTCATGGTCCGGATCCGTGAGCAGCCGCGACAGGCTGCCGCTGTGCGCATGCACGGCCGATTCTCCGGGGCGTATCGGCAGCTGGAGCCGGGTGCTCTACGCTGCAGTCCTGCTAGCCCCCAGCAAAACAGGGAATCAGTGGCCATTTTGCGGCAATTTTTCTAGTTTAAAACACCATCGTTTCCACACCTGCGTGGGTGCATAGCCCATGAATCAGAGAATCCAGGGTGTTAGTTTGTGGAATTCTCTTTCATAGAGAGCAGTGGAGGTTGGGTCATTGAATATAATCAAGGCTGAGATAGATAAATTCTTGACTGACAAGGAGGTCAAAGGGTATTGGGAGGGGTAGACTGGAAAGTAGAATTGAGGCCTCAATCTGAATACCCATGGTCTCATAAAATGGTGGAGTAGGCATGAGGGGCCGAATGGCCTACGCCTGCTCCTCATTCATATGTACGTATGTATTTATGCAAAACGCATTTACGAGAAAGCTGTCTAAGCACATGAATGAGAAAAGAATAGTTGGATAAGTAGAGATGTGGGCCTAGGCCATAGAACTATAGAAGATTCAGCACAGAAGGGGACCATTCTGCCCATCTTGTCCATGCTAACCCAAAGACACCCAGGTGTCCTTTCTAATCCCATCTTCCTGCACATGGTCCATAGCCTTGCATCTTACAGTTAGACAGAATGATCTTCCTTTGTAAACTGACGCATGCTTAGCTGAAGTAAAGCTTGAGCTTCAGGAGAGGAAGGAAAGTCTGATGTGCTGAACTTCAGAGCTCCTGGATAAGACTGACCAGGAGTAGGGGACTGTAAAGCTATCCTTGACCCCCAACATTGGTAAGTTTTTAAGAAAGAGCGGGAGCGTGCAGCATCACAACTTTGCAATCATGAAAACTGCTGGGGACCGCTGGCCACAATCAAAGAGAGAGACAAGAAGGTTTGCAGCAGAGGGAGAGAGAGAGAGAGAGATGGAGAGGTGTGGGCTAAATGGTAGAAGGTAATATGCTGCAGGTAAACAATATTGGACAATCCAACTTCTAAAAGTTCAGTTTTGCAGTAAGTAGAAATGTTTTTTTTTTTTTTTTTTCTTATTTTTTTTTTAAATTTAGATTACCCAATTATTTTTTCCAATTAAGGGGCAATTTAGCGTGGCCAATCCACCTACTCTGCACATTTTTGGGTTGTGGGGGCGAAACCCACGCAGACACGGGGAGAACGTGCAAACTCCACACAGACAGTGACCCAGAGCCGGGATCGAACCTGGGACCTCAGCGCCGTGAGGCGGTTATGCCAACCACTTGGCCACCGTGCTGCCCAAGTAGAAATGTTTGAAGTGCGTTTCACTATTCCGATCACTTGGTATAGCCTGAAGAAAATGGGCTGGATTCTCCATTTGGAAGACTAAGTCCCCATGCCGGCGTGAAAATGGTGGTGTTTTACACCAGGAAAACTGGCGATAAATGACCACCGATTCCCTGCTCTGGGGGGGCGGGGGGGGGGGGGGGGGGGGGGGGGAGGGGCGCTAGCAGCCAGGCAGCGTAGAGCTCCCAGCTCCAGCTGCCGATACGGCCCAGAGCATGCGCATGGCAGCGGCCTGCAGCGGCCATGTGAACTGGACTGCAAAAATAGTACCCACCTTCAGCCGCTCGCATGCCCTGGACCGCCCCCAGAGTGCCCCCAGGCCCGATTGAAACCCCCCCTGGCCAGCAGCCACCACACTGAGTTCATGACGGGTGAGACCACACTCCAAGAGCATGCCACTTTTCAGGGGGCGGAGCATCGTGAAAACGGCACCGCCCACAATTTGGCCGTCATCAGGGATTCTCCGTCCCCTCGCCGAAGGCGATTTCGGCTTCAGGGATCGAGAATCCAGCCCAATATATTTTTGGAGGTGGCACAGTGGTTAGCACTGCTGCCTCACAGCGCCGAGATCCAGGGTTCGATCCCGGCCTCGGGTCACTGAACGTGTGGAGTTTGCACATTCCCCCCGTGTCTGCATGGGTCTCACCCCCACAACCCAAAGATGAAATGAAATGAAAATGAAAATCGCTTATTGGCACGAGTAGGCTTCAATGAAGTTACTGTGAAAAGCCCCTAGTCGCCACATTCCGCCGCCTGTCCGGGGAGGCTGGTACGGGAATCGAACCGTGCTGCTGGCCTGCTTGAAAAGCCAGCGATTTAGCCCAGTGAGCTAAACCAGCCCCTCAATGAAAATCGCTTATTGTCACGTGTAGGCTTCAATGAAGTTACTGTGAAAAGCCCCTAGTTACCACATTCCGGCGCCTGTTTGGGGAGGCTGTTATGGGAATTGAACAGCGCTGCTGGCCTGCCTTGGTCTGCTTTAATAGCCAGCGATTTAGCCCAGTGTGCTAAACCAGCCCCTGTGCAGGTTAGGTATATTGGCCATGCTAAATTGCCCATTCAAGATATTTTCATTGGACATGTTCTATTTTTTCTGATGCTACCAGAGTACATCTGAAAAGTAATGCATTTGGTTCAGCACATTCTATTTTAATTGTAACTACACAATGGATTTTGACACTAGCTATTTTACCAAGCACCCCGCAGTGATAGGAAGGTGTGCAGATGGAACCAACTAAATTACTGAAACAATGCACAGCATTTCAGAAAAATAACACCTTTTGTTTCGAACATTGGAGCTGTTTTAAGGCTACAGTTGGAGAAGTATATTGTAGCTCGTATCACTTGTGATATTAGAGTGATCCTTTGTTTTGAGATTCAACAAACGCCTCATATCGGCAGTGTCTCTGGTTACTATATTGAACTGGTTTGTGGCGTGAAAGTTTTATAAAGTAGCTTCATTTGTTTCCAATGCTGGAGCAACCTATCGGACTAAAATCATTTATAATAAGTTAAAAAGAATGTGTTTTGTTTAAATAAATGTTTACAGGATGTGGGCTTCGCTGGCTAGGCCAGCGTTTGTTGGCCATCCCAAATTGCCTCTGAGAAGGTGGTGGTGACCTGCCTCCTTGAACCGCTGCAGTCCCTGAGTTGTGGGTACACCCACTGTGCTGTTAGGGAAGTAACGGAGATATATTTCCAAGTTGGGAGGGTGAGTGACTTGGAGGGGAACTTCTAGGTGATGGTGTTCCCAGGTATCTGTGGCTCTTGTCCTTCTAGATTGTAGTGGTTGTGGGCTTGGAAGGTGCTTGCCACAACAGTGTTGGATATCATAGATATCATAGAATTTACAGTGCAGAAGGAGGCTATTCAGCCCATCGAGTCTGCACTGGCTCTTGGAAAGAGCACCCTACCCAAGGTCAACACCTCCACCCTATCCCCATAACCCAGCAACCCCACCTAACACTAGGGGCAATTTTGGACACTAAGGGCAATTTATCATGGCCAATTCACCTAACCTACACACCTTTGGACTGTGGGAGGAAACCGGAGCACCCGGAGGAAACCCACGCACACACACGGGGAGGATGTGCAGACTCCGCACAGACAGTGACCCAGGCCGGAATCGAACCTGGGACCCTGGAGCTGTGAAGCCATTGTGCTATCCACAATGCTACCGTGCTGCCCATATAATCCAATGCTGCCTGATAAAATCTGAAGGTGTAGTTAAAGTTCTGATGCTGGTTCCATTTCCCAAACTTGGGATGGAACTTAATGCAGCCAGCTGGAGTGGGAACCGTGGCCGAGCGGGGGAGGGGGTGCAAAATCGGGTGGGCGGCTCCATGTCAGAGGTCTAACGTTGGCATCTCAGGGTGGAATCTCGTGAGTGGCAGGGGGGCGGCGAGATGCAAGTGATGGGAAGGTTATTGAGATTGTCAGTAAGGTCAGTCATACTTCCTGGATGCTATTAATTGCTGCTCATCATTAACTTCATACTGACCCCAACCCATCCAGCTGGTAATCCTCCATGCCCAAAAATCAGGCAGGAAGCTGGCAATTTACTGAAAATCTTTCTTTTGAAGAATTAAAATAATTAAAGATGAGTTTAGTCAAAGAAAAAATACAAGTGCCAGGAGCCCCCAGGTTCCCTGTGTTCATCGGGGCAGAACTGGAAGTTTACGCTGTCAGAATGCCAACCATTAAAATGTTGTTGTCTCCAGGTGAGGTCTTGGACTCTGAGGTTCAGGGCAGCCATTTTGGAGCTGCCTCCCACAGGAGTATAAAGTTTCACCTTAGAGGAGCGAGGAGGCCACTGGACGTGTGAATGAGAGCAGCAAATCTGAGAGGCTGAGGGACAACAGCTGGAAACGGCATCCACAGACAATTGCCAGTGGAGAAGCCAGTGAATCCAGCCAGTTCCACTGGAGGGGTGGAGCAGAGGCACAGAGCAAAGGGTGCACAAGACCTCAGAGCCACATATCCTGGGGTAGCAGGAGCAGCAGATGGTGGGGCGCACGGCTGGACAGACCGCACCAGGATGCCATGCAGGATGGCAGCAGGAGCGAGGCCGAAAACACCTAGTGTGCCATGTCCTAGAGTGTTCAGACATTGGATACATTACCTTCAGTTGTCGGAATACCAGTCCTAAGTAAGGTGGCTCTCGAAGGAGTCCATCATTGACCTTTGTGCGATGCTGCAGGATGGCCTGTGACCTATGGCCTTGTATCAGCATCAGATGAAAATCACCCAGAGTGCTGAATTTCTACGCTATCAGGCAGTCACGCAGTGCTGCTTCAGGACACTAACTATCGCACTGTTTTTTTTTATAAATTCAGCGTACCCAATTATTTCTTTCCAATTATGGGGCAATTTAGTGTGGCCAATCCCCCTAACCTGCACATCTTTGGGTTGTGGGGGTGAAACCCACGCAGGCACGGGGAGAACGTGCAAACTCCACACAGACAGTGACCCAGGGCCGGGATTCGGACCCGGGTCCTCAGCTCTGTCGGCAGCAATGCTAACCACTGTGCCACCATGCTGCCCCTTCTACTGCACTGTTTAAGAGAGCTGGAGAGTTTATGTGATCCCAAACTGACCCTGAAGCCAGGATGAGATATCTGTTGGCATCGGGACTATTACAGGCTTCCCACATGTGCAGGGTGTAATAGATTACACTGAGCATCAAAGCCCCAGTGAACCAGGCTGCAGCCTTCACCAACAGACGGGCTTCTACTTCATAACCAGTCAGTTGGTCTGCAACCACTGGAAGTGCATCCTTCAGATGTGCAGTAATGATGCACATGCGCTGCGGCACTCCCAGCTGCCACAGTCGTTCAGATCACTAGCACTCCTTCAACATATGGATTCATGATGACAGGGGCTACTTCTCAAAACACGGTTGCTCATACCTAGAATGCGTACTGGAGCTGCGGACCCGTACAATGCCTGGCACACGTTGTCCTGCTGAAGATGTAATTCTGCTGCCTGGACAGAGATTTGCAATGTGAGCCAGTGAGAGCTTCCAGAATCATTGTTACCTGCTGTGCTCTTCACAACCTGGGACTGCAGCGGAGGAAGCCTTGTAGCCAGAGGACATGGAGGAGACTCATTCCTCTGTTCAGAGGGTGCGCAGGAGAAGGCAAGACAGCAACATTATTGGTTCAGGTGAATATCACAGCTGTGCTGAGGGAGGACACCTTGGAGGGTTCAGGCAGCGAGGCAATCTGGGTAGAGCTCAGGAAGAGTTCCTGCAGAAGGAGTTCAGGGAATTAGGCAATAAACTCAAAAGCAGGACCTCTAGGGCTGTAATCTCAGGATTACTCCCTGTGCCACGTACCAGTGAGGCTGGAAATAGGAGGATAGTGCAGCTAAATACATGGCTGAGCTGATGGTGCAGGAGGGAGGGTTTCCGTAATCTGGACCACTGGGATCTCTTCCGGGGCAGGTGTGACCTGTACAAGAAGGACGGGTTGCATCTAATCTGGAGGAGCACCAATATCCTGGCTGCGAGGTTTGCTAGAGTCACTCGGGAGGATTTAAACGAGTATGGCGGGGGGTGAGAACCAGAGCACTAGCTCAGAAGGTGTAAAAACTGAAGGGGAAATAGAGAACAAAAATAAGAGAACAACATCACCCTGTCTGCTCAAACACAGTGGTTTGAAGTGTATTTGTTTCAGTGCCAGAAGTATAGTGGGTAAGGCAGATGAACTTAAGAGCACTTATTAGTACTTGGAATTACGATGTTTTGGCTATCACAGAAACAAGGTTAAAGGAAGGGCAGGATTGGCAACTGAACTTTGGAGGATATAGATACTTCAGGAGAGATAGAGGGGGATGTAAAATGGGTGGGGGAGTAGCATTACTGGTTAAGGAGAATATTAGAGCCGTACTGCGGGAGTACACCTGGGAGGGCTCATACAATGAGGCAATCTGGGTAGAGCTGAGGAACAGGAAGAGGCCAGTCACAATGTTAGGCGTTTATTACAAGCCCCCAACTGCCAGCGAAAGATAGAGGAGCAGATAGGTAGAGAGATTTTGGATAGGTGCAAAAGTAGCAGAGTTGTTGTGATAGGGGATTTTAATTTCGCCTATATTGACTGGGACTCACTCTCGTGGTTTGGTTGGGGCAGAGTTTGTAAGGTGTATCCAGGAAGCCTTCTTGATGCAATATGTAGACAGTCCAACTCGGGAAGGGGCAGTACTGGACCTGGTATTGGGGAATGAGCCTGGACAGGTGGTTGAGGTTTCAGTAGGGGGACATTTTGTGAGTAGTGGCCACAATTCCGTAAGTTTCAGGGTACTTTTGGACGTTAAGGTGCAAAACTGGGGAAAGGCAAATTACGATAACATTAGACAGGAATTGAAGAATTTGGATTGGGTGCGGCTGTTGGATAGTAAATCAACATCAGACATGTGGGAGTGTTTCAAGCGACAATTGATTAGGATTCAGGAAAGCCACGTTCCTGAGAGAATGAAGGATAAGTATGGGAAGTTGAGGGAGCCTTGGATGACGAGGAATATTATGAACCTCGTCAAAAAGAAACAGACTTGTAGAGTCTAGAAGGGTGGGGATAGTCGAAACCCTTGAGGAGTATAAAGAAAGTCGGACGGTACTGAACTGGGAAATTAGGAGGGCAAGGAGGGTGTCATGAAAAGTCCTTGGCAAGTAGGATTAAGGTGAATCCCAAAGCTTTTTATTCATATGTAAAGCAAGAGAAAGGATTGGACCACTTAAGGACAGTGTGGGGAATCTGAGCCAGAGGAAATGGGCGAGGTACTAAATGAGTACTTTGCATCAGTGTTCACCAAAGAAAGGGACATTATGGAAGTTGATTCTTGGGTATGGACAGTCTGGATCATGTTAACATCATAAAGGAGGAGGTATTGGGTCTTTTAAACGATATTAAGGTAGATAAGTCTCCTGGGCTGGATGGGATTTATCCCAGAATATTGAGGGAAGCAAGGGAGGAAATTGCTGGGGCCTTGACTGACATCATTGTATCCTCATTGGCTACAGGTAAGATCCCAGAGGACTGGAGAATAACTAATGTGGTATCACTGTTTAAGAAAGGTAGCAGCAATAATCCTGGAAACTACAGGCTGGTGACCTCACGTCGGTAGATGGCAAATTATTGGAGAGAATTCTCAGGGACAGGATTTAGACCCATTTGGAAACAAATGGACTCATAAGCGATAGACAGCATGGTTTTGTGAAGATTATACATATGTAAAGAGCAAGAGAGTAGCCAGAGAAAGGGTTGGCCCATTCAAGGATATGAAATGAAATGAATGAAAATGATATTGGAGGGAAAAGGATATTGGAGGGAATCTGTGTATGGAACCAGAGGAAATGGGAGAGATATGAAATGAATACTTTGCCTCAGTATTCACCAAAGAGAAGGATCTGGTGGATGAGGAGTATAGGGTAGAGTGTGCTGATATTCTGAGTCATATTGATATTACTAAAGAGGAGGTTAAAAAGCATTAAAGTAAATCCCCAGAACAGACAATTCTTGACTGAGTTTAGTGGTGTTGATCAGGTAAAGTTTCGTCTGATACTGCACCAGAATACTGCGGGAGGCAAGGGAGGAAATTGCTGGGGCCTTGACAGTAATCTTTGCATCCTCATTGGCTACAGGTGAGATCCCAGCGGACTGGAGAGTAGCCAATGTTGTTCCATTGTTTAAGAAGGGCAGCAGGGTTAATCCAGGAAATTATAATTTCGTCAGTGGTAGGGAAATTATTGGAAAATATTCTTAGAGATAGGATTTACTCACGTTTGGAAACAAGTGGACTTGTATAGTGATGGACAGCATGGTTTTGTGAAGGGGAGGTCATGCCTCACTAATGTGACTGAGTTTTTTGAGGAAGTGACAAAGATGAGAGATGAGGGAAAGGCAGTAGATGTTGTGTACATGGACTTCAGCAAAGCCTTTTACAAGGTACCTCATGGTAGACTGGTACAAAAGGTGAAGACACATGGGGCGAAATTCTCCCCCCCCCACGACGGGTGGGAGAATAGCGGGAGGGCCTTCCCGACTTTTTTGACGCCCTCCCGCTATTCTCCCCCCCCCCCCGCCGAAATCCCGACACGAATCGCTGCCGCCGTTTTTTTACGGCCGGCAGCGATTCACAGCTGTTAGAAGGGCCGAAGTCCCAGCCCTTTACGACCTTTTTACGAACGGCAAACACACCTGGTCCTGCCGTTCGTAAAAACGTCGTGACCACCTGGAAAAAAATAACCATGGCACCGATTGGCACGGCAGTACCACGGCCGTGCCAAGGGTGCCATGGGCCCGCGATCGGTGCCCACCGATCGCGGGCAGCGGGCCCGATGCCCGCGCACTATTTGTCCTTCCGCCGCCCCGCAGTATCAATACGCGGGGCGGCTGAGGGGCAACCCGGACCGCGCATGCGCGGGTTTCGCGCAAAAACGCGATGACGTCACCCGCGCATGCGCGGGTGGAGTCTTCCCACCTGCGCATGCGCGGCTGACGTCATATGACGCGTCAGCCGGCGCTAAATCCGACAAGCGGGCTTAACGATTTTCGTTAAGCCCGACTTGTCGGAGCCTCCGACGTCGGGCTGCTAGCCCCGACGGGGGACCAGAATCGGTCCCCCGTCGGGAAGGGGCGCGATGCCGTAAAACCCGCCCGGGTTTTACGGCAGTTTGACGATTTCTCCCGTTTTGGGAGAATTTCGCCCAAGGGATCAGAGGAGAGCTGGCAAATTGGATACAGAACTGACTTGGGAACAGAGGACTGGGGGTAGCAGTAGAAGATTGCTTTTCGGAATGGAAGGCTATGACTAGCAGCATTCCACAGGGATCAGTTCTGGGGCCTTTGTTGTTTGTGGTCTATATAAATGATTTGGAAGAAAATGTACCTGGTCTGATTGGTAAGTTCACAGACGACACAAAAAGTGGTGCAGTTGCAGATAGTGAAGAGGATTGTCAGAGGATATAGCAGGATATAAACTGGTTGGAGGTTTGGGTGGTGAAATGGCAGAGAGAGTTTAATCCGGACAAGTGTGAGCTAATGCACTTTGGAAGGTCCAATGCATGTAGGAATTACGCAATAAATGTTAGAACTCTTGCAAGTATTGACAGGCAGAGAGAGCTGGACGTGCATGACCACCGATCACTGAAAGTGGCAACTCATGTGGATAAGGTGGTCAAGAAGGCATACGGCATGTTGGCCTTCATTGGTCGGGGCATTGAATACAAAAATTGACAAGTCATGTTGCAGCTGTACAGGACCTTAGTTAGGCCTCATTTGGAATATTGTGCACAATTCTGGTTGCCACACTAGAAGGATGTGGATGCTTTGGAGAGGGTACAGAAGCAGTTTACTAGGATGTTGCCTGGTATGGAGGGCATTAGCTATGAGGAGAGGTTCGATAAACTCGCTGGAACGACGGAGGTTAAGAGGCGACCTGATAGAGGATAGACCTAAAAGATTATGAGTGGCATCGACAGAGTGGATAAGCAGATGCTCTTTCCTAGGGTAGGAGAGTCAAGTACTAGGGGACATAGGTTTAAAGTGCATGGGGATTTAGAACAGACGTGTGAGGCACGTTTTTTACACAGAGGGTGGTAAATATATGGAATGCGCTGCCTGGAGAGGTGGTGGGAGCAGGTACGATAGCGGCATTTTAGGGACACCCAGACAAATATATGAATAGGGTGGGAATGGAAGAATACAGACTCCGTAATTGCGTACGGTTTTAGCTTAGTCAGGGCCGAAGGGCTTGTTCTTTTGATCTATTGTTCTCTGTTCTTTGTTCTTTGACAGGGGGAAGGAATAAATGCACAAACATAATTAAATGCACTAACCTTTAATTAACATCAAAGATTTAAACACTGATGACTACCTGATGCAACTTGGTCTCTAATGTTCTTCCGACTGCTGTGATGTGGTGAGGACCTGCAGCTGACGTGGAGGTAAGATACTGGGCACGATACCCTGTGGCCTGAGATGTTCTTGGCAGCCGTCCTCTGGATGCCTGAGGCCTGGAGGGCCCCAGCATCCTGAGGGGCTCTTGCCCCAGTGAGGCAGCTGCACTGTGGCTGCTTCCACTGGATTCGGAGGGAGTTCCAGTCCCCCCTCGGAGCGGCCTGAAAGAAGGCCCCTTGATGTGGCACGTGGTAGTACCCTATCGCTCTCACTATGAAATGGCACCTCCGTAGTTGTCAGAGGTGGACGGGCAGCTGGAAAGGGCTCCAAGCCTCATGTCCCCTCTCGCCTGCCCACCGCTGTGTATAACTCATGGCCAGAGGTCTGCGAGTACCCAGCAGCCACCGAGTGTTCCTTTGGACCTGGCTCTCCATGATGGTCATTAACCCTTCCATGGTGGAAGACTTGCTCAGACACCTGAGGCATGAGGATCCCCTGGCCTGGATAGCACTCCTGCATCATCCGCATATAGTCCCTCCAGATGTCCCCTGATCAATGCTGCAACTCCAGCAGATTCAATGAGGCTGACACCAGGTCGGACTGGGGCTCAGCATTGGCCTGCGCACTCTCTATGTTACCGATCTCTCCAAGTGATGGCTTGACCTCCTTGCTTTCCAGCCATGTGGAGAGCTTTCTCCTCAGCGTGTCCCAGGTTTCAGATGTCTGGCCCACTTCGACCTTGTCTCATGTCATGGCCCCTTTTTTTCCTGAATGGTATAATGAGGCTCTATGTCTGACGTGACTTGTCCCGGACTTGGCTGGCATCCCATGAGCAGTGTGGAGGAGGTCACACCTACTTAGAACATAGAACATAGAACAGTACAGCACAGAACAGGCCCTTCGGCCCTCGATGTTGTGCCGAGCCATGATCACCCTACTCAAACCCACGTATCCACCCTATACCCGTAACCCAACAACCCTCCCCCTCCCTTAACCTTACTTTTTAGGACACTACGGGCAATTTAGCATGGCCAATCCACCTAACCCGCACATCTTTGGACTGTGGGAGGAAACCGGAGCACCCGGAGGAAACCCACGCACACACGGGGAGGACGTGCAGACTCCGCACAGACAGTGACCCAGCCGGGAATCGAACCTGGGACCCTGGAGCTGTGAAGCATTTATGCTAACCACCATGCTACCGTGCTGCCCCTTCTTCCATTGGATCCATTTGCACGGCTGGATTCCATGCTGACCTCCACTGCTACGTCCTTCCAGGCTTTCTTGGTCAGGTGGGAATGAGGCCTCCTGCAGAAAGGCACCGCTGAATGATGGGACCACCCCCTGACAGGTCTGCACTATTCTGCAGGGCCGCACGGTAGCATAGTGGTTAGCACAATTGCTTCACAGCGCCAGTTTCCCAGGTTCGATTCCCGGCTTGGGTCACGTTCTCCCCGTGTGTGCGTGGGTTTCCTCCGGGTGCTCCGGTTTCCTCCCACAGTCCAAAGATGTGCGGGTTAGGTGGATTGGCCATGCTAAATTGCCCCTTAGTGTCCAAAATTGCCCTTAGTGCCGGGTGGGGTTACTGGGTTATGGGAATAAGATGAAGGTGTTGACCTTGGGTAGGGTGCTGTTTCCAAGAGCCGGTGCAGACTTGATGGGCCGAATGGCTTCCTTCTGCACTGTAAATTCTATGATATTTACAAGTTATGTTTATTACATTACGGATTATGGACACTGTAGAAACCTCCATGAACACAGAAGTATTTTAGACGCAGTGCCAATTGTTGCTCATTTCTCCAATTCATTTCTGACGGACAAAGCCATTTTGTCTGGCTGCCCGATCTCCCCCCCCGGCATAAGGTGTCATTATGACTGGTCCACGTTTGTGGAAAGCAGTACTAAACGGCGCTCTGGTGAGGTCTCCCTGGCATAGCCGTTAGGTCCCGGCTGCCGGTGAAATCCTGAGAACTCATTAGGTTCATTTAAATATGCAGATATGGATCACGGCCAGTGAGGGTGAGATCCAGATCACGGCATCTTGCGAGATTTCATTCAGTCTCATGAGATAGGCACGTACACCCACAATGCAGCTGGGATACAACTGAGTGGCTTGCAAGGTCATTTAAGAGTCAGCCACATTGGTGTGGGTCTGGAGTCACATGTAGGCCAGACCAGGCAAGGGCGGTAGATTTCCTTTCCTCAAGGATATTCGTGAACCAGATGGGTTTTTACCACATCTGTAGGCTAGCTTGTAATTCCAGATTTATAGAATATAGAACATAGAACAGTACAGCACAGAACAGGCCCTTCGGCCCTCAATGTTGTGCCGAGCCATGATCACCCTACTCAAACCCACGTATCCACCCCATACCCGTAACCCAACAACCCCCCCCTTAACCTTACTTTTATTAGGACACTACGGGCAATTTAGCATGGCCAATCCACCTAACCCGCACATCTTTGGACTGTGGGAGGAAACCGGAGCACCCGGAGGAAACCCACGCACACAGGGGGAGGACGTGCAGACTCCACACAGACAGTGACCCAGCCGGGAATCGAACCTGGGACCCTGGAGCTGTGAAGCATTTATGCTAACCACCATGCTACCCTGCTGCCCCCATTTATTAATCAAATTTAAATTCTGTGGTGGGATTTGAACTCAGGTCACCAGCTTAGAGTTACTAGCCCAGTGACATTACCACTACGTCACTGCTGAGCATTTCAGTCAAGATGCCTGGCTAATAAAGATCATATTTACATTGGAAGGTGTTTACCACTCTGTAGCAACATTTAAGCTTGCGGAGTGTAACAAAGGATTTTCGACAAGGATTGCATTGACTTCAGTGTCAAGCTTTGTATCTGCATATTTGTAAGGGAGAAGCATTTTGTTCCAGCAGGAGGTCACACCCCTGACCTGAGGATAGGGTCATCTGATTTAGTCAGTGATCAAGGACAGGAGGGTGTCTCTGTGGGTGAGGTGGGTGAGGGGATCAAGAGTGGAAGTGGAGGCGCCTCGGCCTTTGCAATTGTCCAACAGGTTTGATGTTCTTGCAATCTGTATGGTCGGACGGATGGATGGGGGAGGTAGGGTGGACAAATTGACCATGGCACCAAGGTACAGGAAGCCCTTCAACCAGAGGGAGTTAATAGGAATGGAAGGCTGGTAAGGGGACAGTATAGTCAGAGGGCTAGACACCATTCTCTGAAATAGAGAGTGCGAGGCCAGGTGGCTTTGCAGTCTGCCTGGTGCCAGGGTTCGGAACTAGAGAGGAATTTGCAGTGTCTGGGTGGGGTCCAGTGGACATGGCCCAGGTAGATAGCAATGACATTGGTAGGATTAAGGAGGAGCTGTAGCGTGGAAAGTATGAGCAGCTCAGGAATAAATTAAAAAGCAGCAATGCAACGGTAATAATCTCTGTATTTTAACCACAAACTAATTGGCGTAGGGTAATGAAGATTAGGGAGATGGATGAGTGGCTCAAAGATTGGTGTGACAGAAATGGGTTTTGATTCATGGGGGGCTGGCACCTGTACTGGGGAAAGTGGGATCTGTGCCAATGGGGCAGTCTTCACCTCAATCGTGCTGGGACCAGTGTCCTGACAAGTTGGATAACTAGGGCGGCTTTAATCCATATCGAGCAGGCAAGGGATCACACGAGGGAAGATGTGCTTAATTAGAGAGAAGACAAGAAAACAAGGTAGCAATAAGAGAAATGATGATCAGAGAGTGGTAGGATGGATAGTGTTCAAATGTAAGAATGAACCAAGAGATAAGGCACAAGGTTGCGAAAATGACTATTGAAGGCTCTATCCCTGAATCCATGCAGCATTTGCCACAAGGTAGGTGAATTGACAACACAAATAAAAATAAACAAGTGAGATCTAATTGCCAATACGGAGACGTGACTGCAGGATGGTCGAGGCTGGAAACTGAATGCTCAAGGGCAATGGACATTTAGGAAGGAGGTGGGTTAGCGCTGTTCATAAAGGATGGAATCAGCACATTAGTGAGAGAGGCTCTTAGATAGGAAGATCAAGATGTAGCATCAGTTTGGGTGGAACTAAGAAACCGTAAGGGACAGCAGACATTGGTGGGAGCTGTTTATAGGTCACTAAGCAGCAGTGGTAATGTAGGGCATAATATAAATCAAGAAATTTAGAGGTGTGACACAAAGGTAATCAGGGGGGAATTCAATCTACATATAAACCGGGTAAACCTAATTAACTGCAAAGTTCTGGAATGTATACCAGGGCTGGGATTCTCGCCTACCAGGCGGGGTGGGGGGTCCCGGTGTGTTGCAGTGGCATGAACCACTAGTCTCCGCACCTTTAGGGGCCAAGCCCTAACATTGAGGGGCTAGGCCCGCGCCGGAGTGGTTGGCGCTCCGCCGGCCGGCGTGGACGGCCTTTGGCGCCACCGCCGGCCGGCCAGCGGAAGTCCGCACATGCGCTGGAGCGTCAGCGGCTGCTGATGTCACCCCCGCGCATGCGCAGGGGAGGGGGTCTCTTCTGCCCCCGCCATGGTGAAGACCATGACGAAGGCGGAAGTAAAAGAGTGCCCCCACGGCACAGGCCCGCCCGCCGATCGGTGGGCCCCGATCGTGGGCCAGGCCACCGTGGGGGCACGCCCAGGGTCAGATCGCCCCGGAGCCCGCCCGCGCCGTCTGCTCCTGCCGGTAAGGTATGTGATTTGATCCACGCCGGAGGGAGAGGCTTGACAGTGGTGGGACTTCGGCCCATCGTGGGCCGGAGAATCGCCGGGAGGGGGCCTGCCGAACGGCGCGGAGCGATTCCCGCCCCGCCGAATCTCCGGTGCCGGACAATTCGGGACACGGCGGGGGCGGGATTGACGCCGGCCCCCGGAGAATCTCCGACCCGGCGGGGGGGGTCGGAGAATCCCGCCCAAGATGGTTTTCTAAAACAATACCAACCTGCGAATGGGCTATTTTAGATCTAGTTTTGTGCAGTGAGAAATCTCCTTGTAATCTCGTTGTAAAGGAGTCTTTAGGGAAGAGTGATAATATGATTAAAATGATGTACAGTAAATGATGCCATTGCTCAAGCCTTCCTGGCTTGCATTTTCACTTACCCGTGCTTTGTATTCCGTTACACCGCATCGGCCATCGCGTGAGCAATGTTCGGTTATCCGCGGTTTCTTCACATTGCAGTACCCTCATTTCTCCATCACGAAACATCAATTCACACCTCGACCAGAGGGGCTTCCAATATGTCCGGGTTGGGGGCCCTACCTTTCAAAATTCTACGATCTTATTACGAACACGGTGTGCTGGGGGTGGGTGTGACATTGACCTGAGGGCCAGTTTCTTCACTGATGTATTACTCAAAGGCTCCCCTATCTGGTGTACACCGATACTGCAATACAATCCTGCCCAATCCAAAGCTGCTATCACATGGCTGGAACCTATTGAACTGAGTCCTGTTCAAAAGCATGTTCCCCGTTGACAATTTTCACATTTGCGAGATTTTGTGGGAACGGAGACCCCACGAATGGTGGGAGTAGACTGGGATTCAGTCCAATTCTCGGATCTTAAATCTAAACAAAGGTGACTATGAAGGTACGACGGGCAAATTGGCTGTGATAGTACTGTGGGGGCAGCACAGTAGCACTGTGGTTAGCACAATTGCTTCACAGCTCCAGGGTCCCAGGTTCGATTCCCCGCTGGGTCACTGTCTGTGCGGAGTCTGCACATCTTCCCCGTGTGTGCGTGGGTTTCCTCCGGGTGCTCCGGTTTCCTCCCACAGTCCAAAGACGTGCAGGTTAGGTGGATTGGCCATGATAAATTGCACTTAGTGCCCAAAATTGCCCTTAGTATTGAGTGGTGTTACTGGGTTATGGGGATCGGGTGGAGGTGTGGGCTTGGGTAGGGAGCTCTTTCCAAGAAGTGGTGCAGACTCCTTGGGCTGAATGGCCTCCTTCTGCACTGCAAATTCTATGAAACTATGAAACTACATCAAAAGGCATGTCAGTGGACAGGCAATGGTGGTGTGCGACAAATTTACATTCCCTCGAGGCACAAGAGTCCAGCAGGAAAAGTGATCCAATGCTGGCTGACAGGAATAGTTAAAGACTCAGTGAAAGGAAGAGGCTTATAAAATTGCTTAAAAAAAAATCGTAATCTTGAGGGTTGAGAGAATTTTACAATTCAGCAAAAGAGGACCAGGAAACTGATCAAGAGAAAATCAAATAGCGCAAGAAACATCAAACCCAAAATGAATATTCTGCCGAGGTTCTTGCTTATTTTTCAAGCTCTCCCGATCTTTATACCAAAGGCCTTTTTTCGGAAAGTGGACACGATCATTTCTGACTTTGTATGGGCGGGCAAGGTGCCGAGGGTGGGGAGGGCTCTGCTACAGAGGCAGAGGTAGCAGGGGAGATTGGCTTTGCCAAACTTGCTTCATTATTATTGGGCAGTGAATGTGGACAAGGTGCGGCGGTGGTGGGAAGGAGAAGGGGTAGAGTGGGTTAGGATGGAGAAGGAATCTTGTGAGGGGTCTTGTTTGAGGGCTATGGTGACGGCCGCATTGCCAACGGCTCCAAGTAGGTATTCAAGGAACCCGGTGGTCCAGTCCACAGTCAAGATATGGAATCAGTTGAGGTGGCATTTTAGGGTGGAAGGGATGTCGGTGCTAACGCCGCTATGCGAGAATCATGAGTTTGAGCCGGGGGGGGGAGGGGGGGAGGGGGATGGATAGTGTATACCGGAGATAGAGGGGTGGGGCTGGTCAAGCTGAGGGATTTGTATTTAGAGGAAGGGTTCACCAGTCTGGAGGAGCTAGGAGAGGGTAGAGCTGCCGAGGGGGAGTGAGTTCAGGTATCTGCAGGTTAGGGACTTTGTGCGAAATGTCTAGAGGGGGTTCCCTAGATTGCCGGGATACACCCTGCTGGAGCGACTGCTGCTCCCGGATATGGAAGGGGGGGAAATTTGGGGATTATATATAAGTGGCTGGGGGAGCAGGAAGGCGAGCGGATGGTGAAGATCGAGGAGAAATGGGAAGCGGAGTTGGGAGGGGAGATCAATTGGGGAGTATAGAGTGAAGCACTGCGAAGGGTAAACGGGACCACCTCATGTCCAAGGATGAGCCTGATACAGTTTAAGGTGGTGCACAGGGCGCATATGACTTGGGCGAGAATGAGTGGGTTTTTTTCGGGTTAGCAGATGAGCGTGAGAGGTGTGGGCGGGGGCCAGAGAATCACACCCACACGTATTGGGGTTGCGAAAAATTGGGAAGGTTCTGGGCTGGAGTGTTTGCGGCCTTAGCCAGGATAGTGGAGGAGAAGGTGGACCCTGACCCTTTGGTGGTGATATTTGGGGTTTCAGAGAAGCCGGAGCTTATGGAGAGAGGAAGACCGATGCCGTGGTCTTCGCCTCTCTGATTGCACGGCGGCGAATTTTGCTGGCGTGGCGGTCGGCATCGCCACTGGGGGTAGCGACTTGGTTGGGTGGCCTGCATGACTTCCTGCGATTAGAAAAGATAAAGTATGAGTTAAGGGGCTCTTCAGGGGATTTGAGGAAAGGCGGGGGATGTTTGTGTTTGAGGTGATGTTCGTCGTGGGGGTGGGGTGGAAAAGAGGAAAAGTCTGTACAGACTGTATAGTTGGTTGTAGGGAAGCATGTTACCTGGGGTGTTTGCTCGCTGTAACCTGTCTTTAAAAATAAAGAAACAAAATCAGATGGTATAAGCTTCTATGGATAGGTGAAAAGATTAGCAAATCATTTCAAGTTTGTTGATGGCAGAAAACTAGGTAGGAATGAGAGCTGTGAGGAGGACGCAAGGAGGCTTCAAGGGGACTTGGACAGGCTGAGCGAGTGGGCAAGAACATGGCAGGTGGGATATAAAATGTGGATAAATGTGAAGTGAGTCACTTTGGTAAGGAAAACAGAAAAGCAGAGTATTTCCAAAATGGCGAGAGATGTCCAAACAGACCTGGATGTCCATGTTTATAGATCACTGAAAACAAATGTTTCCAGCTGCAGCAAGCAATTAGAACATAGAACATAGAACAGTACAGCACCTTCGGCCCTCGATGTTGTGCCGAGCCATGATCACCCTACTCAAACCCACGTATCCACTCTATACCCGTAACCCAACAACCCCCCCTTAGCCTTACTTTTTAGGACACTACAGGCAATTTAGCATGGCCAATCCACCTAACCCGCACATCTTTGGACTGTGGGAGGAAACTGGAGCACCCGGAGGAAACCCACGCACACACGAGGGGAACGTGCAGACTCTGCACAGACAGTGACCCAGCCAAGAATCGAACCTGGGACCCTGGAGCTGTGAAGCATTTATGCTAACCACCATGCTACCGTGCTCCCCTAGGAAGGGAATTAGGAAGGGAAATGGTACGTTGACCTTTTTTTGCAAGAGGATTTAAGTTCAGGAGTAAAGATGTCTCACTGCAATTATATAGAGCACTGCTGAGACCGCACCTGGAGTATTGTGCACAGTTTTGGTCTTGAGCGAAGGAAGGGCATCCTGGCCGTGGAGGGAGTGCAGCGAAAGTTCACCAAACTGATCCATGGTGGAGATGCCGGCGTTGGACTGGGGTGAGCACAGTAAGAAGTCTTCCAACACCAGGTTAAAGCCCAACAGGTTTGTTTCAAACACTAGCTTTCGGAGCACTGCTCCTTCCTCAGGTGACGGTGCTCCAGGGGACGGTGCTCGAGAACCAGGGGACACAGTCTCAGAATGAGAGGCAGGTCATTTAGGACTGAGATGAGGAGGAATTTCTTCACTACATCAGGAGGGCTGTGGGGGCTCAGCCATTGAGGACGTTCAAGACAAAGATTGGTAGCTTTCTAGGTATTAAATATATCATGGGATTGGGTGGGGAAACGGCATTGAGGTGGAAGATCGTTCATGATCTAATTGAATGCCGGAGCAGGTTTGAGGGGCCGAATGGCCTAATCCTGCATCTATATTCTTATGTTGGGAATTCAGGCAGCATTCACGATGTGTATTTCTGCTGTCCAAACCTTTGTGCTGGGAATGTTAACGTCTGTGTCGTCGGTGTGTTTGGGAAGTGCTTCACACAAACACCGCAGTTATGCTGTCAATGAACCCTTTCTCTGATGCGGATCAATAAACTGATATATTCATGTGGCAGTGAGATGTAATAGAGCATGGTGTGCAACAGTAGTCTTGCGGCCGTGCAGGTCGATGTTTCTCTGCTTGCTGGTGGGTGTTTTCAGCAGTGTATAGAACAAAGAAAAGTACAGCACAGGAACAGGCCCTTCGGCCCTCCAAGCCTGTGCCAACCATGCTGCCTGTCTAAACTAAAATCTTCGACACTTCCGGGGTCCGTATCCCTCTATTCCCATCCTATTCATGTATTTGTCAAGATGCCCCTTAAACATCACTATCGTCCCTGCTTCCACCACCTCCTCCGGCAGCGAGTACCAGGCACCCACTACCCTCTGTGTAAAAAAAATAACTTGCCTCGTACCTCTCCTCTAAATCTTGCCCCTCACACCTTAAACCTATGACCCCTAGTAATTGACCCCTCTACCCTGGGAAAAAGCCTCTGACTATAGATAACGGGGAGCCAATGGATGTGGTATATCTGGATTTCCAGAAAGCCTTTGACAAGGTGCCACACAATAGGTTGCTGCATAAGATAAAGATGCATGGCATTGAGGGTAAAGTAGCAGCACGGATAGAGGATTGGTGAATTAATAGAAAGCAAAGAGTGGGGATTAATGGGTGTTTCTCTGGTTGGCAATCAGTAGCTAGTGGTGTCCCTCAGGGATCAGTGTTGGGCCCACAATTGTTCACAATTTACATAGATGATTTGGAGTTGGGGACCAAGGGCAATGTGTCCAAGTTTGCAGATGACACTAAGATGAGTGGTAAAGCGAAAAGTGCAGAGGATACTGGAAATCTGCAGAGGGATTTGGATAGGTTAAGTGAATGGGCTAGGGCAGGGGTGGGCAAACTTTTCCGTGCAAGGGCCACATTCAGAAATTCACAATTTTAAAGGGCCGCATAGTATATTAAGTAAAATAATTAATATTTAAAATAGCCAAAATAAAAGGTTTTTAAAGAGAAAAAGCAATTAATTTTTATTATTTAATATTTTATAGTAGAAACTTTACATGAAACAAAGTAACTCAGTTTAAAGAAAAAAAAGCAATTCATTAATATTTTAAAGTAGAAACTTCACATGAAACACATGTTGTGCCGAGCAATGATCACCCTACTCAAGTCAACGTATCCACCAGTAACCCAACAGCACCCCCCCCCCCCCCCCCCCCCATTAACCTTAAAATTAAAAAAAAAAATTAAAATTATTTTTTATTTTTTATGACTTGATCTTGGTGGGCTAGGGCCTGGCAGATGGAATACAATGTTGACAAATGTGAGGTTATCCATTTTGGTAGGAATAACAGCAAACGGGATTATTATTTAAACGATAAAATATTAAAGCATGCCGCTGTGCAGAGTGACCTGGGTGTGCTAGTGCATGAGTCACAGAAAGTTGGTTTACAGGTGATTAAGAAGGCAATTGGAATTTGGTCCTTCATTGCTAGAGGGATGGAGTTTAAGACTAGGGAAGTTAAGTTGCAATTGTATAAGGTGTTAGTGAGGCCACATCTGGAGTATTGTGTTCAGTTTTGGTCTCCTTACTTGAGCAAGGACGTACTGTCGCTGGAGGGTGTGCAGAGGAGATTCACTAGGTTAATCCCAGAGCTGAAGGGATTGGATTACGAGGAGAGGTTGAGTAGACTGGGACTGTACTTGTTGGAATTTAGAAGGATGAGGGGGGATCTTATCGAAACATTTAAAATTATGAAGGGAATAGATAGGATAGATGCGGGCAGGTTGTTTCCACTGGCGGATGAAAGCAGAACTAGGGGGCATAGCCTCAAAATAAGGGGAAGTAGATTTAGGACTGAGTTTAGGAGGAACTTCTTCACAAATGGTTGTGAATCTATGGAATTCCTTGCCCAGTGAAGCAGTTGAGGCTCCTTTATTAAATGTTTTTAAGGTAAAGATAGAGAGTTTTTTTGAAGAATAAAGGGATTAAGGGTTATGGTGTTCGGGCCGGAAAGTGGAGCTGTCCACAAAAGATTAGCCATGATCTCATTGAATGGCAGAGCAGGCTCGAGGGGCCAGATGGCCTACTCCTGCTCCTAGTTCTTATGTTCTTATGTTCTTATCCACTCTGTCTATGCCCCTCATAATTTTATAGACCTCTATCAGGTCGCCCATCAACCTCCTTTGTTCCAGTGAGAACAAACCGAGTTTATTCAACCGCTCCTCACAGCTAATGCCCTCCATACCAGGCAACATCCTGGTAAATCTCTTCTGCACCCTCTCTAAAGCCTCCACATCCTTCTGGTAGTGTGGCGACCAGAATTGAACACTATACTCCAAGTGTGGCCTAACTAAGGTTCAATACAGCTGCAACATGACTTGCCAATATTTATACTCAATGCCCCGGCCAATGAAGGCAAGCATGCTGTATGCCTTCTTGACTACCTTCTCCACCTGTGTTGCCCCTTTCAGTGACCTGTGCACTTGTACACCTAGATCTCTCTGACTGTCAATACTCTTAAGGGTTCTACTATTCACTGTATATTCCCTACCTGTATTAGATCTTCCAAAATGCATTACCTCACATTTGTATCTAGATGGAGGTGGCTATGGCGATCTCTCATCCCGCATCATGTGGGATTGCTTAAGCTACCATGAAAATAGCATCCACCCGACCATATCCCACCACCTGTGGGCTCAACCAGTGGGATATAGAACTGATACAGTACCTCAGTGCTGGACTGCTCCCTCGGTATCTATACTGCTGTCCCATGTCCCTGAGACTGGTAATGGTGAGTCACTCTAGAGACTGTCCATGAGTGCAAACCCACTTGGTTCTCCTTCTTCTGCATGAGAGTGCCGAGCGGGATGTTTTTTCTGGCGCCTGAACCCGTCCAGCTGTTTACATGCTGTATTGTCAATACGCAAACTAACAGACGTTTGTGTGTAATGAGTGGCCCACAGATCTGATTGCAGGGTGTCCATTTGGACAGGCATAAAACTGGTAACAAAGGGTCAAGATGATGGATGGAGAGTGTATGTGGATCCTGTGATGGAGGCTGATCACCATTCATATTGCATCAAGTTCCTCTCTTGCTGTCCAGAGCACAAGCTAGAAATATTTGTAAAAAATAGTTGTTCATGGGGTGTGAAAAGGGTCAGCATTTGTGCCCATCCCTAACTGCCCATGAGAACAATACTCATTATATTATTTAAATGAAAATCGCTTATTGTCACGAGTAGGCTTCAATGAAGATACTGTGAAAAGCCCCTAGTCACCACATTCCGGCGCCTGTCCGGGGAGGCTGGTACGGGAATCGAACCGTGCTGCTGGCCTGCTTGGTCTGCTTTAAAAGCCAGCGATTGAGCCCAGTGAGCTAAACCAGCCCCTGGTGAGAGCCCACGTGAATATAGTCACCAGCTGAAATGAAAGACAGGGACAAGTGTGAAGGAATAGCGGCGGGCGCGAGAGAGAGAGAGGAGTGGATGGTGAAATCTGGCTGCAGCTTGTTACACGCGATGGGCAGAATTTAATGGAAAATCTCTAAGTTCATTTGTGGCTGGTTTTCCAGGGTGTTTCTTGGCAGCTCTGCCGGCGAGTTCCCCATTGCTATTCAATGACACCGAGTCACTTTTTTGGGCCCAAGGGAGTTTCTCAACGGTTTGCCCCACACTTAGAAGTTGTTTTTCACTGGGAGCTGAACTCCGAGATCGGTTCGCCATTTTCAAAGGCTGCCCCGATCGCTACGTAAGCTTGTGGGCCCCCCACATCCCCCCACCCATGGGCAATGTCACCCCTCACACACATGGACGCTGTCCCACACACACCAGGTGAAGACTCCCTGTATTGCGGTCCCTGGGGGTCCTCCACTTCAGGCCCCCCACATCCCCTTATAGCACCCCTCCCTTACAGGACCCCCACCCATCACCCCCCCCAACCTCCGAGGCCCCTATTTTCCTGCCCTGTACTCCCCCTCTCCAAACTCCGCCCTCCACCCTCATTTCATGGGCATGGCCCCCCCCCCTCGGCCCCGACCCTTGGCAGTGCCATTCTGGCACTCGGGCACCCTTGCACTGCCACGCTGGCACCCGGGCACCCTTGCACTGCCACGCTGGCACCCGGGCACCCTTGCACTGCCACGCTGGCACCCAGGCACCCTTGCACTGCCACGCTGGCACCCGGGCAGTGCTCCTGCCGGCTTGGCAGTGCCATCCACGCACATTGGCAGCTGGGCAGTTCCAAGGTGCCCATGTTCCGGGGAAGGGCCGTGCCCATGAAATAAAACCCTGCACTTACCCTGACCACCTAGGGGTAGTAATAATCCCAGGTTAGGTGGATTGGCCATGCTAAATTGCCCGTAGTGTAAGGTTAATGGGGGGATTGTTGGGTTGCGGGTTACGTGGGGTTAAGTGGGGTGATCATGGCTCGGCACAACATCGAGGGCCGAAGGGCCTGTTCTGTGCTGTACTGTTCTATGTTCTATGTTCTATGTTCTATTAGTGTCACAAGGAGGCTTACATTAACACCGCAATGAAGTTACTGTGAAAATCCCCTAGTTGCCACACTCCGGCGCCTGTTTAGGTACACAAGAGGGAGAATTCAGAATGTCCAATTCACCTAACAGCACGCCTTTCGGGAATTGTGGAGGGAAACTGGAGCACCCGGAGGAAACCCACGCAGACACGGGGAGAACGTGCAGACTCCGCGCAGACAGCGACCTAAGCGAGAATCGAACCTGGGGCTCTGGCGCCGCGATGGTTGTGTGCTGCCGATGGCTCGGGGGACCCCGGGTGCTGTTCCGCCTGATTCACGTTTGTGTGGACCAGCACTGATCGGCGCAGCCTCCCTGGGGAGGTCGGAGAATCGAGGGTGGATCTCGGGCAGGTAGGTCGTAAGTAGGTTTAAGACCTACTTCCGTGAGCGTCATTTGGTCCCGCCCCTTTTGGGATGTGTTCTTACTCCAACGTCTCGGTGGACTTCGGTGAATCTCGAGAGCTCGGACGCTGGCGACAGGTCCGCTGGAGATCTCTCCTGTGATTCTTCGGCCGCGTTGTGCTCTCGCTTGAGGAGAAGAAGGTGGGGCAAAGAGTGGCACAGTGATTGCAGGAGAGTGAAGAGAAATGTGAGGAGAGTATTGCGAAGAGTGAGGCTGCAGGTGGCAGCCTTGTAAGGTGACAGTAATTGAGTTGAGAGATAACATTCTTATCTTGGCAACTCTGGAGAGGTCATTTAGCACTACAATCATGTCTTGGCGGCTAAGCTGATGGGATTTCTCCCTTCCAAAATCTCAGGGAAGTCGTGATGGGGGTGATTCCTGGAGAGATTCTCTGAGGGGAACAAAAGCTCCCATCTCCTGCCGACAACCTGTGCCAAGGCTGTCATAACCCGCACGGGACTTCCAAAATGGCAATGATTAAACTCCCCATGAGCCTCGTTGAGCTTCCCCATTAAAGGGGGCAGAGAACCCTAAACCATGTATCGTTAAACTTGTGTATAAACTGCATTTCACATACTGCCACAACCAGTCCACAGCAGACACCATCTACCTGGCCCTACACTCATCCCTGGAACATTTCGACAACAAAGACTCCGACGACAGACTCCTACTATGTGACTACAGCTCCACCTTCAACACCATAATCCCAGCTAAGCTCATATCAAAACTCCAAAACCTAGGACTTGGCTGCTCACTCTGCAACTGGATCTTTGACTTCCTGATCCATAGACCACAATCAGTAAAGATAAACAACAACACCTCCTCCACGATAGTCCTCAATAATGTGTCCCTGCAATGCTGTGGACTTAGCCCCAACTATACTTTTACTGTGGCAGAATTTGGCTCCAACTCCACCTTCAAGTTTGCTGATGACACGACCATAGTGGGTCGGATCTCGAACAATGACGAGTCAGAGTACAGGAGGGAGATAGAAAACCTAGTGGAGTGGTGCAGTGACAACAATCTCTCTCTTAATGTCAGCAAAACTAAAGAGCTGGTCATTGACTTCAGGAAGCAAAGTATCGTACAGATCAATGGTGTTGAGGTGGAGATGGTTGACAGCTTAAAGCATCCGATCTGGCTGCCTCACAGCTTGGTATGGCACTCCTTGGCCTAAGACAATAAGAAACTATAGAGAGTCGTGAAGACAGCCCAGTCCATCACGGGAACCCGTCTCCTACCCACTGACTCCATCTACACCTCCCGCTGCCTTGGGAAAGCGGGCAGCATAATCAAAGACCCCTCCCACCCGGGTTGTTCACTCTTCCAACTTCTTCCATCGGGCAGAAGATACAAAAGTCTGAGAACATGCGCCAACAGACTCAAAAACAGCATCCTCCCCGCTGTTACCACTGAATTACCCTCTTATGGATTGTTCTGATCTCTTCACACATCTTCTCGAGAGGCTGTTTAGCACAGGGCTAAATCACTGGCTTTGAAAGCAGGCCAGCAGCACGGTTCGATTCCCGGAACAGCCTTCCCGAACAGATGCCGGAATGTGGTGACTAGGGGCTTTTCACAGTAACTTCGTTTGTAGCCTACTTGTGACAATAAGCGATTTTCATTTCATTTCATTTTTTTCATTTCTACTCAGTAGTACTGCACTCCGTATGCTTCATCCGATGTTTGTGTCCATGTATTTACATTGTGTATATCTGTATGTCCTATGTTTATTTTTCAAGTATGGAATGATCTGTGTGGACTGTTCGCAGAACAATATGCTTTTCACTACCTCGGTACATGTGACAATAAACAAATGCAACACAATGCAAAGTCGGCCAGTTTGGGTACCAACATAAAGGAGAGACCCGGATCTTCCGTGCCGTAGAAATAATAATTACTGTAATAAAACCTTATTTCTCTCTGCAACTTGGTGTGGACTCCCTTCGTGGTCTACTAAAAAGATCTCCGTTGCTGTAACCGAAAAGCTAGAACCCCTCTTTGGACCTTTTTATCCCTGTGAGAAAGTTCTCCTGCTGTCAGCGAGTTTCTTCCTTTGAAGTGGCACCTCTGAAGCCTGGTTTCCGACTCCACACCCAAACACAACAGGCACCTAACCTGTAAATAGCTGCTATAATAATAGTGCAGGCTGCCCATGTGACTAATGATGAACAGGCAGTGCCAATTTAACAGGGTCCCTTGACATTTGGGCTTGATCTAATTTCTAGACCAATATCTCTCTGCACATTACTGTAAAATAATTACTGATCACAGGATACCTGATTAATATGACACCTGCTTATTCCACACATCTGTCCATGCACCTTTGCAGCCTCAAGTCCCATTACATTCAAAGGCCTCCCTCCCGATTAATTGCACATGACACCTCTTGCTGGTCGTGAATGCTTTCTCCTGGGAAGTATTACCACCTGGAGAAGTCTCTCCCAACAAATCAATTGCCATGTTTATTTTTAACATTTGGGATGAACTCCCACATCATAACAGGTTGTCCTCTGTCTACATATCACCATCAAATATGTGATTTTAAATGAATATATTCACCAACGGCTTGGAGAAGTTTATTTTTAACTTCATTTGCATCTGTTTATCTGATTTCATATCGAAGATATCTGATATTTAAATTTGGTTCCATGATTGTATCAAGCTTCAGATCATAACCACCTAATGTGTGAACAAGGTTTTCCATAATTCGTCTTTGGTTCTTTCATCAATCAACTTAGATCCATGCCCTCTGGTTGTCTTTTGTCACTGGAAACAGTTCTCTTTCATTTACTCTATTAAACACCTAGAACATAGAACAGTACAGCACAGAACAGGCCCTTCGGCCCTCGATGTTGTGCCGAGCAATGATCACCCTACTCAAACCCACGTATCCACCCTATACCCGTAACCCAACAACCCCCCCCCCCCCCCCCTTAACCTTACTTTTAAGGACACTACGGGCAATTTAGCATGGCCAATCTACCTAACCCGCACATCTTTGGACTGTGGGAGGAAACCAGAGCACCCGGAGGAAACCCACGCACACACGGGGAGGACGTGCAGACTCCACACAGACAGTGACCCAGCCGGGAATCGAACCTGGGACCCTGGAGCTGTGATGCATTTATGCTAACCACCATGCTACCGTGCTGCCTCTTTCAAATCTCCTCTTTGTATTCTATGCTCAATGGGGAATAATCTCGGTTTCTTCAGTCTCTTCATGCAAATTTAACCCCTTATCCCTGGTTCCATTATCGTGAACATCTTCTGTTCTGCAAAGCCTTTATATCGTTACTAACGTGTGGTGCTCAAAACTGGACACAATGCTTCAGCTAGGAACGAACTGGTGTTTTATACAGATTTAGTGTAACTTGCTGTTTCTGTACTCTATTCCTCTGCTCATAAAGCCCAGGATCCCAAATGCTTTATAGTCACAAATAAAAATAGAAAATGCTGGATGAACTCTGAAAGTCCAGCAGCATCTGTGGAGAACGAAACAGTTAATGTTAAGTCCATGTGTCTCTTATTCAGAACGGGAGAGAGAGAGAGCAATGTGCTGGGTTTGATGCTGAGCAGAGTGGGGAGGGGCCGGTGGAGTAAAATAGAAGGTCATGGATAGGTTAGAGGGAAGGGCAGGTTAAGCGACAATAAATGACATGGAACTCAAGTCAAAGGGAGTTGTAATGATAGTGTTAAAGAGTAAAGCTTTGGCCCAGAGGTGGTGTTAATAGCAGAATAAAGGTCAGGCCTGCCTGAAAGCAAAATAGCAGAATATGTAAACAACAGAAAATGGACCTGCACCAATCGTCTGAAAGAAAGAAAAATGAGAATAAGGGGCAGGATTCTCCAAACCCCCGCTGGGTCGGAAATCACCGGGGGGAGACGTGAATCCTGCCCTGCTGCCCACGTTGGCTGCCGGATACTCCGGCGCCGGTTTTTCGGCGGGGGTGGGAATTGCGTCGCGCCAGTCGGGGGCCATTGGCAGTGGACCCCCGGTGATCCTCTGCTCTACGATGGGCTGAGTGGCCGCCCGTTTTTGGCCAGACCCGCCGACGTAAATCAAACAAGGTCCTTACTGGCGGGACCTGGCTCTGCAGGCGGCCTGCGGAGTTCTCGGGAGGAGGGGCAGGGGCGGGGAATCTGGCCCTGGGGGGGGCGCCCCCACGGTGGCCTGTGCCGTGGGGGCACTCTTTCCCTCCGCGCCGGGCGCTGTAAACATCCGCCATGGACGGCGTGGAGAAGAACCCCTCTGTGCATGGGTTGGGATCACGCCAGCACACGCTGACGCTCCCGCGCATGCACCAACTCGAGCTGGCCGGCGGAGGCCCTTCAGCCCCAGTTGGCGCGGCACCAACCCCGCCAGCGCCGGCCTCCGCTTCTTCCGGGCGGCCAATGCCGGAGAGGTTCCCGCCACTCCTCGGCACTGGTACGGCCTCCCACGCCGGTTAGGGGAATACCGCCCAAGGTGTAGCACTTGGGAAAACATTTCAAAATGAAGTCCTCAACCATGAACTCTGTCCTCCATTGTGGTTTTATTGCCCCCAAGTGCCAGTCGGTACCTTATTCTCGTGTTTTTTGACGATGTTACCAGACCTACTGAGTTTTACCAACCGTTTCTGTTTATATTTCAGATTTCCAGCATCTGCACTATTTTGCATTTATTTTTGTTTTATTATTTGCTTTGTTAACCTGACCCTCCAACTTAAAAGATTTTGCACACAAGCACTCTCAGGTCTCTGCTCCCGCACCATTTTTAAAATTGGACCATTCAGTTCATAATGTGTCTCCTCATTCTTCTTACCAATATTTCTCACCTCATACTTTTCCGCATTGAATTTTATTGGCCATGTGCCCGCCCATTCCACCAGCCTCTCTATGAACTCTTGATGTCTGTTACTAACCTGTCAACTACACTTCCAGGTATCTTCTGCAGATTTCAAGATGGCAACCTCCTCCCCCCCCCCCACCCCCCCCCCCCCCCCCCCCCCCGCCCCCTGCCCCCCCACCCGAAGGCAGGTCCTTGGCTGATTATCTGCTGAAGCCTCATCCAAGTCATTGGTGAACATCAAAAGCCTAGTACTGAATCCTGGGGGCCTCCACTGTAACCTCTCTCCAATTAAAAAAAGGTTTGCCACAACTCTCCTTAGCCAATTTTGAATGAATGCCACGACTCTTCCTTTTTGCAGCATAGGCTTCAATTTTCAAAATCAGAGAATAATACAGTGCAGAAGAGGCCCTTTGGCCCATCGAGCCTGCACTGACACATGAAAAAAAACCTGACCTACCTACCTAATCACATTTGCCAGCACTTGGCCCATAACCTTGAATGTTTAGACGCGCCGTGCCCATCTGGGTACTTTTTAAATGATGTGAGGCAACCTTCCCAGGCAGTGCATTCCAGACCTTCACCACCCTCTGGATAAAAACATTGTTCCTCAAGTCTTATCATAGAATTTACAGTGCAGAAGGAGGCCATTCGGCCCATCGAGTCTGCACCAGTTCTTGGAAAGAGCGCACTACCCAAGGTCAACACCTCCCCCTAACCCAATAACCCAGTAACCCCACCCAACACTAAGGGCAATTTTGGACACTAAGGGCAATTTATCATGGCCAATCCACCTAACCTGCACATCTTTGGACTGTGGGAGGAAACCGGAGCACCCGGAGGAAACCCACGCACACATGGGGAGGATGTGCAGACTCCGCACAGACAGTGACCCAAGCCGGAATCGAACCTGGGACCCTGGAGCTGTGAAGCCATTGTGCTATCCACAATGCTACCGTGCTGTCCTCAAAAAAACAATCATTTATTGTCACAAGTAGGCTTCAATGAATTCCCTAGTTGCCACATTCGGCGCCTGTTCGGGGAGGCCAGTATGAGAATTGAACCCACACTGCTGGCATTGTTCTGCATTACAAGCCAGCTGTTTAGCCCACTGTGTCAAACCAGCCCCTATGATCCTCCCTCAATCCCCTGCCCCTCACCTTGAACTTGCTAACTTGTAGCTAACCCTTTAAGGGAAACAGCTGCTCCCTATACACCTTGTCCAAGTCACTCATAATCTTCTACACCTTGATCAGGTCGCTCCTCAGTCTTCTCTGCTCCAATGAGAAACATCCAAGTCTATCCAACCTCTCTTCATAATTTAAATATTCCATCCCAGGCAACATCCTGGTGAATCGGCTCTGCACCCCCTCCAGTACAATCATATCATTCCTCTGCTGTGACGACACAATACTCCAGCTGGGGCCTCACCAAAATTCTGTGCAACTCCAAAAAGATCTCTCTGCTTTTGGAATCTAAGCCTCGATTGATAAAGGCAAGTATATGCCATTTTCCCATATGCCTTTTTCTCCCCCCTGTTAACTGCCTTCCTGCCTTCACGGATCAATGGACAAATACGCCAAGGTCCCTTTCCTCCTCGAGTTCCCAGTGTCATGCTGTCAGTATCCATTGAATACTTGTCAAATTACTCTTTCCATAGTGACAGAAATCTTTGGATACTCATTGCCTTTAGGTGATGTCCCGGAGGACTGGAGAATAGCCAATGTTGTTCCTTTGTTTCAGAAGGGTAGCAAGGATGATCCAGGGAACTACAAGCCGGTGAGCCTTATGTCAGTGGTAGGGAAATTACTGGAGAGAATTCTTCGAGACAGGATCTACTCCCATTTGGAAGCAAGAGCCAGCACGGTTTTGTGAAGGGGAGGTCGTGTCTCATTAACTTGATAGAGTTTTTTGAGGAGGTCACAAAAATGATTCATGCAAGTAAGGCAGTGGATGTTGTCTGTATGGACTTCAATAAGGCCTTTGACAAGGTCCCTCATGGCAGACTGGAACAAAGGTGAAGTCACACGGGATCAGAGGTGAGCTGGGAAGATGGATACAGAACTGGCTAGGTCATAGAAGTCAGAGAGTAGCAATGGAAGGGTGCTTTTCTGATTGGAGGGCTGTGACTAGTAATGTTCCGCAGGGATCAGTACTGGGACCTTTGCTGTTCGTAGTATATATAAATGATTTGGAGGAAAATGTAACTGGTCTGATTAGTAAGTTTCCGGACGACACAAAGGTTGGTGGAATTGTGGATAGCGATGAGGACTGTCAGAGGATACAGCAGGATTTTGATCGTCTGGAGGGTTTGGCGGATAGATGGTAGATGGAGTTTAATCCGGACAAATATGAGGTGATGCATTTTGGAAGATCTAATACAGGTAGGGAATATACAGTGAATGGTAGAACCCTCGAGTATTGACAGTCAGAGAGATCTAGGTGTACAGGTCCACAGGCCACTGAAAGGGGCAACACAGGTGGAGAAGGTAGTCAATAAGGCATACGGCAGGCTTGCCTTCATTGGCCGGGGCATTGAGTATAAACATTGGCAAGTCATGTTGCAGCGGTATAGAAGGCCACACTTGGAGTATAGTGTTCAATTCTGGTCGCCACACTACCAGAAGGATGTGGAGGCTTTAGAGAGGGTGCAGAAGAGATTTACCAGGATGTTGCCTGGTATGGAGGGCATTAGCTATGAGGAGAGGTTGAATAAACCCGGTTTGTTCTCACTGGAACGACCGAGGTTGAGGGGTGACCTGATAGAGGTCTACAAAATTATGAGGGGCATAGACCAAGTGGATAGTCAGATGCTTTTCCCCAGGGTAGAGGGGTCAATTACTACGGGTCATAGGTTTAAGGTGCGAGGGGCAAGGTTTAGAGGCAAGTATTTTACACAGAGGGTAGTGGGTGCCTGGAACTCGCTGCCGGAGGGGATGGTGGAAGAAGGGACGATAGTGACATTTAAGGGGCACCTTGACAAATACATGAATAGGATGATAAGAAGTCTTACAACAACAGGTTAAAGTCCAACATGTTTGTTTCAAACACTAGCTTTTGGAGCACTGCTCCTTCCACAGGTGAATAAGCATGAAGGAGCAGTTCTCCGAAAGCTAGTGTTTGAAATAAACATGTTGGACTTTAACCTGGTGTTGTAAGACTTCTTACTGTGCTCACCCCAGTCCAATGCCGGCATCTCTGCATCATGAATAGGATGGGAATAGAGGGATACGGGCCCCGAAGTGTAGAAGATTTTATCTTAGATAGGCAGCATGGTCGGCACAGGCTTGGAGGGCCGAAGGGCCTGTTTCTGTGCTGTACTTTTCTTTGTTCTTTGTATCACCTCACACTTTTCAGGGGTAAATTCTATCTGCCACTTTTCTGCCCATGTAACCACCCTGTCCACATCTTCCTGTAACTCAAGACACTCAACCTCACTGTTAACCACCCGGCCAATCTTTGTGTCAACCATAAACTTGCTGATTCTAACCCCCACATAGTCATCTATATCATTTATATAAATGACGAATAATAGGAGATCCAGCATACATCCCTGTGGTACGCCACTGGACATTTTAGCATCCAATCTCTAAGGCAGCCATCAGTCATCACCCTCTGTCTCTGACAACTAAGCCAATTTTGAATCCACCTTATCAAGTTCCCCTGTACCCCATGTGCATTTGCCTCATTTATAGGTCTCTCATGTGGGGCCTTTGTTGAAATCCATGCAAGCTGCACTACATCAACTGCACTACCCAGATCTACACACCTGGTCACATGCTCAAAAATTCAATCAGATTTCTTCGGCATGACCTCCCTTTGACAAAGCCATTCTGACTATCGCTGAACAAACCTTGCCTCTCACAGTGGAGATAGATTCTCTCCTTTAGAATTTTCTCCAATAGTTTCCCTACCACTGACGTGAAATTTTGCTAACAAGCCTAATATGTGATGCTTTAACAAATGCCTTTGTAAGTTCACATACACACATCAAATGCACTGCTCTCATTCACCCTCAGGACCTGAAGTAAAACAGGTAAACTCATTAACTAATTCCTAACCATGATGTGGAGATGCCGGCGTTGGACTGGGGTGAGCACAGTAAGAAGTCTTACAACACCAGGTTAAAGTCCAACAGGTTTGTTTCAAACACGAGCTTTCGGAGCACGGCTCCTTCTTCAGGTGATTCCTAACCAATCAGGGTTAGGTCAAAGTAAAGTAAGTACCTATTTAGGCAAACACAAGTGTCCAACACATAACTATCTAGTTAACCTCACGCTTCAATTCATAGCTGAAACAGGAAGGTATGATACATAACTGAGCAGCTAAACCCAGTGCCCAGAGGCTCCCTGGATTCCTGCCTGCCTGTCCTGTCAGGGCCTCAGACAGGAAACCTGCCCTTGTCACAGTTAAGGCCCTTCAGTGGCCTCAATGTCCAGGCGAGTGCATAACTGACAGCTTGGGAGGGCCTTTCGCTTCAAGGACGCTATGGATGCTGAGTGACAATATGCTCAAATTGAGAAGGGCATGGTGACCTACACAGTGAGCACCTGGCATAGGTATGTCCTGAGAGGGCCATATGCAGCTGCCCGGCGTTGCCAGAAGCTCTCGCTGGCAGCCCCTCCATCCATGGGAATGGCTGGGACGCCCATGGATGCCGCTGCATCAGGACTTCTCAGGGCCTTTCATGGGGCCCATGATCCTCATCATTGAAGATGTCTACTTGAAGTGTTTGACGGGTACAAGATGGCCGTGGCGATGTCCAGGGCCATGGTAGAAAGGCCCGGGTGCTCGTTCAGCACCCATGGGATCCCTGAGGTCCTGGTAATGGACAGTGGGACTCCTTTCACGACTGAGGAGTTTGCCATGTTTATAAAGTGGAACAGCATCTTGCATATCAGAATGACCCCCAACCATCCCTCATCCAAAGGCCTGGCAGAGAGGGCAGTCCAAACATTCAAAAGGGCCACAAAGAAAGAAACCACAGGTTCGAGTGGAACTCAACAACTGCGGTTCCTTTTAAACTACTGCACAACAGCACATGTTGATGACGGGAATCGCCCCTGCAGAGCTGCTGATGGGCCGAAGGCCTAGAACCCAGTTGAGACTCACTTTTCTGAACATGTGCAGGAAAGTGGGGAGCAGCAATGGTGCACAATTGGCATCATGACTGGAGGATGCCAGGATGGCAGTTTCCCTCAGGGGATGGGGTCCATGCTGCAACATTGGAGACGGGGAATGCTGGCTCCCAGGAGTGTGCTGGATAGAACAGAACCAGCCTCTTACAAAGGTAGACTTCAGGAGACAGTTTAGCAGAAGCATTTGGACAACTTCAAGAAGCGAGGGCCTGTGCTACACAATGCCCAACCAGCAGCATTGACGTCCCCTCTATGTCAGGAACCACCCCTCAGTGTGCGGACCCAGCTGTCCATATCCAAGTGCCCAATCCAGCAGGAGGAGGATGACTCCAGCTCGGAAATGGATTTGGAAGTATTCGAGCAGATGAATGACGTTATGTCTGGGACCAAGGTCCTGGTGATAACACATCAGAGCTGGGTTCCCTGGTGGCAGGGGGTGCGAACTATGGGAAAACCAATTGAAGCAGCGGCAAAGGGGCAATCCATACCTGACTGGATATCGCCAGGTTTGACATAGTTCTGACTGGATAATCACCGAATTTGATACATTACTGACTAGATAATCTCAGTGTTTGATACATTACTGACTGGATAATCACTGTGTTTGATACATTACTGACTGGATAATCACTGTGTTTGATACATTACTGACTGGATAATCACTGTGTTTGATACATTACTGACTGGATAATCTCAGTGTTTGATGCATTACTGACTGGATAATCTCCGTGTTTGATCATTACTGACTGGATAATCACTGTGTTTGATACATTACTGACTGGATAATCACTGTGTTTGATACATTACTGACTGGATAATCACTGTGTTTGATACATTACTGACTGGATAATCACTGTGTTTGATACATTACTGACTGGATAATCTCAGTGTTTGATGCATTACTGACTGGATAATCTCCGTGTTTGATCATTACTGACTGGATAATCACTGAATTTGATACATTACTGACTGGATAATCACTGTGTTTGATACATTACTGACTGGATAATCACTGTGTTTGATACATTACTGGATAATCTCAGTGTTTGATACATTACTGACTGGATAATCACTGTGTTTGATACATTACTGACTGGATAATCACTGTGTTTGATACATTACTGACTGGATAATCACTGTGTTTGATACATTACTGACTGGATAATCACTGTGTTTGATACATTACTGACTGGATAATCACTGAATTTGATACATTACTGAATGGATAATCTCAGTGTTTGATACATTACTGACTGGATAATCACTGTGTTTGATACATTACTGACTGGACAATCACCGAATTTGATACATTACTGACTGGATAATCTCAGTGTTTGATACATTACTGACTGGATAATCACTGTGTTTGATACATTACTGACTGGATAATCACCGTATTTGATACATTACTGACTGGATAATCACTGTGTTTGATACATTACTGACTGAATAATCACTGCGTTTGATACATTACTGACTGGATAATCACTGTGTTTGATACATTACTGACTGGATAATCACTGTGTTTGATACATTACTGACTGGATAATCACTGAATTTGATACATTACTGAATGGATAATCTCAGTGTTTGATACATTACTGACTGGTTAATCTCCGTGTTTGATCATTACTGACTGGATAATCACTGAATTTGATACATTACTGACTGGATAATCACTGTGTTTGATACATTACTGACTGGATAATCACTGTGTTTGATACATTACTGACTGGATAATCTCCTTGTTTGATACATTAACGACTGGCACGGTAGCACAGTGGCGGCACAGTAGCACATGGTTAGCACTGTTGCTTCACAGCACCAGAGTCTCCGATTCAATTCCCAGCTCGGGTCACTGTTGTGCAGAGTCTGCACGTTCTCCTCGTGTCTGCGTCGGTTTCCTCCGGCTGCTCTGGTTTCCTTCCACAGCCACAAAGATGTGCAGGTTAGGTGGATTGGCTATGCTAATTTGCCGCTTAGTGCCCAGAAAGGGATAGGTGGAGTTACTGGGTTACGGGGATAGGGTGGAAGTGTGGTTTTAAGTGGGGTGCTCTTTCCAAGGGCCGGTGCAGAGACGATGGGTCAAATGGCATCCTTCTGCACTGTAAATTCCATGATCCTTTGATTACTGACCAGCTAAACTCTGTGTTTGATGCATTAATGACCGGCTAAACTCTTTGTTTGATACATTACTGACTGCTAAACTCTGTGTTTGATACATTACTGACTGCTAAACTCTGTGTTTGATACATTACTGACTGGCTAAACACAGTGTTTGCTACATTACAGTGCCTAAATACTGTTTGATACATTACAGACCGGCTAAACTCAGTGTTTGATATATTACTGACCGACTAAACTCTGTTTGATATATTACCGGCCGGCTCAATCCAGTGTTTGATATGTTACTGACTGGCTAAACTCAGTGTTTGATACATTACTGACTGGCTAAACACAGTGTTTGCTACATTACAGTGCCTAAAAACTGTGTTTGATACATTACAGACCGGCTAAACTCAGTGTTTGATATATTACCGGCCGGCTCAATCCAGTGTTTGATATGTTACTGACTGGCTAAACTCAGTGTTTGATACATTACTGACCAGCTAAACTCTGTGTTTGATACATTACTGACTGGCTAAACTCTGTGTTTGATACATTACTGACTGCTAAACTCTGTGTTTGATACATTACTGACTGCTAAACTCTGTGTTTGATACATTACTGACTGGCTAAACACAGTGTTTGCTACATTACAGTGCCAAAAAACTGTGTTTGATACATTACAGACCGGCTAAACTCAGTGTTTGATATATTACTGACCGACTAAACTCTGTGTTTGATATATTACCGGCCGGCTCAATCCAATGTTTGATATGTTACTGACTGGCTAAACTCAGTGTTTGATACATTACTGACTGGCTAAACTCAGTGTTTGATACATTACTGACCGGCTAAACTCTGTGTTTGATACATTACTGACTGGCTAAACTCTGTGTTTGATACATTACTGACTGGCTAAACTCTGTGTTTGATACATTACCGGCCGGCTAAACCTAGTGTTTGATACATTACAGGCAGGCTAAACCCAGTGTTTGATACATTACTGACTGGCTAAACTCTGTGTTTGATACATTAACGACCAGCTAAACCCAGTGTTTGATACATTACTGACTGGCTAAACTCTGTGTTTGATACATTACCGACCAGCTAAACTCTGTGTTTGATACATTACCGGCCGGCTAAACCCAGTGTTTGATACATTACCGACCAGCTAAACTCGGTGTTTGATACATTACTGACCGACTAACCTCTGTGTTTGATACATTATCAGCCAGCTGAACCCAGTGTTTGATACATTACTGACTGCCTAAACTCTGTGTTTGATACATTATCGGCTGGCTGAACCCAGTATTTGATACATTACTGACCGGTTAAACTCAGTATTTGATACATTACTGACCAGCTAAACTCTGTTTTTGATGCACTACAAAGCGACTAAACTTAGTGTTTGATACATATATAGCCATGATTATCTGACCCTGCGCACTGCACCGATCGGGGGCCTTTGAAACCTTGGGCCTCGACAGGCTGAGTGCCTGCCAAGTTTGGCCAAAGCGCGCCGGCGTGGGTTACGTATGGACCTCTGCGGGGGCCGTCCTGGTGGGGGGGTGGGGGCATCCGACTCCAGGGGGTCCTCCACCGTGGCCTGGCCCACGATCGAGGCCTACCAATCGGTGGGCGGGCTAGTTCCGTGGGGCCTATGTACCTCCATGCTGGGCCCCTGTAGGGCTCCACCATATTGCCCGGGGGCTGGCGCGGAGACTTGAATCCATGCAACATGTGCGGACACGCGTTGGCTGTGGCGCACCGGCTTTCGGGCGCTGGGGCTGCGGACACCACTCCGGCGCCATACTAGCCCCCTAGGAAGGGGTGGATACCTGCCACTTGAGGCCCATTGATGCCGGAGTCGCTCGCGCCACTTTTCACACCAGCATCAGAACTTGGCCACGGGATTGGAGAACCCGGCCTACATTTTTATAGAATGAGCTCTGGCAATTACCTGTGCAAATTCCACCTGCACTCCAAGTGGGAGGCATCTCTTTTGGGAGAGATGGGAGTTCAAGATGGCAGAATCTGTCACTTGCAACACCTCCCAGCTTTCCCTGCAGTCATCGTCATTGACTGTCCCTCAAATTCGAGCATGATGTCTACTCAGGGTGGTGAGTTCTGCTCTGGATCTTCGTGTGGCTGAACAGGTCGATTCGCAACCGGCCGATCTTTGGGAACATGGGGCAGGATGTTCCACAGTATAGTGGGATCCGGGGAGGAGGTTTGCTTCCTTTCCTTTCCCCCTCTGCCGTCACTCTGCATCATCACTAAGGCATGTTGACTCAAACCGTGATGCAGTTTGATTGTCAAGTTGTTGCCAGTTTGAATGCTTGGTAGTGATCTCCTCCCAGCCATCAGTGTAACTGCTGCTGTGCTTCAAGGAGAGCTCCAGAGTGTCTTTGAACATTTCCTTTGCCCTGACTGCAATGTTGGCCGTCTGAGTGTTGAGAAAAGAGTTGAGACCTGGTGGAGGAGATGGTTTTGCAACCATCCAGACAGCGTGTCCAGTCACATTTCACAGGGGCAGGAATGATTAGGTTTAGATGTTTCAAGAATGGGGAGGCCGGTAAAAGAGGAGGGGGAGTGGCACTGTTAATTAGGGAGTGCTACAGCTACAGAAAAGGAGGTAGTTGAGGAGGGTTTCTCTACTGAGCCAGTGTGGGTGGAAGTCAGAAACAAGAAAGGAGCAGTCACTTTATTGGGAGTTTTCTATAGACTTCCCAATAGCAGCAGAGAGATGGAGGAGCAGATTGGGCAGCAGATCTTGGAAAGGTGCAGAGGTAACAGAGTTGTTGTCATGGGTGGCTTCAACTTCTCCTAATATTGACTGGAACCTCCTCAGTGCAAATTTGTTTGGATGGAGCAGATTTTGTCAGGTGTGTACAGGAAGGATTCCTGACTCAATATGTAGATAGGCCAACTGGGGGGGGGGGGGGGGGGGGGGGGGGGGGGGGGGGGGAGGAGGAGATGGGGGGGGGGGGGGAGAAGGAGGCAGGCCATATTGGATTTGGTGCTTGCAATGAACCAGGTCAGATGTCTCAGTGGGGGAGTATTTCGGTGACAGTGACCACAAATCCTTGACCTCCACCTTTACCATGGTCATGGAGAGGGATAGGAACAGACAGTGTGGGAAAGTATTTAATTGGGGGAGGAGAAATTTTACTGCTATTAGACAAAAGCTGAGGAGCATAAATTGGGATCAGTTGTTCTCAGGGAAATGCGCAACAGTAATGTGGCCGTTGTTTAAGGAGCATTTGCTGCGAGTGTGGAAAAGTTTTGTCCCACTGAGATGAGGAAGGAATGGTAAGGTGAAAGAGCCTTGGACGACAAGAGAAGCGGAGCTTCTAGTCAAGAGGAAGAAGGAAGCTTGCGTAAGGTTGAGGAAGCAAGGATCTGGCACGGCTCTAGAGGGTTACAAGATAGCCAGGGAGGAACTCAAAAATGGACTTATGAGAGTGAGAAAGGGGCATGAGAAAGCCCAGGCGGGAAGGATTAGTGAAAACCTCAAGGTGTTCTCATCGGCCCTACTCTCACTCTGATCATCCTCTAATTTCTCACATGAGTGAGAGTAGGGCCGATCAGGGATAGTGGAGGGAACTTGTGCCTCGAGTCTGAGGAGATTGGGGACGCCGTCAATGAATATTTTGTTTCAGTATTCATTTTATTGAAGCATTTGTAATTTTCACAGTTTATCACTTTAACATTTCTTAAATAACCGCGCGTGCCGACACATGCAAAAAACATAATAATATCCCCTACTATCCCCAACCTATTTCCTAATTACCCGTATGTTAAGTTCCCTGACCTTGTTTTACACTACCTCGCCTCCCATTTTCCTCTCCCCCCCCCCCACCCCCCCACCCCCCTCCTCCCTCCCCCACCCCACCTCCCTTGCTGCTGACGTTCACTTTTCCTTGACAAAGTCGTTGAACGGCTGCCACCTCCAGGCAAACCCCTGAATTGAGCCTCTCAAAGCGAACTTAATCTTTTCCAGCCTGAGAAACCCTGCCATGTTGCTGACCCACACTCCTGACTTTGGAGGCTCCGAATCCCTCCATCCCAGCAAAATCCGTCTCCTGGCCACCAGGGAGGAGAAGGCCAGAACATTGGCCTCCCTTCCCTCCTGGGCCCTCGATTCTTCCAATTCCCCAAAGATTGCCAATTCTGGACTCGGAATCACCCTCCCGTCCAGGACCTCTGACATGACATCTGCAAATCCCTGCCAGAATCCCTTCATCTTTGGACATGTCCAAAACACCTGTACATGATTCGCTGAGCTACCCCCACACCGTCCGCACCTATCCTCCACTTCCTCAAAAACCTACTCATCAGGCAGCACGGTGGCGCTGCAGCCTCACGGCACCGAGATCCCAGGTTCGATCCTGGCTCTGGGTCACTGTCCGTGTGGAGTTTGCACATCCTCCCCGTGTTTGCGTGGGTTTCACCCCCACAACCCAAAGATGTGCAGGGTCGGTGGATTGGCTACGCTAAATTGCCCCTTAATTGGAAAAAAATGAATTGGGTACTCTAAATTTTTTTTTAAACCTACTCATGTGGGCCACAGTCACATGAGCCCTGTGAACCACCTTGAACTGGATCAGGCTAAGCCTGGCACACAACGAGGATGAATTGACTCTCCTCAAGGTCTTTTCCCATATTCCGACTCCAGCTCCCCTCCCAACTCTTCCTCTCACTTCCTCTTCACTGCCCCGATTGGGACCACTTCCTACTCCATCAATTCCTTGTATATCTCTGAGGCCCACCACACTCCAACCCCCGTTTTGGCATTACCTTATCCTGTAGTCACCTCAAGGGGAGACAAGGAAAGCTTGGAACCTGCCTCCGGACAAAATCCCGTACTTGTAGGGACCGAAACCCATTCCCACCCAGCAACTCAAACTTCTCCTCTAAAGCCCCCAGGCTCGGGAAACCCTGCTGCATGAAGAGATACCCGAATATCTCTATCCCTGCCCGCTGCCACCTCCTAAAGCCCCCATCCAGCCCACCCCCCACCGGAACAAAACGGTGGTTGTCACAAATCGGTGGCCACGCTGATGCCTCCTCCAATCCCATGTTCTGTCTCCATTGCCCCCACTCCCTCAGAGCTGCCACCACCATCGGGCATGTGGAGTACCGAGCCGGCGAGAATAGCAGGGGCACCGTTAGTAAAGCCTCCAAGCTCGTGCCCTTACAAGATGCCGCCTCTCCTCTCTCAAGCGAACCCCTCCCCCACTACCCACTTCCTGACCATTGATATGTTGGCCGCCCAGTAATAATGAAGCTTGGGAGGGCCAAGCCCCCCCTCCCTGCGACCCCGTTCCAGGAGTGCCTTCTTCACCCTCTTTTACCAGCCCACACAAAACCCAGCAATCCGGGGAGGAGGTTTGCTTCCTTTCCTTTCCCCCTCTGCCGTCACTCTGCATCATCACTAAGGCATGTTGACTCAAACCGTGATGCAGTTTGATTGTCAAGTTATTGCCAGTTTGAATGCTTGGTAGTGAGCTCCTCCAGCCATCAGTGTAACTGCTGCTGTGCTTCAAGGAGAGCTCCAGAGTGTCTTTGAACATTTCCTTTGCCCTGATTTGCTGTTGCTGCTTTTCCTAAAAAAGGCCTTCGGGACAAAAATTGGGAGACATTGAAAAAAGAATAGCAGCCTTGGGAGGGCTGTCATCTTCACCGTCTGCACCCTCCCCATCAGTGTCAGCGGGAGCATGTCCCACCTGCGGAAATCCCCTTTCAGCTGATCGACTGCTTTACCCTAATTTAACTTGTGAAGCTGCCCCCAAACCTTAGCCATCTGAATCCCCAGATACTTGAAACCCCTCCCCACCACTTTAAAAGGTAACTCCCTCAATCCCCTTTCCTGCCCCCATGCCTGAATCGCAAACGTCTCTCTCTTTCCCATATTTAGCTTGTAGCCTGAAAACCACCCAAATCCTTCCAGTGCCTCCATAATTCCAGCCATACACCCCAACGGTCTGTGCTATAAAGGAGTAAATTGTCCGCATAGAGCGAGACCCTATGCTCCAAACCCCCCCCCCCCCCCCCCCCCCCCCCCCCCCGGCCCCGGCACTATCCCCCACCAGACATTCAATGACCTAAGGGCCATTGCCAAGGGCTCTATGGCCAGGGCAAACAGCAGTGGGGAGAGCAGCCATCCCTGTCTTGTCCCCCTACAAAGATGAAAATATTCTGACCGGACCCGGTTGGTTCTTACGTTCATCACCAGAGCCTGATATAGCAACCAGACCCAATCCACAAATCCCTGTCCAAAACCGAACCTGCCTAGAATATCCCATCGGTACTTCCACTCCACCCGGTCAAAGGCCTTTTCTGCATCCATGGCTACTACCACCTCAACCTCGCGCCTCTCCCCTGGCATCATTATAACATTTAATTGAAGGGATGTAGATGAGGTTGATCTTAGATTGGAATAAATGGTCGGCACAACATCATGGGCCGAAGGGCCTGTACTGTGCTGCACTGTTCTGTGTTCTATAACGATACTTGACTGCCAGAGGTAAAGCTGTGAACAATTCGGCCTTATGCAAGCTGTTATTGTGTGATATGGGGCAGTTTGACTTTTGTATAGGAACCAGTGTTCCAATATTGCTGACCGAGGTGCTGAATTAGTATCCTAACACAGATATGTTACCACAGTCCTGATGTCAACTGACCACTGTACCTGTCCTGGGAGTATTTGATGGGACAGTGTAGAGGGAGCTTCACAAGATACCTAACCCTGTGCTATATTTGCCCTGGGGGTGTTTGATGGGGACAGTGTAAAGGGAGCTTTACTCTGTATCTAACCCCGTGCTGTACCTGTCATGCGAGTGTTTGATGGGGACAGTGTAGAGAGAGCTTTACTCTGTATCTAACACTATGTCTTATCTTCCCTGGGAATGTTTGATGGAGCAGTGTGGAGGAAGCTTTACTCTGTATCTAACCCCTTGCTGTACCTGTCCTGGGAATGTTTGATGGGGCAGTGTAGAGGAAGCTTTACTCTGTGTCTAATCCCATGCTGTAACTGTTTTGGGAATATTTGATGGTAACAGTGTGGAGGGAGCTTTACTCTGAATTGAACCCCATGTTGTACCTGCCTGGAAGTGTTTGATGGGAACAGTGTAGAGGGAGAATTACTCTGTCTAACCCGTGTTGTCCTGTCCTGGGAGTGTTTAAAGGGAAAGAGAGTGCTTCAGTTTGTTTTGCCCAGGCAGTTAGAGAGAGATTCCAACCACATCTGTAGAACCTGACGCCGAGGGTGTGTCTCCCATCACATGACGATTTGAGAGGAGCTCTCCTTTTCTCCAAGGATGTTGAAAGAAACTCGAGGTTGAATTGGTGAATCTTCGTTGAGGCAAGTCTCACATTGACAATGTTAACAGTTCCCTCTTGTCGATTCCAGACGCCACTCGTAAGTTAACATTGGCTGGGAAAAACATCAGTAATTTCTACGTTGACAGTTTGAAAATGAAAACCAAAATTGTTTACTAAGAATGCATTTCCTTTTCGGATCCTATTTTCCAAGTGATTTAAGCTCAACCGCACAATTGATTTGAATTATTGCATTTCCCTCGATCGGGCGACTGCCTCTGTCAGTCGTAAAGTGGTTCAGCTTCACTTTGGTCCAGTTGCAAATTCAGTGAAATTTGTGTCTCCTCTGGACCATGTTTGTAATCTTTAAATATGAAGAACAGAATCTGTACTCGGCTGCGAGAGTCCGGTTCTCTCTGTGATGCTAGATTTCTACAAATCCCAGTGGTGTTATTCTCTATTTCTTACATTTTCTCTACCCCCCCTATCCCCCCCCCTACCCCCCTCCCCCCCCTCCCCCCCCACCGCCCTCTCTGATTGTGCTGGACCCCTGTATTTACATACATACATTGAACATACAGTGCAGATGGAGGCCCTCATTTCCACCCCATCCCCATAATCCAATAACCCCTCCTAACCTTTTTGGTCACTAAGGGCAATTTAGCATGGCCAATCCACCTAACCTGCAAGTCTTTGGACTGTGGGAGGAAACCGGAGCACCCGGAGGAAACCCATGCACACACGGGGAGAATGTGCAGACTCCGCAGACACAGTGAACCAAGCTGGGAATGGAACCTGGGACCCTGGTGCTGTGAAGCCACAGTGCTATCCACAATGCTGCCGTGCTGCCCAATGAAGTAGGATCAGAAATAGGCCATTCAGCCCCTTGAGCCTGCCCCGCTATTCAGTAAGATTATGACTGGTCTGTTTGTGTTCCCAGTTGCACATTCCCATCTACCCCTGTTAACCTATGAACCCTTGATCAACAAGAATCTATCTGCCTTTGTCTTAAAAATATTCAGTGCTCCCGCCTCCACCGCTTTTTGAGGCAGAGTTTCCGAGAGAAAAAAATGTTCTCCTCATCTGCGTCCTGAAAGAGCAAGCCATAATTTCTAAACAGTTCCCACTAGTTCCAGATTCACCTTCAAACGAAAACATCCTTTTGATATGCACCTTGTCAGGACCGTTCAGGATTTATATACTTTGATCAAGTCACTCCTCACTCTTCTAAACTCGAATGGAAACAAGCCCAGTGTGTCCAGCCTTTCCTCATAGGACAGCCCGCTCATCCCAGGAATCAATCTCGGCATTTCGTTCTGTAGGACATCCTCCAATCCCCCAGAAACTGGCAATGTATTTCAGAGCATAAAAGACCTTAGATCTCATTCTGAGTACTTCCTGGTCCCGAGATTTCTTACTTGTGGTCATTCATGGAACGTGTGGTTTGCTCGCTGAGCCAGCATTTATTGCCTGTCCCTGAACGCATTTAAGAGTCAACCATATTGCTGTGGGTCTGGAGTCACATGTAGACCCGACCGGGTAAGGTCGGCGGATTTCCTTCCGTAAAGGGCATTACTGAACCAGATGGGTTTTTATGACAATCAACAATGTTTTCATGGTCATCACTAGACTTTTAATTCCAGATATTTATTGGATTCAATTTCCATCAACTGCCATGGTGGGATTAAACATAATAATTTTTATTAGTGTCACAAGTAGTTACATTAACACTGCAATGAAGTTACTGTAAATTCCCTCGTCGCCACACTCCGGCGTCTGTTTGGGTTCACGGAGGGAGATTCAGAATGTCCAATTCACCTATCAAGCATGTCGTTTGGGACTTGTGGGAGGAAACCGGAGCACCCGGGGGAAACCCAGGCAGACATGGGGAGAACGTGCAGACTCTGCACAGATGCTGACTCGAGCCGGGAATCGAACCCGGGTCACTGGTGCTGTGAAGTAACAGTGCTAACCACTGTGCTACCTTGCTGCCCATATCTGGGTGACCAGAGTCTGTCCCTGGGTCTCTAGATTACCAGTCCAGTGACAATAGCACTACACCACTGCCTCCTTTCTCATGCTTTATCTGCAATGCTCCCAGATCCTCAGGTCATCCCAAATGTTACCATCTCTCTGTGCCCTCTTCCTCTTCCTAGTGCTTTGTGTGGCATTTTCCCAATAGAAATATGAGGCACGTTCTTGGCCTGTGGCCTTTTGAACATTCAAACAATAAAATGGGACTTGTAATCTCGCCAGGCTGCAAGACCCTTCAGTGCGACATATACTAAAAGCAAAAATGTTGGTTTTTAACATTTTTCACAGGAGCTTTCTATTTGAAAGTCTCCCTTGAGACTGCCTCCTGCCTTATAGATCCCTTGGATACAACCAAAGAATTCCATAGCTCAGGAGAAATTTACAAGATGGTGGTGCCAGTGTCCAACTCCTTTACCTTTTGCAGCATCTCTTGCCTCCTGTCTGTGAGATTGAGAAGCAATGGATTTTGAAGCTGTAGTCACAGGCAACATGCAAGGGTTGCTAAGCAGCAGAAATGGAATCGATGCTACTAAAGATCCCCCGTGCCATAGGTTTAGAATCGATTAAAGTGTCAGCAATTTGAGACAGTCACATTGACAACTGATTGTCAGGATAGCTGTATAATTAAATGGCGCAATAATACATTGGTTATATTACTGGACCAGTAATCCAGAGAAAAATACTGCAGGGATTAATTTACTGAACTGGTGACCCAGAGAAATATCAGCTTGAATCCCGACGTGTCCACTTGAAATCTGAATCGTTCTTTAAAAAAATTGAAAGTAACGAACTGTGATGAGTAAAGCTGATCGTGAAGCTGTCAGGTTGCCAGAAAAACACACCTCGTTCACTCATGTCCGCTGAGGAAGGATGGCAGCAGTCCTTCTCAGCCTGGTTTGTAATCCAGTTACTATTGTGGGTGACTCCCGAGTGCTTACCGACGGGGTCTAGCAAGTCACTCAAACCACCGCCCTGCTCCCAGGACAGCTGGAGATGGAGCTGTGGGGCTGGATGGGGCCGCAAGAACACCACAGGCGAGACGCCAACAATGGAGAAATCCATTGACATCGGGCAGGATTCTCCAGTCACCAGAGAATCACAGCCGGAGAATCCGGCCCGCAGAGTTTTTAACAGCACAGAAATGGACCCTTGGGCTCAGCGTGTCTGTACCGGCTATCAAACATCTATTTACTCTAATCTATTATCCAGCACTTGGTCCATAACCTTGTACAATATGGCCTTTTAAGTGCTCATCTAAAATCTTCTTAAATGTGAGCGTTCGCGCCCCGACCACCCTTTCAGGCAGCGGTACCGATTTTGAGCCCTCCCTCTCCACAGGGAAACCCGGCGTGGGCTCAAAATCCGGAGAGAATGGAAAACCGTGATTCTGTCCGGCGTGATTGGCTTTTGGAATTTCCTCCCCCACCCCTACCAGTGGTCCAGTGTGAAACGGGTGCGTGAGCCCAGGAACCTCATTTTAACACATTTGCATGTTATTAGCGAGCACTGTCTCCAGACCTTCACCCCTCACGGAATATGCAGCAGGAGCCAGCGAGATATCACGCCGGCATCATTTACATCAGGTCTACAAAAGTGGAAACCTGGCAGCCTCACCGGAGCAGAGATGAGCGCTCAGGAAACCCTGGTTCTCCAGAGCTCTCCACTGCTCAGGGTGTATCGGGGAGGACGAGGGGGGGCACAGGTAAGTTTAACTTTGGGTCGGGGGTCAGTCACTCACTCTCGGGGGCGGGGGGGGGGGGGGGGGGGTGATGGCGGTGGTCACTAACAGGGCTTACATCCCATTCACTTTGGGCTGCCCCTTTCTGGAGCCTGACATGGCAGCATCGCTTCCTGTGACCTCCTTGATGGGCTTGAGGCCAAATCAGGGCTGAGGGAGTGCCTGTCCCTAGTGGAATCTGGAAAGTGGGTGGGAGGAGGTGAATACAGAGGGTCAGCACTGGGGGCAGCTGGGAGGGTACTGGGTGGAGTCACATGAGAAGCCAGGTTGCAAGGGCAGAGTGGGTGCCTCAGAAATGCCTTGCGTCCCCGGGCAGCACGGTTGCGCAGTGGGGTTAGCCCTGCTGCCTCAAGGCGCCGAGGTCCCAGGTTCGATCCCGGTGCTGGGTCACTGTACGTGTGGAGTTTGCACATTCACCCCTTGTTTGCGTGGGTTTCGTCCCCAGAACCCAAAGATGTGCAGGGTAGATGGGTTGGCCACGCTAAATTGTCCCTTAATTGGAAATAATGAATTGGGTACTCTAAATTTAAAAAAAAAGAAATGGATTGCATCCCTGCTTCGTGAATAATGAAGACGCTCTCACTTGGGGAAGCCAAACTGAACTATGCGTAGAACTGTACACCCAGGCACAACACTGAATTACTAGGGGGTGAGCTCTATTGAATATCAATTGCCCTTGTCTCGTTGGCTTGTCTCTCAGGAATAGGTATGTAGGGCTGTGAAATGGGAGAATGAGGGTGCCCTCTGAATGTGTGCTTGTCATGCTCATTGCAGCCTTTACTCTAATCAGCTGAGCTTCATCAGTCACAGTAGGCGTCCAGTTGATTGAAATGCAATTTCGTCCTTCAAGCCTGCTCCGCCATTTAACACGATCATGGCTGATCATCCAACTCAGTAGCCTAATCCTGCTTTCTCCTCATAGCCTTTGACCCATTCTCCCCAAGTGCTCTATCCAGCCGCCTCTTGAATATATTCAATGTTTTAGCATCACCTACTTCCTGTGGTAATGAATTCCACAGGCTGTAGATTGGACACGAGGAGAAAACATTTTACGCAGAGGGTAGTGGGAGTCTGGAATTTTCTGCTCGAGTTGGTGGTGGAGGCAGAGACCCTAAACTCTTTTAAAAAGTACCTGGATCTGCACCGTAAGTGTCCTCGAGCCAGCATGGACAAGATGGCATGGACATTAGAAATAGTATCTAGAACATAGAACATAGAACGATACAGCGCAGTACAGGCCCTTCGGCCCTCGATGTTGCACCGACATGGAAAAAAAATCTAAAGGCCATCTAACCTACACTATGCCCTTATCATCCATATGCTTATCCAATAAATTTTTAAATGCCCTCAATGTTGGCGAGTTCACTACTGTTGCAGGTAGGGCATTCCACGGCCTCACCACTCTTTGCGTAAAAAACCCACCTCTGACCTCTGTCCTATATCTATTACCCCTCAATTTAAGGCTATGTCCCCTCGTGCTAGCCACCTCCATCCGCGGGAGAAGGCTCTCGCTGTCCACCCTATCTAACCCTCTGATCATTTTGTATGCCTCTATTAAGTCACCTCTTAACCTTCTTCTCTCTAACGAAAACAACCTCAAGTCCATCAGCCTTTCCTCATAAGATTTTCCCTCCATACCAGGCAACATCCTGGTAAATCTCCTCTGCACCCGTTCCAAAGCTTCCACGTCCTTCCTATAATGAGGCGACCAGAACTGTACGCAATACTCCAAATGCGGCCGTACTAGAGTTTTGTACAACTGCAACATGACCTCATGGCTCCGGAACTCAATCCCTCTACCAATAAAGGCCAACACACCATAGGCCTTCTTCACAACCCTATCAACCTGGGTGGCAACTTTCAGGGATCTATGTACATGGACACCGAGATCCCTCTGCTCATCCACACTGCCAAGAATTTTACCATTAGCCAAATATTCCACATTTCTGTTATTCTTTCCAAAGTGAATCACCTCACACTTCTCCACATTAAACTCCATTTGCCACCTCTCAGCCCAGCTCTGCAGCTTATCTATGTCCCTCTGTAACCTGCAACATCCTTCCGCACTGTCTACAACTCCACCGACTTTAGTGTCGTCTGCAAATTTACTCACCCATCCTTCTGCGCCCTCCTCTAGGTCATTTATAAAAATGACAAACAGCAACGGCCCCAGAACAGATCCTTGTGGTACGCCACTCGTAACTGAACTCCATTCTGAACATTTCCCATCAACTACCACTCTCTGTCTTCTTTCAACTAGCCAATTTCTGATCCACATCTCTAAATCACCCTCAATCCCCAGCCTTCGTATTTTCTGCAATAGCCGACCGTGGGGAACCTTATCAAGTGCTTTACTGAAATCCATATACACCACATCAACTGCTCTACCCTCGTCTACCTGTTCAGTCACCTTCTCAAAGAACTCGATAAGGTTTGTGAGGCATGACCTACCCTTCACAAAACCATGCTGACTGTCCCTAATCATATTATTCCTATCTAGATGATTATAAATCGTATTTTTTATAATCCTCTCCAAGACTTTACCCACCACAGACGTTAGGCTCACCGGCCTATAGTTACCGGGGTTATCTCTACTCCCCTTCTTGAACAAAGGGACCACATTTGCTATCCTCCAGTCCTCTGGCACTATTCCTGTAGCCAATGATGACCTAAAAATCAAAGCCAAAGGCTCAGCAATCTCTTCCCTGGCTTCCCAGAGAATCCTAGGATAAATCCCATCCGGCCCCGGGGACTTATCTATTTTCACCTTGTCCAGAATTGCCAACACTTCTTCCCTACGCACCTCAATGCCATCTATTCTAATAGCCTGGGTCTCAGCATTCTCCTCCACAATATTATCTTTTTCTTGAGTGAATACTGACGAAAAGTATTCATTTAGTATCTCGCTTATCTCCTCAGCCTCCACACACAACTTACCACCACTGTCCTTGACTGGCCCTACTCTTACCCTAGTCATTCTTTTATTCCTGACATACCTATAGAAAGCTTTTGGGTTTTCCTTGATCCTACCTGCCAAAGACTTCTCATGTCCCCTCCTTGCTCGTCTCAGCTCTCTCTTTAGATCCTTCCTCGCTTCCTTGTAACTATCAAGCGCCCCAACTGAAACTTCATGCCTCATCTTCACATAGGCCTCCTTCTTCCTCTTAACAAGAGATTCCACTTCTTTGGTAAACCACGGTTCCCTCGCTCGACCCCTTCCTCCCTGCCTGACTGGTACGTACTTATCAAGAACATGCAATAGCTGTTCCTTGAACAAGCTCCACATATCCAGTGTGCCCAACCCTTGCAGCCTACTTCTCCAACCAACACATCCTAAGTCATGTCTAATGGCATCATAATTGCCCTTCCCCCAGCTATAACTCTTGCCCTGCGGGGTATACTTATCCCTTTCCATCACTAACGTAAAGGTCACCGAATTGTGGTCACTGTTTCCAAAGTGCTCACCTACCTCCAGATCTAACACCTGGCCTGGTTCATTACCCAAAACCAAATCCAATGTGGCCTCGCCTCTTGTTGGCCTGTCAACATATTGTGTCAGGAAACCCTCCTGCACACATTGTACAAAGAATGACCCATCTAATGTACTCGAACTATATCTTTTCCAGTCAATATTTGGAAAGTTAAAGTCTCCCATAACAACTACCCTGTTACTTTCGCTCTTTTCCAGAATCATCTTCGCCATCCTTTCCTCTACATCCCTAGAACTATTAGGTGGCCTATAGAAAACTCCCAACAGGGTGACCTCTCCTTTCCTGTTTCTAACCTCAGCCCATACTACCTCGGAAGAAGAGTCCCCATCTAGCATCCTTTCCGCCACCGTAATACTGTCCTTGACTAGCAGCGCCACACCTCCCCCTCTTTTGCCCCCTTCTCTGAGCTTACTAAAACACCTAAACCCCGGAACCTGCAACAACCATTCCTGTCCCTGCTCTATCCATGTCTCTGAAATGGCCACAACATCGAAGTCCCAGGTACCAACCCATGCTGCCAGTTCCCCAACCTTATTTCGTATACTCCTGGCATTGAAGTAGACACACTTCAAACCACCTACCTGAACACTGGCACCCTCCTGCGAAGTCAAATCTGTGCTCCTGACCTCTATACTCTCAATCTCCCGTACCCCAAAACTACAATCCAGGTTCCCATGCCCCTGCTGAATTAGTTTAAACCCCCCCAAAGAGCACTAACAAATCTCCCCCCCAGGATATTGGTGCCCCTCTGGTTCAGATGTAGACCATCCTGTCTATAGAGGTCCCACCTTCCCCAGAAAGAGCCCCAGTTATCCAGAAATCTGAATCCCTCCCGCCTGCACCATCCCTGTAGCCACGTGTTTAATTGCTCTCTCTCCCTATTCCTCATCTCACTATCACGTGGCACGGGCAATAACCCAGAGATAACAACTCTGTTTGTTCTCGCTCTGAGCTTCCATCCTAGCTCCCTAAAGGCCTGCCTGACATCCTTGTCCCCTTTGCTACCTATGTCGTTAGTGCCAATGTGGACTACGACTTGGGGCTGCTCCCCCTCCCCCTTAAGGACCCGGAAAACACGATCCGAGACATCACGTACCCTTGCACCTGGGAGGCAACATACCAAACGTGAGTCTCTCTCGCTCCCACAAAATCTCCTATCTGTGCCCCTGACTATTGAGTCCCCAATTACTAATGTTCTACTCCTTTCCCCCCTTCCCTTCTGAGCAACAGGGACAGACTCCGTGCCAGAGGCCCGTACCCCATGGCTTACCCCTGGTAAGTCGTCCCCCCCACAAGTATCCAAAACGGTATACTTGTTACTCAGGGGAACGACCGCAGGGGGTCCCTGCACTGACTGCTTCTTCCCAGTCCCTCTTACAGTTACCCACCTATCTCCAGTCTTTGGTGTAACTACTTCCCTGAAGCTCCTATCTATGACCCCCTCTGCCTCCCAAATGATCCGAAGTTCATCCAGCTCAAGCTCCAGGTCCCTAACACGGTTTTTGAGGAGCTGGAGTTGGGTGCACTTCCCACAGATGAAATCAGCAGGGACACTGACGGCGTCCCTCACCTCAAACATTCTGCAGGAGGAGCATTGTACTGCCTTCCCTGACATCACCTCTAGATTTAAAAAAAAACAAGAAAAAGAAAAAGAAAGAAGAGCTTACCTGATATTACCTCAAACCCTGCTCCCGCTGAAAGGTAAGCAAATTTAAAGGCACTCACTCACCTTCACGACAGGCCCCTGCTCCCGCTTCCCAACCACCGTGGGGTGGGGGGGTTGGTTAGAGGAGGAGGTAGGGTGGGAAACACTCACGAAGTGTTTCGGGTTTAACTGTCACTTGCCAACAGCCTCTCCACAAACCACCTTCAACTTAGGCTGACCGCACTGCACGTATGCAAATTCCCCCAGAACAGCTGATCAGTAGCTCTGCTCTGCTGGATGATTGCCTTCACTCAAACTCCTCGGGTCTACTTCGCAGATTCACCTTCAACTTCGGCTGACCGCACTGCACGTATGCAAATTCCCCCAGAACAGCTGATCAGTAGCTCTGCTCTGCTGCCCTCTGCTGGATGATTGCCTTCACTCAAACTCCTCGGGTCTACTTCGCAGATTCACCTTCAACTTCGGCTGACCGCACTGCACGTATGCAAATTCCCCCAGAACAGCTGATCAGTAGCTCTGCTCTGCTGCCCTCTGCTGGATGATTGCCTTCACTCAAACTCCTCGGGTCTACTTCGCAGATTCACCTTCAACTTCGGCTGACCGCACTGCACGTATGCAAATTCCCCCAGAACAGCTGATCAGTAGCTCTGCTCTGCTGCCCTCTGCTGGATGATTGCCTTCACTCAAACTCCTCGGGTCTACTTCGCAGATTCACCTTCAACTTCGGCTGACCGCACTGCACGTATGCAAATTCCCCCAGAACAGCTGATCAGTAGCTCTGCTCTGCTGCCCTCTGCTGGATGATTGCCTTCACTCAAACTCCTCGGGTCTACTTCGCAGATTCACCTTCAACTTCGGCTGACCGCACTGCACGTATGCAAATTCCCCCAGAACAGCTGATCAGTAGCTCTGCTCTGCTGCCCTCTGCTGGATGATTGCCTTCACTCAAACTCCTCGGGTCTACTTCGCAGATACACCTTCAACTTCGGCTGACCGCACTGCACGTATGCAAATTCCCCCAGAACAGCTGATCAGTAGCTCTGCTCTGCTGCCCTCTGCTGGATGATTGCCTTCACTCAAACTCCTCGGGTCTACTTCGCAGATTCACCTTCAACTTCGGCTGACCGCACTGCACGTATGCAAATTCCCCCAGAACAGCTGATCAGTAGCTCTGCTCTGCTGCCCTCTGCTGGATGATTGCCTTCACTCAAACTCCTCGGGTCTACTTCGCAGATTCACCTTCAACTTCGGCTGACCGCACTGCACGTATGCAAATTCCCCCAGAACAGCTGATCAGTAGCTCTGCTCTGCTGCCCTCTGCTGGATGATTGCCTTCACTCAAACTCCTCGGGTCTACTTCGCAGATTCACCTTCAACTTCGGCTGACCGCACTGCACGTATGCAAATTCCCCCAGAACAGCTGATCAGTAGCTCTGCTCTGCTGCCCTCTGCTGGATGATTGCCTTCACTCAAACTCCTCGGGTCTACTTCGCAGATTCACCTTCAACTTCGGCTGACCGCACTGCACGTATGCAAATTCCCCCAGAACAGCTGATCAGTAGCTCTGCTCTGCTGCCCTCTGCTGGATGATTGCCTTCACTCAAACTCCTCGGGTCTACTTCGCAGATTCACCTTCAACTTCGGCTGACCGCACTGCACGTATGCAAATTCCCCCAGAACAGCTGATCAGTAGCTCTGCTCTGCTGCCCTCTGCTGGATGATTGCCTTCACTCAAACTCCTCGGGTCTACTTCGCAGATTCACCTTCAACTTCGGCTGACCGCACTGCACGTATGCAAATTCCCCCAGAACAGCTGATCAGTAGCTCTGCTCTGCTGCCCTCTGCTGGATGATTGCCTTCACTCAAACTCCTCGGGTCTACTTCGCAGATTCACCTTCAACTTCGGCTGACCGCACTGCACGTATGCAAATTCCCCCAGAACAGCTGATCAGTAGCTCTGCTCTGCTGCCCTCTGCTGGATGATTGCCTTCACTCAAACTCCTCGGGTCTACTTCGCAGATTCACCTTCAACTTCGGCTGACCGCACTGCACGTATGCAAATTCCCCCAGAACAGCTGATCAGTAGCTCTGCTCTGCTGCCCTCTGCTGGATGATTGCCTGCACTCAAACTCCTCGGGTCTACTTCGCAGATTCACCTTCAACTTCGGCTGACCGCACTGCACGTATGCAAATTCCCCCAGAACAGCTGATCAGTAGCTCTGCTCTGCTGCCCTCTGCTGGATCTGATCCAAGGAAGAAGCATACAGATTGGCCAAGAAAAATAATAGGAATGAGGATTGGGAGCAGTTTAGAATTCAGCGAAGAACGCAAAGAAGGACAAAGGGATTGATTAAGGAGGGGAAAGTACAGTACGAAAGGAAGCTTGCAGGGAACACAAAACCTGACACTAAGGGTGGGATTCTCCAATCCTGCGGCAGAGTGTCCACGCCGTCGTAAATGCCATCGCGTTTTACGACGGCGTGAACAGGCCGCTCCCACGACTAATTCTGGCCCCTACAGGGGGCCAGCACAGCACTGGATCCCGGTGCGAAATGTACGCCGCAGGACCTCCGCATGTACAGTTGCGCCGGTGCCAACAAGGACATGCGCAGTGGCACCGGCGCCCACACGCGCATGCGCAGTGGCCTCCTTCAACGCAGCGGCCCCGATGCAACATGGCGCAGGGCTACAGGGGCCGGCGCATAGGTAAGGAGGCCCCTAGCCACAGAGGCCGGCCCGCCGATCGGTGGGCCCTGATCGTGGGCCAGGCCACATCAGAGGCCCCCCGGGGTCGGCGTCCCCCTCCCCTCCCACAGGCCGATACCTGACCCTTCCACGCCGAGGTCCCACCAGCCCAGAGCAGGATAGAACGGCGCCGGCTGTACTCGGCTCTTTTCTCATGGCCGCTCGGCCCATGCGGGGCCGGAGAATCAGTGGGTCAGCAGCATAAAGCGGCCTGCGACCGGCGACGCACCAACCACGCCGGCGCCAATGCCGCTGATTCTCTACTCTGTGGAGAATCGCGTGCCAGCGTTGGGGCGGCGTGGCCTGTTAGCGGGGATTCTCCGGCCCGGCCCTGGGCTGGGAGAATCCCACACTAAGAGTTTCTATAGATATGTAAAGAGAAAGAGATTGGTAAAGAGCAATATAGGCCCCCTACAGACAGAAACAGGGGAATGCATAATAAGGGTCAAAGAAATGGCTGAGCAATTGAATACATACTTTGGTTTTGTCTTCACAAAAGAGGACACAAACCAGAAATGTTGGAGAATGGAACGTTGAGTAAGAGGGAAGAACTGAGGGAGATCTACATTAGTAGAGAAATGGTGCTGGGAAAATTTATGGGATTGAAGGCAGATAAATCCCCAGGGCCTGAGAATCTGTATCCCAGAGTGCTTCAGGAGGTGGCTCTGGAAATAGTGGGCAGGATTCTCCGTGAACCGGCGGGGGGGGGGGGGGGGGGGGGGGGGGCACTCCAGCGCTGAGGAGTGGTGTGGACCACTCCGGCGTCGGGTCGTCCCGGAGGTGTGGAATCCTAAGCACCTTCAGGGGCTAGGCCTGTGCCGGATTGTTTGGCACTGCGTCAGCCAGCACGGAAGGGATTGGCGCCACATCAACCAGCGCCGAAGGGCATCCGCTGACCGGCGCATGCACTGGAGCACCAGCGTGTGCTGCCGTCATCCCAGCGCATGCGCAGGGGGGGTTCTTCTCCGTACCGGCCATGGCCGAGGTTGACAGCGGCCGGTGCTAAGGGAAAGAGTGCACAGCTCGGTCGAGGATCGGAGTGTCCCGATCGCGGGCCATGCCACCGTGGGGGCACCCCCCCGGAGCCAGATACCCCCGCCCGTCCTCACCCCGAGGACTCTGCAGGACGCTCGTGGAGCCAGATCTCGCCGGTAAGGACCTGTTGTGATTTACGCCAGTGGGACCCGCCAGAAATGGGTGGCCACTCAGCCCATCGTGGGCCGGAGAATCGTCGGGGGGGGGGGGCCGGGGGGCCATTGGCGTGCCACAATTCCCGCCCCCGGCAAAACACCGGCGCCGGAGAATTTGGCACCTGGCGGGGGGCGGGATTCACGGCCCCCCCCCCCCCCCCCCCGGTGATTCTCCGACCCGGCGGAGGGGTCGGAGAATCCCACCCAGTGGATGCATCGGTGGTCATCTTCCAGGATTCTATAGACTCTGGAACAGTCCCTGCAGATTGGAGTGTAGCTCACGTCACTCCGATATTCAAAGAGGGAGGTAGAGAGAAAGCATGGAATTATAGACCAGTAAGCCTAACATCGGTAGTGGGGAAAATTCTTGAATCCATTATCAAGGACTTTATAGCGGAACATTTAGAAAGCAGTGGCAGGATCAGTCAGAGCCAACATGGATTTATGAAGGGAAAAGCATGCTTGACAAATTTGTTGGAATTCTTTGAAGAGGTAACCAGTACAGTCGACAAGGGGGAGCCAGTCGATGTGGTCTATTTGGACATTCAGAAGGCGTTTGACAAAGTCCCGCATAAGAGATTATGGTGCAAAATTAAAGCGCATGGGATTGGGGGAAATGTATTGAGGTGGATACAAAACTGGTTGGCAGAGAGGAAACAAAGAGTAGGGATTAATGGGTCCTTTTCAAATTGGCAGGCAGTAACCAGTGGGGTCCCACAGGGATCGGTGCTGGGACCCCAGCTAGTCACAATACATATTAATTATTTGGATGAGGGAACAAAATGTAACATCTCAAAGTTTGCAGATGATACCAAATTAGGTGGGAGGGTGAATTGTGACGAGGATGCAGAGATCCTGCAGCATGATCTAGACAGGTTGGGCGAGTGGGCAAATCAATGGCAGATACAGTATAATTTGGATAAGTATGAAGTTATTCACTTTGGAAGCAAAAACAGGAAGGCAGATTACTACCTGAATGGTTGTAAATTGGGAGAGGGGAGTGTGCTGCAGAACCTGGGTGTCCTTGTGCACCATTCGCTGAAGGTAAGCATCAGATGCAGCAGGAAGTAAAGAAGGCTAATGGTAGGTTGGCCTTTATTGCGAGAGGTTTCGAGTATAGAAGCAGGGATGTGTTGCTGCAATTGTACAGGGCCTTGGTGAGGCTACACCTGGAGTATTGTGCGCAGTTTTGGTCTCCTTCTCTGAGAAAGGATGTTCTTGCTCTCGAGGGAGTGCAGCGAAGGTTTGCCAGACTGATTCCAGGGATGGCGGGACTGTCATATGAGGAGAGATTGACTAGGTTGGGATTGTTCTCCCTGGAGTTCAGAATGAGGGGAGATCTCATAGAGACTTATAAAATTTTAACGGGACTAGACAGGGTAGATGCAAGGAAGATGTTACCAATGATAGGTGTGTCCAGAACCAGGGGCCACTGTCTGAGGATTCAGGGTAAACATATATAAGGAAACATTGCTTCATACAAAGTGTGGTGAGCCTGTGGAATTCATTACCAGAGGAAGTCGTTGATGCTAAAACTTGGAATATATTCAAGAGGCGGCTAGATATAGCAGTTGGAGAGAATGGGATCAAAGGCTATGGGGAGAAAGCAGGATTAGGCTGTTCAGTTGGATGATCAGCCACGATCGTGATGAATGGTGGAGCAGGCTCGAGGGGCCAAATGGCCTCCTCCTGCTGCTATCTTCTATGTATCCATCTATGTAAGATAGGCTGAATGGCCTCCTTCTGTACTGTAACTTTTCTATGATTCTATGTGACTCCAGACCTCACAACAATGTGATTGACTCTAAATTGCTCAGGATCCCACATGAATGAACAAAAAAAACACTACGCCTAGGCGTCTGTCCAAGGTCCACAGGTAACGTTGAAGAGGTCTGTTGCCTGAGATGACTGGTGGGCGTCCCCTGGGGTCCTGGATGTTGAGAGTCCGGGCGTACTCTTGAGCAATGGGCTGTTGCAGTGCCTTCTCAGTGCGCTGGGCAGGACGTGTATCACAGGAAGGGACGGTGTCAGATGGGCTGGACACCTCCAGGGTCCTCTAGATGAAAGGCACATTCACTCACACACTACAAGTAGAAACATCCTCTCCACGTCCACTCACAGTATCCTGTAAGTTTCAATAAGATCCCACCTCATCCTTCTAAACTCCAACGAGTACAGACCTCGAGTCCTCAACTGCTCCTCATCTGACAAGCTCTTCATTCCAGGGATCATTCTTGTGAACCTTCTCTGGACCCTGTCATGTATGTGTGTGAGTAAACGCCTGTGCATCTGAGTGAGTGTGCATGTGAGTGCAGAAGTGTGTGAATTTTTATGGTATGTGGACTTCGCTGGCTAAGCCAGCATTCATTGCCCATGCCTATTGGCCTTGCAAAGGTGGTGGTGCACTTCTTTGTTGAACCGTTGCATTCCTTGAGGAGTAGGTATACTCAGAGTGCTGTTCGGGAGGGAGCTTCAAGATGTTGACCCAGGGACCATGAAGGAACGGCGATATATTTCCAAGTCAGGATGATGAGTGACTTGGAGGAGATCCTCCAGATGATGGTTCCCAGGTATCTGCTGCCGTTGTCGTCCTATAGGGTAGTGGTCGTGGGTTTGGAAGGTGCTATCCAAGGAGACCTGGTGAATTCTTGCAGTGCATCTTGTTGATGGTGCACACAGCAGCCACTGTGCATTGGTGGTGGAGGGAGTGAATATGTGCGTGTGTGTGTGCGTGTGTGATTGCATGTATGAGAGAATGTGTGTGAGTGTCAGTGAATGTGTGTGTGTGCGCAAATGAATCTAAGTGTGTGTCCATATGGGTGGTGTGAGTATGTGTATGTATCTGTGTGCGAGGGTGAGTGAATATCAACATGATCTGAGTTCATGTATATAATCCTTACCTGCGCACCAATCTGATGGAGCCAATCACCCGTCTGTTGTAGAACCTGTCCAATTTATTATTAATTCATTCATGAGATGTGGCCGTCACTCAGAAGTCTGAAATTTCTTGGCTATCCCTAACTGCTTTGAGAATGTAATGGTGAGGCTCTTGGCTTGACAAAGATGCTGTGTAGGCCATTTCAGAGGGCAGACGTGAGTCAGCCAGGTGGAACTGGTCAGGTACAGGCTCAATGGGGAAAAGACCACGATGGAAGTCAAGAGTGAAACGGCCTTACCCGTACAACAATCCGACTGCTTCGGGCTCATTTTAACTGATTTCAGCTTCTTATTTATAGATTTTAAAAGCTAATTTAAACCTCTCAAACTGCAACACTAGGGTTTAAACTCTCAGTTCTCAGGATTACTGAACATCAGATATTGGGGCGGTGGGGGCAATTCTCCGCCACCTGCCGCCGTCTCTAATGGGAGGGGGTCTCTGTACTGGGGGTCTCTGTACTGGAGGTCTCTGTAATGGGGTCTCTGATAAGGGAATGTCTCTGATGGGGGGGATCTCTGATTTAGAGTTTGGGTCTCTGGTGGAGGGTCTTTAGGGGGTTTCTGATATGTGGGTCTCTGGTGGAGGTCTTTGGGGAGGTCTCTGATTTGGGGGCCTCTGATATGGGGGCCTCTGATGGAGGTCTTTGGGGGTGTCTCTGATATGGGGGCCTCTGATATGGGGGCCTCTGATGGAGGTCTTTGGTGGGGGTTTCTCGTGGTAGGCTTCAATACGGTGGAGGTTGGGACACCCTGTTGTGTACGTGCTTTGTGAGAGGGGAGGGAGGGTGATTTACCCTGGGGATTACCACACCTCAGATGAGGGACAAGATTGATAAGGCAGGGTCTTTATGAATAACCTCAGCCAGTACGGGAATTAAAGCCATGCTTTGGCCTCACTCTGCATCACAAACCAAATGTCCAGCCAATTGAGCTAAACCAACTCAGTAAGTGAGGAGACCAAAACGATACATTGGTTCAGAGCATATCCACCATGCCCCTTAACAATAACACGGTGAAATCAGGTGGGTTTTACATCAGGAGAATGGTGCAGACCACCAGATAAAGGTGTTTGCCCCTCTTACTTCAGATTTATTATCCCTCCCCGTCTAGTTTGGAAAACGAACCTTCCATCTCTCCAGGACCTGCTCAATTGGTCACTCCTGCTTTGCCTTTGAGTGATGTGGGCAGGAGGCCCTGGCTTCACTTTCAATCTGTGCTGACTTTGGTATTAACTGGAGCTGCTGTTGGCTTCAGTGCCGTTCTGCCGGAGAGGAGATCAATCCACAGGACCCGTGGTCCAACTTGGTCACTATCCAAGGCTACAAGGTGTGGGTATTGAACGAGGACAGTTCCACAATGATGTCTCTCCGCTGTGGTACAGCCCGCTGATACTGGAACGACCCGCACGTACGGATTGGTCACTGGGACATTGGGCGAGAGCATATGGAGGCTTCGGGGGTGGGGAGGGTTCTCGACTACCGTCTGGAGAATCAGCGAGACAGACGTGCTGCCTCTTTTTGTGAAGACCATTGAATCACACACCATGCAGTCAGGGAGCACTGAGGTGGGTGAGGGGTGGGGGGCTACCTGGGTGGGGGAGGGGGGGGGGAGGTGTAGAAACCTCGCCCTTGAGAGCTGCGTTCAGCAATGCCACTGGGGAAGGACAGGCACCAGAATCCTAAAGATATGGGGCCACCCAGACCACAGGTAATTAATGGGGGAGGGGGGGGTGGGAGTGATGAGGGGGCTTGGATTTCACGGGGAGAAGGGTGCAGGGCAAGGGCAGGGGAGTGGTAGTTACCCCTCTTTCCAATGTCCAGTCTCTCGATCAGGCATTGAGTGTCTTTGATTGAGGGGAACCACCCCCTCCCCATCCCATCTACCCCCACTGGAGGCGACAATCTGGTCGCACAACTGCTGTCGTGCACCACCGTATGGCAACAGGACAACCTGCAGCGACGGCAGGATGAGGCCCTTTTGTGGTCATTAATTGGTCATTTAAGGGCTTCAATAGATGGCTGGGTGGGTCAGTTAACCAATGGCCTTCCTGCCCAGAATTTAATTCTGGCAGAAGTGGGGAGGTGACAGAGTTCTGTTCCTCCACCATCCCACATAAACAGATACCCTTCCTCCCTCCAAACTAACCACCAGCGAGAGCATAGGCTCTGTCCCTCATGTCAGGAGTCTTTGTTTACCCCAGTTAATACATGGTAGCTGGGGCAACACGGTAGCATTGTGGATAGCACAATTGCTTCACAGCTCCAGGGTCCGAGGTTCGATTCCGGCTTGGGTCACTGTCTGTGCGGAGTCTGCACATCCTTCCCGTGTGTGCATGGGTTTCCTCCGGGTGCTCCGGTTTCCTCCCACAGTCCAAAGATGTGCAGGTTAGGTGGATTGGCCATGATAAATTGCCCTTAGTGTCCCAAATTGCCCTTAGTGTTGGGTGGGGTTACTGGGTTATGGGGATAGGGTGGAGGTGTTGACCTTGGGTGGGGTGCTCTTTCCAAGAGCCGGTGCAGACTCGATGGGCCGAATGGCCTCCTTCTGCACTGTAAATTCTATGATACAGAGGGCTTCTGGAGGGAAAGAGAAGCAGGGTGGAAGAATTCTTTTGGGGGTGAACTTATTTAGCCCCGTGTAACATTGGTGGACGTTCAGTGCAAACCCCTGTTCATGTGAGTTTGTGGTGTTTCCACTGAAGTCACCGGCGTCCAGTTGGAGAATTCTCCCAGGATTCCGCCCTATTCGCTTTTTGACTCCGTTATAATCGTTACCGTTCATTCTGGCACGTCTTGTACTAGGAAAATGGTCAGAGGAGATGGGAGGATGAACCAGAGAGATTGACAGGTGGAGAGAGAGAGAGAAAATGAGCGAAAGAAACTGTGAGGGAGTAAAATTAGAGGGGAAGAGTGAGGGGACAGAGTTTGAGAGAAAGAATGACAGACAAAGAGGGATGTATAGCGAGAAAGAAAATAGAGATTGGGAGACAGAGAGAGAGTGAATAAGAGAATGACAGTGTGAGGAGGAGGGAGAGAGAGAGAGAGCCAAAGAGGAAGACAGAGGTCGTAACTTCACAGTAATAAAGTGAGTGATCTGTACATGATGATGTGATGTATATTCTTCTTGTCAAATGTACCTAACACCTTTGTTTTTTTCCCCTCCCCTCAGGTGTGATAAACAGATGTACACCAATCAAATATCACTACTCCTCAGCAATCCTTCCGAAAAATCTTTCATACAACATCACGAAAACCATCCGACAAGATGAGTGGCACTCCTTGCGTAAGTCTAGAATCTCTCCTAATAACCTCTCCCTTAACGGGGCCATGTGATTCAATGGGAATGCTGGGCTGCGTTTCAGTTGCTTGTTCGTACACAGTCGATTTCTACAGGTCATTATGTTGTATGAAATGAGTGGTGGGGGAGTGGGGGCAAGGGTGAGAAAAAATGAGGCCGGTTTGATGAATATCTATGTTCCATGTTCTAATAGGGATCAGTGAGTTGACTCGATTGTTCTCTCAATGCTGTCATGATGTGATCTGGGTGGACGTGGGGATTGTGCTGTATTGAGGTGAAGCAACGTTCAGTAATCTCGCACAGTTTTTTGGTTGGAAGCTGTCATGATCCTTCTCAGTGCCCTGCTGTACTGTCTGTAATCAATGTCTCTCTTCACAAACACGAGTGAGCTTTAAGCTTGAGGCTTAAAGGGCGGCGCGGGGGCACAGTGGTTAGCACTGCTGCCTCACAGCACTGAGGACACGGGTTCGATCCCGGCCCCGGGTCACTGTCCATGTGGATTTGCACATTCTCCCTGTGTCTGTGTGGGTCTCAGCCCCACAACCCAAAGATGTGCAGGGTAGGTACATTGGCCACACTAAAATTGCCCCTTAATTAGAATTATTTTTTTTTAAAAGCTTGAGGTTTGCAACTTAACGGGCGCGATTCAGCCCGAAAATTTCAAAGTGCCATTTTGGGTGCGGTTGGCGGGCTTTTTAGGTGAGATCCAGACCTGGATTTAGCCGCACTAAGGGAGGGATCCATCGTCCACGCTGCATCTCGTTCGGTCAGAATGGGGCTGGACCTGTAGATGCCGTGAGATCCCTCTTCCGGAATCATCCTGGGCAACTTGGTCCTGCCAGCCTGGTATCCTGACATTGCCTGCTGACACTGGGCACTGCCAGGGTGCCAGGCTGGTGGTGCCAAAGTGCCTGACTGGCATTTTTCCTACGCTGGGGGTCGGGCCAGGCGGTGCCCTGCCTATGTTAGTTGGTGTGAGGGGGGGGCCCGAGGACCCTCTCATAGATGTTTGGGTGATCTGAAGGTCACATTGGGGGAGTCAAGAGATCAGGATTCCATTTAAAAATGGCATCCCGATCTCCTCCTGCGAGGAGTTCCGGCGAGCGGAGTTCCTCATTGCAGGAAACGGGACTAAGTGCATCCTCAGCAGGGCGTAGCATTGATAGCATGGTGTTTCCCGGCACTGCAAGCGCCAGGGACCACCCAGCTAAACCCGCTCGACACGAGACTTTGTTGCAATTCGGTTAGCTTGGGCTCGGAGTCATTTTTTGGGCCCTTGGGGCGTTTCTCCCGGTTTCTCCACAGTCGAGCCCATGTTTAGAAATTTGTTCAATTGGGAGCTTAACGCGCCGGTGAGACTGACTTCTGGGAGATTGGGCCGCCATTTTGAAAGGATGCCCTGATCTCTAAGTGAGCTTGAGGGTCCCCAACACTCTCACCCACGGGCAATGCCACCCCCTCCAGACATGCGCATTACCTCTCCCCCAACCAGGTGAGGACACCACGCTAAGGGGTTGCTGAGGGCCTCTCCCCTGTTTCAGGCCTCCACGCCCCCCCTGTTGGGAGCCCCACCCTTTCAGGATCCCCCCATCGTCAATCCCCCCCACCATCTTTCACTCCCCTTTCATGGCATAGGCCTCCCCCTCAGACCCCGACTCTTGGCAGTGCCAACCTGCACTGCCAGGCTGGCACCCAGTAAGTGCCCCAGCACCCTGGCAGTTCCAGGTTGGCATTGCTGGGGAAGTGACAGGGTACTGTCCTGCCCTGTCGCCGACCGCCGGAGGGCTCCAACGACCTCCTCAACCCTAAGTGGCCATCATGACTAGTTTAGTCTCTGCTTGTGGAGACTAGTTCAATCGACGCCCGGTTAAAGCTTTGCCAATGTGGTTGGTGACTCCACTACCGAGTCACTGGGTGGCGAGTGAATGTAGCGCGGCATAGTTAAATGAGCCTAATAAATATCATTATCTGGATCACGGCTAGCAATGGTGTGATCTTCGCCCGTGATTCACCCATGGTGCCTGGCACCACGTTGCATGCAGTGTGATAGCTGAATCGCACCCACCATTCTGCTGTCTACCTTTATATTCAGCGTGTATCTTATTTTAATCTGCTCACTCTGAATTTCAGCGCAGTGATATCCAATGTAACATCTGCCACGATTCTGGAATATTCTTAAAGCAACATTACCATTACAGTAGATATTGGATGTACCAGAATAAAATACTGGTCTAGTGTGTTAAAAATATGTCTTGCCAATGACGTTGTTACGTTCGAGAGAAATAGGTTGTGGGTAGTAATTGTCTTTGTGAAAGTATTACATGGGATAGCTGGGGTGCATTGTCACTCCCAGGATTGACACTGGGGTTTGATTTTGTAAGTTTTATTTTGATGTTATGTTTTAGTAACAGTGCCTGACCAGATGCTGTCAACCCTTCTCTTTTTTTGTTCAACTAAAAGTGTAGAATTTGATTCTTTGTTAATTTGTCCCCCTTTATTTGTTAAATTTAATGTACTCAAAAGAGTAAAGATAGGGGACAGCTGGGACACTGGGTTAAGTGGGGGGAGAGCTGTGAGACTGAACAAGTCAATAAACTCTCAATCAAGGAAAGCTCTGTATCTTGATTTTGGTGTCACCAGCCTACATGGACCCTGTTAACGTGCAACACATAATGGTTGCTGGTATTGATGCAGGACCACTGTTTGATAATCATAATAATTTTTATTGTTGGCACAAGTAGGCTTACATTAACACTGCAATGAAGTTACTGTGAAAGCCCCTAGTTGCCACACTCCAACATCTGTTCGAGTACAGTGAGGGAGAAATCAGAATGTCCAAATTACCTCACAGCATGTCTTTCGGGACTTATGGCGGGAAACCGGAGCACCCGGAGGAAACCCACGCAGACACGGGGAGAATGTGCAGATTCTGCACAGACAGTGACCCAAGCTGAGAATCAAACCTGGGACCCTGGCGCTGTGAAGCAACAATGCTAACCACTGTGCTACCATCCCGCTCCTTACCGTACCATACCTTGCGATTTATCAGTCGCAAGAGACATACCTTAGCCAATATTCTTTAAATTTGCGTACTACTCTCAATTCATTGTTTCAAATTTCTCCCAAATCAAAATGCTCTTCCCAGGTTCAACGCATATTTGTTTAATGATAGGGCAGCACAGTGGCACAGTGGGTTAGCACTACGGCCTCACATCGCCGATGTCCCGGTTTCGATCCCGGCTCTGGGTCACTGTCCGTGTGGAGTTTGCACATTCTCCCTGTGTTGCATTGGTTTCGCCCCCACAACCCAAAAAGATGTGCAGGATAGGTGGATTGGCCATGCTAGATTGCCCCTTAATTGGAAAAAAAATGAATTTGGTATTCTAAATTTAAATTTTAAAAATGTTTGTTTAATGATCCTGAGCACTGTCTCGAGGAAGATAATGAAGTATTTCCCCACAGTTCTGAGCCTGGGACTGCTGAAGGTATCGGGCAAAGAACATAGCCTTATGGGTAGGTGGGGAGCCAGATACAGAGACAGAAGTAGGCAGAGAGAGAGACAGAGAGAGAGAGACACACACAGGGAGAGACAGACAGAAAGAGAGGGTGGGAGGGAGTCAAGAGACAGAGAAAGAGGAAGCTGGTGACATTTGGAGATAAGAGACCGACAGAGAGAGACAGAGGGAGAGAAGTCGACAGGAGATCCATATTGTTACACTGGTTATCACTAACAGCTAACGTAAGCTGAACAGCTGAAATGAACAACCCAGGCTGGGCCTGCCATGGAGGCTGTGTACAGTTTCTGAATGTGTATCACTCTATTCGGATCCCAGCTACATTTAAATGGCCAAGTCTGTTAAAGCCCAACTCCTGAGAGGCGACCAGGCGTAGCACCAGCACAAAGTCCATTTTTGTACCGAACAAAACCACAAGTATCCTGTGATGGGTCATCGTCATCAGTAGGGGATGGGGAAAAAGATTTATTTATTGTTTGGTTATTAATAACTGATTGGTTGGTAGTCTGGTCGGTAAACTGCTCCCAGGTTATAAGCCACTGCCGTCCCTCTTACCTCCAGAGGCAGTGTTCACACCCTCCACAAAGTCAGAAATGGCCAACGTGGGCCTCTGGTTCATACGCATCGCAGTACCCTAACACCCACTGGAAGAAGAACACACATGACACAGGGAGCCTGTTAATCAAATTATCTTGCTGGTTTGGCGAATGCAATGGAGAGAATGTGAAATAATTGACCATTTAAAGATTTACGCGAGTGAGAATCTTCCATTTATCCTTCAGACAGCTCGGTCTTACTAATGTGTTTAGTGTCACAAAGAGAAAGACACATTCTTAATCTCTTGTGAAAAAATTCCAACGAGAAGGATTGGTAGAACATAAGATTACAAGAAGCAAGAGTAGGCCATTGGGCCCGTCAAGCCTACTCACCCATCCAGAAGATCATTGCTGATCTAACTGTGGTCTCAACCCCTAAACCATTGACTCCCATGAAGGTCCAATACCCGTCTAATTCAGCCATATATTCAATGGCTCAGCTTACACCGCACTCTGGGTTATGAATTTCAAAGATTCATGTGCCCCTGAGAAGAAATTCCTCCTCATCTGCATGTTAAATGGGCGCCCTCTTATTTTTAAATGATGTCCACTAGTTCTAGGTTCCACCACAAGAAGAAACACTCTCTCAGCACCCACCTTGTCGAGTCCCCTCATGATCTTATGTTTCAGTAAGTTCACCTCTCATTCTTCTAAACTCCAATCGGTGTAGACCCAACCTCATTAGATAACTTCTTCATCCCAGGGATCAACCAAGTGAACTTTCCATGAACTGCCTCCAATGCAAGTATATCGCTCCCTAAATAAGGGGAGCAAAACTGTGCAGAAGGAGGCTATTTAGCCCATCGATTTTGCACCAACCCTCTATCTAGGCCCACACCCCTGCTCTATCCCCGTAACCCTGTAGCTCCTTCTAACCTGCACATCTTAGGACACTAAGGGTTAATTTAGCCTGGCCAATCCACCTAACCTGCACATCTTTAGATTGTGGGAGAAAACCGGAGCACCCGGAGGAAACCCACACAGACACGGGGAGAACGTGCAAACTCCAAACGTTCACTCAAGATTGGAATCAAACCTGAAACCCTGGTGCTGTGAGACAGCAATGCTAACCACTGTGCCACCATGCAGCCCTCCAGGTCGGTCTCACTATAGTGTCACAAGACACTATAAGGGCAGCACGGTAGCATGGTGGTTAGCATAAATGCTTCACAGCTCCAGGGTCCCAGGTTCGATTCCCGGCTGGGTCACTGTCTGTGCGGAGTCTGCACGTCCTCCCCGTGTGTGCGTGGGTTTCCTCCAGGTGCTCCGGTTTCCTCCCACAGTCCAAAGATGTGCGGGTTAGGTGGATTGGTCATGCTAAATTGCCCGTAGTGTCCTAAAAAGTAAGGTTAAAGGGGTTAAGGGTATAGGGTGTTGGGTTACAGGTATAGGGTGGATACGTGGGTTTGAGTAGGGTGATCATTGCTCGGCACAACATCGAGGGCCGAAGGGCCTGTTCTGTGCTGTACTGTTCTATGTTCTAAGACTTGTCTACTTTGATATTCCTAATTACTTGCTATACTTGTATGTTTGCTCTCTGTGATTCACGGAAAAAGCCACCCCAATCACTCTCCCACAGCATTCTGCAATTTCTCCCCATTTAAGTTATACAGTGCTATTCTATACTTCATGCCACATTTTCCCACATTATGCGCCACAAGACAAGTTTTTTGCCCAGTCACTTAACCTACCTTTATCCCTTCTGTCTCTCCTCACAATCTATTTCTGTGTGAAAGAACAAAGAACAAAGAAAATTACAGCACAGGAACAGGTCCTTCGGCCCTCCCAGCCTGCGCCGATCCAGATCCTTTATCTAAACCTGTTGCCCATTTTCCAAGGTCTACGCCCCTCTGTTCCCCACCATTCATATATCTGTCCAGATGCATCTTAAATGATGCTATCGTGCCCGCCTCTACCACCTCCGCTGGCAAAGCATTCCAGGCACCCACCACCCTCTGCGTAAAAAACTTTCCACGCACATCTCCCTTAAACTTTCCCCCTCTCACCTTGAAATCGTGACCCCTTGTAATTGACACCCCCGCTCTTGGAAAAAGCTTGTTGCTATCCACCCTGTCCATACCTCTCATAATTTTGTAGACCTCAAAAAGATCCCCCCCTCAACCTCCGTCTTTCCGTCAGCAAAGTTAGTTACAATACACCCTGTCCCTTTATCCAAGCTAGTATATAGATTGTAAATAGTTGAGACTCCTGCACTGATTCCCTTGTTACAGTTTGAAAATTTGAAAATGACCTATTTATTCCAACTCTCTTGTTTCCTGTTAGCCAGCCAATCCTCTAGCCATGCTTATATATCACCCCCGACACGATGAACTCTTTTCTCATGTAATAACCTTTTATACCGTACCTTATCGAATATATTTTGGAAATCCATAAACACTACAGACGCCATCGAACGGCCTCGTCGCACCTGTCTTCATGCTGTTTGTGACGCTTGGAATGCCTCGAGATCAAACGCCGGTGAGATGTCACTATGGCCCCATTTAGCACTGGTCCACACAAACTTGGACCAGGTGTAATGGGACCTAGCCCCGGGGGTATCCCAGGTCATAAAATGAAAATGAAATGAAAACTGCTTATTGTCACAAGCAGGCTTAAAATGAAGTTACTGTGAAAAGCCCCTAGTCGCCACATTCCGGCGCCTGTTTGGGGAGGCTGGTACAGTAATTGAACGCGCGCTGCTGGCCTGCTTGGTCTGCTTTAAAAGCCAGCGATTTAGCCCAGTGAGCTTAACCAGCATCGGAGGCCGCCGGGTGGTCGGGCTCTGGGAAGGGTGGCACTCTGGCACTCCAGCCATCCTGGCACCCTGACAGTGCCACATTAGCACTGCCAGGGTGCCCAGATGGCACTGCCAGGATGGCTGGGGCATTTGCAGGGTTCCAGGCCGGCAGTGCCTGGGTGCCGGGTTGCCCATGCCAGGGGTTGGGCCTGGGGTGCCTTGCCCTTAAGGGGTGGGGCGGGGAAGGGCTCACGAACCATCTAAGAGGTAACAATCTAGGTAATGGCATTGGGGGTTCCAGAGGTCGCGGCCAAGCTCAACTTGTCAGTGCAGGAAGTGAGGTAAGTGCTGCCTCGGAAGAGCTTTCCCAACCCAAGGCCAGCACTGAGAAACAACTTGCTATACTTGCCCAAAACCAGGCTCAGTTTTTTAGTTGTTATCTACTGGTTCTCCTTTATCTACCCTGCTTGTTACATCCTCAAAAAACTCTCACACACTTGTCAATCACTATTTCCCTTTTACAAAACCCATGTTGACTCTATTTAATTGTGTGATGACTTTATAAATGCCAGGCTATCACTTCCTTAATAATGGATTCCAGATTGTTTTCCAAGACTGTGGTCCCCCAGGGCCAGATGGCCTCCATCTTCGGGTCATAAAGAAGCATCTGCCGAGATAGTGGATATATGCATGGAGGCACAGTGGTTAGCACTGCTGCCTCATAGCTCCAGGGACTCGGGGTCAATTCCGGCTTTGGATGACTATCTGTGTGGGTTTCCTCCGGGTGCTCCGGTTTCCTCCCACAGTCCAAACATGTGCAGGTAGGTTGATTGGCCATGATAAATTGGCCATGGTGTCCAAAAAGGCTTGGTGGGTTACTGGGTTACGGTGGATGTGTGGTTTTAAGTAGGGTGCTCTTTCCAAGGGCCGGTACAGACTCGATAGACCGAATGGCCTCCTCCTGCGCTCTAAATTCAATGATTGCATGGTTCGTTATAACCATTCAAAGTGCCCTAAATTCTTGAATGGCTAACTGGCCTGTCGTTCCCTGCTTTGTTCCCTTTCCTTTCTTGAATAGAGTTGCTACATTTGAATTCCCTCGGACCTTTCCAGAATTTGAAGAATTTTGGAAGATTACAACTATTGCATCCACAATATCTACAGCCACTTCTTTTGTGACCCTAGGATGGAGGTCTAGGGGACCCTAGTCCCATTAGTTTTCTTAGCATTTATTCCTCCTGTAATCAGGATTGTTTTAATATTCTTCCTCCCATTTGCCTTTTGATTCCTACTATCCTTGGGATGTTGTGTCATCCACTGTGAAGACAGATACAAAAATACTTGTTGATCCTCTACCATTTCCTTGTTCCCATTATTAATTCCCGAGGCTCATCTTCTAAGCGACCAATGTATACTTTAGCTACTCTCTTCCTTTTTAGTTGTACAAGCTCTTACTGACTGTTTTTATATTTCTTGCTAGTTTACTTAAACCCTCTAATTTCCCCCTCTTCATTTCTTGCTCGTCATCCTTTGCTGGTTTCTGATGTTTCCCCAATCACCTGACTGACAATTAATCTTCCCAGCATTGCACCTCTGCTCTTTCAATTTGCTAGGATTCTGAACTTCCTTAGATAGCTACGGATGGTGCATCCTTTTTTTCTCTCAACGTAACACACCATTGTTTAGATTTTCAAAATACCTCCTTAAATATCCTCCACTGCTTATTTACCTATTGATCTATTTTCCCAGTTCACTGTAGCCAACCTGGTCTTCATTCATTTAGAATTGCAACGTAAGGCACTCTTCTTAGTTCACTTCTATCCTCTAAAGCCTTTCTTCCTTTGTTCATGTTCTTCTATCCTGCCAGAGCCAGAGAATCACCTAAAAAGGCTTTGCACCCTCATCTCTAGTGCCGTCTCACGCTTCTATCCTTGGTCCGATTTTATTTTTCATCTGCAGGCTGTCGTTTGGCAATATTGAGCATAAACAACTCAGTAGTTTTGACATACACGTTGATGTCCACCCAGCTCTATCTTACCACCACCTCACTCAAAACCTTCACTTTACCTCTTGTTATCTCACCATTTGTATGACACCCAGTGCCTGAATGTGACTCTGGGCACCTGGATGGGTTTACACGGAGTAAAATCTGACTCTACCTTGGGTGAGCAGAAGTTTTGTTCCAGTTAAACATCGGTAGCACTGAAGCCATTAGTTGCGGTTTTCCGGACCTTCCCACCAGCAAGATCTTCCGGATCTGCGAAAAGTTACCCTTCATAGTGGAGTCCCTGGCAATGGGATGGGAAAGCCACCAAAAACACCTTAAACATCGGCGGGACCGGAAGACATCACCGGCGGCCAATGCTGATCCGCCTCCACCAGCCCAAAACATACCACAAGGGGGCTGGAGAATCACACCCATTGGCCCTGCTACATATCCTGAATCCCGGTCCACAATTCCATTACCCAACTCTGCCACTGTCCGGCATGACCGAGGCAGCCTTGGCATCCCTTTTGAGCCTCGGCCGAGCTTCCAACGCTATATCTTCACCACCATGGTGAAGATCACCTACCTCCACTTGCCCTTTCCCACCCTCGTCTCACCCCCTTCTGCAGCAGAAACCCTCGTCCATCTCATTGTCACTTCAGACAATGGCACTGCGAAACTATCCACTGTTGCCCTTGCTGCTCTCCCACCTTTCACCCTGCAACATTTCAAAATATGCTGCCTGTATCCTACCTCACGCCAAACCTTGTTCACCCATCCTCGCTGAAAGGAAGGGTATCATTACCCTCCAGTTCCACAGAGACCAAGCAACACTCAAGTCTCTTTGTTCATCGGTTTTATTTAATCATTGGCAGGAAAGCCACACCCATACAAGGTGGAGTATAAGCTTCTCGATCAACTACAGAACATCGTACTTATACTGATGTACAGGTAATAGTTCATTTGCATTTACCAATAACTAAGTTGTCCTTATTCTCGTATCTCTGCCCAATTGTGTCTGTTAACATACACAGAACTGTGGGGCAGCATGGTAGCATTGTGGATAGCGCAATTGCTTCACAGCTCCAGGGTCCCAGGTTCGATTCCGGCTTGGGTCACTGTCTGTGCGGAGTCTGCACATCCTCCCCGTGTGTGCGTGGGTTTCCTCCGGGTGCTCCGATTTCCTCCCACAGTCCAAAGATGTGCAGGTTAGGTGGATTGGCCATGATAAATTGCCCTTAGTGTCCAAAATTGCCCTTAGTTTTGGGTGGGGTTACTGGGTTATGGGGATAAGGTGGAGGTGTTGACCTTGGGTAGGGTGCTCTTTCCTGGAGCTGGTGCAGACTCGATGGGCCAAATGGCCTCCTTCTGCACTGTAAATTCTATGATAATCTATGATAATTACTTAATTACATTCTAAGCGTGTACATGTTATTATAATGTCCAATAATTACCAGGGCTTGTAGGTATAATACTTTGACCAATTTCTACTCGGATAACACATGACGCCTTGTGGCTAGTCTAGCCTCCTCCTTTGTTCGTTGTTTCTATCTGTGCTTTTAACCCCTTCCCTATTGTGTAATTGCCCACATTGACGACAACTCTCAGATACCTGAAATGTCAAATTCTCACCTCGCGTTTCAAACCTTGCAGGGCACCGTGCTGTCAATGCTGCCCCCAACCCATTACAACCCGGCTGACAGGAGAGACTTCCATCCTGTCAATCTGACCCCGGCTCCCGAGTATCTAATCTAGATCGAGTATCTAACCCACAGCGCCAACGCCTCTCCGCCCCTAATTCCAAAGCTATTGTGAACTTGCTGCAGTTATTCTGTCGAGGCCTGTGCACTGAGCAGGCGAGTGATGACTCTGTTAACACCAATCACACACCATCTCTTCAGAAAGGTCACTTTTCATTTACTTGGTTTATTGGTTCTGTGCAGTTCATTGATTTTTCTGATTGAATTCTTTATGAGGGAAAATAAACTAGTGACCTGCGCTTGGTAGCACAAGCCAAGGACGGTATAATCCCAAACAATTCAAGTCAGCGGGAGGGAGTGAAGTCTCCGGATGGGGAGAAACTTTTTGAAGGCTGCTGAATAAATGGAGCAGACAGAAGAACAAAAGAAATAGGAGCAGGAATAGGCCATTCAGCCCATTGATCCTGGCCCGTCATTCACCAGGATCATGGCCTACCTTGTGCTTCAATTCTATTTTCCCGTCCGCTCCCTAAATTCACAGAGAGACCAAAAATCTGCCTATCCCACAGCCTTAAATATATTCCCCGTTGGAGCACCCACAACCCTCTGGGATAGAGAATTCCAAATATTCACTTCCCCTCATCTCAGTCCGAACTCATTGGCCCCTCCACCTGATTAGGCAGTGCCCACAACAACCATGTTATTTTTTTTTAAATTCAAAGTACCCCAATTAAGGGCCAATCCACTTATCCTGCACATCTTTGGGTTGTGGGGGGTGAAACCCACGCGAACGCAGGGAGAATGTACAAACTCCACATGGACTGTGAACATAGAACATAGAACATAGAACGATACAGCGCAGTACAGGCCCTTCGGCCCACGATGTTGCACCGACATGGGAAGTCAAAAACTAAAGGCCATCTAACCTACACTATCACATTATCATCCATATGCTTATCCAATAAACTTTTAAATGCCCTCAATGTTGGCGAGTTCACTACTGTTGCAGGTAGGGCATTCCACGGCCTCACCACTCTTTGCGTAAAAAACCTACCTCTGACGTCTGTCCTATATCTATTACCCCTCAATTTAAGGCTATGTCCCCTCATGCTAGCCACCTCCAAACGGGAGAAGGCTCTCACTGTCCACCCTATCTAACCCTCTGATCATTTTGTATGCCTCTATTAAGTCACCTCTTAACCTTCTTCTCTCTAATGAGAACAACCTCAAGTCCATCAGCCTTTCCTCATAAGATTTTCCCTCCATACCAGGCAACATCCTGGTAAATCTCCTCTGCACCCGTTCCAAAGCTTCCACGTCCTTCCTATAATGAGGCGACCAGAACTGTACGCAATACTCCAAATACGGCCGTACCAGAGTTTTGTACAGCTGCAACATGACCTCATGGCTCCGGAACTCAATCCCTCTACCAATAAAGGCCAACACACCATAGGCCTTCTTCACAACCCTATCAACCTGGGTGGCAACTTTCAGGGACACTGCCAAGAATTTTACCATTAGCCAAATATTCTGCATTCCTGTTTTTCTTTCCAAAGTGAATCAACTCACACTTCTCTACATTAAACTCCATTTGCCACCTCTCAGCCCAGCTCTGCAGCTTATCTATGTCCCTCTGTAACCTGCAACATCCTTCCACACTGTCTACAACTCCACCGACTTTAGTGTCGTCTGCAAATTTACTCACCCAACCTTCTGTGCCCTTCTCTAGGTCATTTATAAAAATGACAAACAGCAACGGCCCCAGAACAGATCCTTGTGGTACGCCACTCATAACTGAACTCCATTCTGAACATTTGCCATCAACTACCACCCTCTGTCTTCTTTCAACTAGCCAATTTCTGATCCACATCTCTAAATCACCCTCAATCCCCAGCCTCCGTATTTTCTGCAATAGCCGACTGTGGGGAACCTTATCAAACGCTTTACTGAAATCCATATACACCACATCAACTGCTCTACCCTCGTCTACCTGTTCAGTCACCTTCTCAATGAACTCGATAAGGTTTGTGAGGCATGACCTACCCTTCACAAAACCATGCTGACTATCCCTAATCATATTATTCCTATCTAGATGATTATAAATCGTATCTTTTATAATCCTCTCCAAGACTTTACGCCCAACAGACGTGAGGCTCACCGGCCTATAGTTACCGGGGTTATCTCTACTCCCCTTCTTGAACAAAGGGACCACATTTGCTACCCTCCAATCCTCTGGCACTATTCCTGTAGCCAATGATGACATAAAAATCAAAGCCAAAGGCTCAGCAATCTCTTCCCTGGCTTCCCAGAGAATCCTAGGATAAATCCCATCAGGCCCCGGGGACTTATCTATTTTCACCTTGTCCAGAATTGCCAACACTTCTTCCCTACGCACCTCAATGCCATCTATTCTAAAAGCCTGGGTCTCAGCATTCTCCTCCACAACATTATCTTTTTCTTGAGTGAATACTGACGAAAAGTATTCATTTAGTATCTCGCTTATCTCCTCAGCCTCCACACACAACTTCCCACCACTGTCCTTGACTGGCCCTACTCTTACCCTAGTCATTCTTTTATTCCTGACATACCTATAGAAAGCTTTTGGGTTTTCCTTGATCCTACCTGCCAAAGACTTCTCATGTCCCCTCCTTGCTCGTCTTAGCTCTCTCTTTAGATTCTTCCTCGCTTCCTTGTAACTATCAAGCGCCCCAACTGAAACTTCACGCCTCATCTTCACATAGGCCTCCTTCTTCCTCTTAACAAGTGATTCCACTTCTTTGGTAAACCATGGTTCCCTCGCTCGACCCCTTCCTCCCTGCCTGACTGGTACGTACTTATCAAGAACACGCAATAGCTGTTCCTTGAACAAGCTCCACATATCCAGTGTGCCCAACACTTGCAGCCTACTTCTCCAACCTACACATCCTGAGTCATGTCTATTGGCATCATAATTGCCCTTCCCCCAGCTATAACTCTTGCCCTGTGGGGTATACTTATCCCTTTCCATCACTAACGTGGCTAGCTAAAAGAAGACAGAGAGTGGTAGTTGATGGGAAATGTTCAGAATGGAGTTCAGTTACGAGTGGCATACCACAAGGATCTGTTCTGGGGCCGTTGCTGTTTGTCATTTTTATAAATGACCTAGAGGAGGGCGCAGAAGGATGGGTGAGTAAATTTGCAGACGACACTAAAGTCGGTGGAGTTGTAGACAGTGTGGAAGGATGTTGCAGGTTACAGAGGGACATAGATAAGCTGCAGAGCTGGGCTGAGAGGTGGCAAATGGAGTTTAATGTGGAGAAGTGTGAGGTGATTCACTTTGGAAAGAATAACAGGAATGCGGAATATTTGGCTAATGGTAAAATTCTTGGTAGTGTGGATGAGCAGAGGGATCTCGGTGTCCATGTACATAGATCCCTGAAAGTTGCCACCCAGGTTGATAGGGTTGTGAAGAAGGCCTATGGTGTGTTGGCCTTTATTGGTAGAGGGATTGAGTTCCGGAGCCATGAGGTCATGTTGCAGTTGTACAAAACTCTAGTACGGCCGCATTTGGATTTTTGCTTACAGTTCTGGTCGCCTCATTATAGGAAGGACGTGGAAGCTTTGGAACGGGTGCAGAGGAGATTTACCAGGATGTTGCCTGGTATGGAGGGAAAATCTTATGAGGAAAGGCTGATGGACTTGAGGTTGTTTTCGTTGGAGAGAAGAAGGTTAAGAGGTGACTTAATAGAGGCATACAAAATGATCAGAGGGTTAGATAGGGTGGACAGCGAGAGCCTTCTCCCGCGGATGGATGTGGCTAGCACGAGGGGACATAGCCTTAAATTGAGGGGTAATAGATATAGGACAGAGGTCAGAGGTGGTTTTTTTACGCAAAGAGTGGTGAGGCCGTGGAATGCCCTACCTGCAACAGTAGTGAACTCGCTAACATTGAGGGCATTTAAAAATTTATTGGATAAGCATATGGATGATAAGGGCATAGTGTAGGTTAGATGGCCTTTAGATTTTTTCCATGTCGGTGCAACATCGAGGGCCGAAGGGCCTTTACTGCGCTGTATCGTTCTATGTTCTATGTTCTATGTTGTGGTCACTGTTTCCAAAGTGCTCACCTACCTCCAGATCTAACACCTGGCCTGGTTCATTACCCAAAACCAAATCCAATGTGGCCTCGCCTCTTGTTGGCCTGTCAACATATTGTGTCAGGAAACCCTCCTGCACACATTGTACAAAGAACGACCCATCTAATGCACTCGAACTATATCTTTTCCAGTCACTATTTGGAAAGTTAAAGTCTCCCATAACAACTACTCTGTTACTTTCACTCTTTTCCAGAATCATCTTCACCATCCTTTCCTCTACATCCCTAGAACTATTAGGTGGCCTATAGAAAACTCCCAACAGGTGACGTCTCCTTTCCTGTTTCTAACCTCAGCACATACTACCTCAGAAGAAGAGTCCCCATCTAGCATCCTTTCCGCCACCGTAATACTGTCCTTGACTAGCAGCGCCACACCTCCCCCTCTTTTGCCCCCTTCTCTGAGCTTACTAAAACACCTAAACCCCGGAACCTGCAACAACCATTCCTGTCCCTGCTCTATCCATGTCTCTGAAATGGCCACAACGTCGAAGTCCCAGGTACCAACCCATGCTGCCAGTTCCCCGACCTTATTTCGTATACTCCTGGCATTGAAGTAGACACACTTAAAACCACCTACCTGAACACTGGCACCCTCCTGCGAAGTCAAATCTGTGCTCCTGACCTCTATACTCTCAATGTCCCGTACCCCAAAACTACAATCCAGGTTCCCATGCCCCTGCTGAATTAGTTTAAACCCCCCCAAAGAGCACTAACAAATCTCCCCCAAAGGATATTGGTGCCCCTCAGGTTCAGATGTAGACCATCCTGTCTATAGAGGTCCCACCTTCCCCAGAAAGAGCCCCAGCTATCCAGAAATCTGAATCCCTCCCGCCTGCACCATCCCTGTAGCCACGTGTTTAATTGCTCTCTCTCCCTATTCCTCATCTCACTATCACGTGGCACGGGCAACAACCCAGAGATAACAACTCTGTTTGTTCTCGCTCTGAGCTTCCATCCTAGCTCCCTAAAGACCTGGGGACGGGATCGAACCCGGGTCCTCAGTACCGCAGGCAGGCAGTGCTATCCACTGCACCTCCGTGCTGCCCCCACAGCCCAGTTATTAAAGGGGAGCGCCCCACCAAGATCTCACTTAGACCCATTTCCTGCTCTGGTGAGCTCTGCTTGCCAATGCAAGAAGAAATGTTGTCCCCATCTGTAGACCCCAACGCAGCCTCCACACCCCCCAAATGCGGCAACTCACCAATTTGGGGGTCATCGGGCCCCTAATACCCTACCTCATAAGGACAGGATACCTCTGGGCCCGATCCCGGCACGCGCAAAATGCCACTTGGGCACCTTGGCACTGCTAGCCTGGCACCTAGGCAGTGTCCGTGCCAGTGCCACCTGGGCAACTTGGCATTGCCAGTGTGGCACCTGGGTGGCAGTTTCAGGGTGCCAGGTTGGCAGTGTCATGGTGCCCAGGTGGCATCAGGGGTGCCAGGCTATCACCCTGTCCAGAGACTGACCACCCAGGGGCCCCGGATCACATTGGAGACCTCCCCAAGTGCCGGTATGCCTGGTCCACGTTTGTGGAAATCAATGCTGAACGGTCCCCGCTCGGTACTCCGAGGGTGTTCGATCTCGGGCGCTGGGCAAATACGGCGCAGACATATTCAAAGAACAATACAGCACAGGAACAGGCCCTTCGGCCCTCCAAGCCTGTGCCGACCATGGTACCTGCCTAAACTAAAACCTTATGCATTTCCGGATTCCGTATCCTTCCATTCCCACCCTATTCATATATTTGTCTAGATGTCCTTAAATGCTGCTATCGTATCTGCTTCCACCACCTCCCCATATATTTCATAGAATTTACAGCGTAGAAGGAGGCCATTCGGCCCATCAAGTCTGCACTGGCTCTTGGAAAGAGCACCCGACCCAAGCCCACACCCTTTCCCCATTACCCAGTAACCGCACCCAACACTAAGGGCAATTTTGGATATTAAGGGCAATTTAGCATGGCCAATCCACCTAACCCCCACATCTTTGGACTGTGGGAGGAAACCGGAGCACCTGGAGGAAACCCACGCACACATGGGGAGAACGTGCAGACTCCGCATAGACAGTAACCCAAGCCGGAATCGAACTTGGGACCCTGGAGCTGTGAAGCAATTGTGCTAACCACAATGCTACCGTGCTGCCCACCCTCTGTGTAAATACCTGCCTCGCACATCTGTTCTAAACTTTTCCCCACGCACTTTAAACCTATGTCCCCTAGTACTTGCTCTCGTACCCTAGGAAAGATCATCTGACTATCCACTCTGTCCATGCCATTCATGGACTAACTGCTCTCTTGAAAATGCAAATCAGGATCCCGATCTCAATGAACAGAATCCTCGAAAGATCTTGTTAGATGCCTCTCGCAAGATTTATCGGCCTCGTCGGGTCCTGAATCGGGGGCGAGGAAGCCAACAGACTGCACCCGCATCTCTGTGTCCACCTTACCAAACTCTCAGGATAGTATATGTTCAAAGCGATCACCTCTCGTTCTTCTGAACTCCAGAGAATATATATCCAATTTACTCAGCCTCTCATCGAATGACAACCTATGTCATTCTTTATGTGTTCCCGAGATCCGGGCGTTGCCCGCTGGGCCAGCATTTATTGCCAATTCCTGAGGGTATTTAAATGTCAACCACATTGCTGTGGGTCTGGAGTCACATGCCGGCCAGACCAGGTAAAGACGGAGAATTTCCTCCCCTAAAGGACAATAGTGAACCAGATGGGTTTTTAACACCAATCAACAATGGCTTCATGATCATCATTAGACTTTTAATTCCAGAAATGTTATCGAATTCAAATTTCACCATCTGCTGTGGTGGGATTTGAACCCAGGTCCCCAGAGCATGACTCTGAGTCTCTGGATACCTAGTCCAGTGACAATACCATTATGCCACTGCCTCCCCCATCCCAGGAACCAGCCAGTGAACCTTTTGCTGTATCGCCTCCAGTGCAAGTATATCTTTTCTTAAATGTGGAAACCAAAACTGGACGAGGTGGCCCCAACTTCGATGTCTACCTGGGCTTAGCCGACCTCTGTGGGAGCCCGGTAACTGGTCTCTGCTAGAGAGAGTTTAACAAATCAGCCAATGATTCTCACTCCTGGCGGCTAACTGCGATGTCAGCACACTCACCCCTGAATGCGACGGTCATGAGTTCAAACACGACTCCAGGGACCGGAACAGGAAATCCACGTTGATGATCCCAGTGCTGCCCTGAGGGAGTGCAGCACTGTTGAAGGTGCTGTACGTCTGATCAGATATTAAACCAAAGTCCCGTCTTCCCTCTCAGGCGAACATTAATTTAAAAATCCCACGGTCACTATTTGAAGACGAGCAGGGGTGATCTCCCCAGTTTCCTGACCAGTATTTGCTCCTGAACCAATATTGCTGAAAAGGATTATCAGATTGCTGTCACATTGCTGACTGTAGGAGCTTGTTAGGTAAGCACACTGGCTGTTGCATTTAGTGAATTATAGAAATGATCGCACGTCATTCAGTGTAAAGTGCTTTCTTCTTTGACATGAGCTCTCGATTCATCACGGCCCATGTGTGACGGAGACCCGAAGCGAGCCGCCCATTGAGAGCCTGTTTAAGATGGCTGCAGGTGGCTGTTGGGGCTGAGTCCAGTGGGCAATCAGCATCTTCACTGGAGAAGGGGAGGGATCTGGGCCTGATTGAAACAAATGGAGGCCATAAGGAAGCAGGACTTTGGAGGAAGAAAGCTAAGCAGTAAATATTTTACACCTTGCTATCTAGTGCTGTTTAACTAATCCCATCAACAGCTCACCAATGACAGGTTGCAAAGATGGGATGAGGCATTGCTTCTGTGTTTTGATGAAGGTGAAGCAAGGGAAGGAATTTCAAGTTATCTGTCAATATTTGAAGGGATTTGGGTGCCTCTGCTCGCAAAGAGCACGAAGCAGAATTCTTTATCTGGTACGTTACTGATTTCCCTGTGCTCTTGGGAGAGGAGAGCTGAGCTGGCCTTATCAATGCTGTTTGATTTCTAGTCTCCACATTGATTATTTAATGGATCCCTTAACAAGGCCAGAGCAGAAACTCCCTTGTGAATATAATATTTACCAACAGCAGTAAGATCTGACACAGCCCAGCAGGGGTGAAGAAAGGTTCAAGCCTGCTCACATCACCTTCTCATTCAGAAGAAAATTGTTCTTTTCACTCCCTTGCAGCACAGTTTGTGGTTCTGAAGTGTGCTCGCCAGACTGAATATGTGTGTCTTCTTGTGACTTTGAGTTGTACTCTGGGTGTGTTTGAGGTGATGACTGTGTGTAACATCTGAACCTGAGGGGCACCAATATCCTGGGGGGGAGATTTGTTAGTGCTCTTTGGGGGGGTTTAAACTAATTCAGCAGGGGCATGGGAACCTGGATTGTAGTTTTGGGGTACGGGACATTGAGAGTATAGAGGTCAGGAGCACAGATTTGACTTCGCAGGAGGGTGCCAGTGTTCAGGTAGGTGGTTTTAAGTGTGTCTACTTCAATGCCAGGAGTATACGAAATAAGGTCGGGGAACTGGCAGCATGGGTTGGTACCTGGGACTTCGACGTTGTGGCCATTTCAGAGACATGGATAGAGCAGGCACAGGAATGGTTGTTGCAGGTTCCGGGGTTTAGGTGTTTTAGTAAGCTCAGAGAAGGGGGCAAAAGAGGGGGAGGTGTGGCGCTGCTAGTCAAGGACAGTATTACGGTGGCGGAAAGGATGCTAGATGGGGACTCTTCTTTCGAGGTAGTATGGGCTGAGGTTAGAAATAGGAAAGGAGAGGTCACCCTGTTGGGAGTTTTCTATAGGCCACCTAATAGTTCTAGGGATGTAGAGGAAAGGATGGCGAAGATGATTCTGGAAAAGAGTGAAAGTAACAGAGTAGTTGTTATCGGAGACTTTAACTTTCCAAATAGTGACTGGAAAAGATATAGTTCGAGTGCATTAGATGGGTCGTTCTTTGTACAATGTGTGCAGGCGGGTTTCCTGACACAATATGTTGACAGGCCAACAAGAGGCGAGGCCACATTGGATTTGGTTTTGGGTAATGAACCAGGCCAGGTGAGGTAGGTGGTAGGTGAGCACTTTGGAAACAGTGACCACAATTCGTTGACCTTTACGTTAGTGATGGAAAGGGATAAGTATACCCCGCAGGGCAAGAGTTATAGCTGGGGGAAGGGCAATTATGATGCCATTAGACATGACTTGGTTGGAGAAGTAGGCTGCAAGGGTTGGGCACACTGGATATGTGGAGCTTGTTCAAGGAACAGCTATTGCATGTTCTTGATAAGTACGTACCAGTCAGGCAGGGAGGAAGGGGTCGAGCGAGGGAACCGTGGTTTACCAAAGAAGTGGAATCTCTTGTTAAGAGGAAGAAGGAGGCCTATGTGAAGATGAGGCGTGAAGTTTCAGTTGGGGCGCTTGATAGTTACAAGGAAGCGAGGAAGGATCTAAAGAGAGAGCTGAGACGAGCAAGGAGGGGACATGAGAAGTCTTTGGCAGGTAGGATCAAGGAAAACCCAAAAGCTTTCTATAGGTATGTCAGGAATAAAAGAATGACTAGGGTAAGAGTAGGGCCAGTCAAGGACAGTGGTGGGAAGTTGTGTGTGGAGGCTGAGGAGATAAGCGAGATACTAAATGAATACTTTTCGTCAGTATTCACTCAGGAAAAAGATAATATTGTGGAGGAGAATGCTGAGACCCAGGCTATTAGAATAGATGGCATTGAGGTGCGTAGGGAAGAAGTGTTGGCAATTCTGGACAAGGTGAAAATAGATAAGGTCCCGGGGCCTGATGGGATTTATCCTAGGATTCTCTGGGAAGCCAGGGAAGAGATTGCTGAGCCTTTGGCTTTGATTTTTAGGTCATCGTTGGCTACAGGAATAGTGCCAGAGGACTGGAGGATAGCAAATGTGGTCCCTTTGTTCAAGAAGGGGAGTAGAGATAACCCCGGTAACTATAGGCCGGTGAGCCTAACGTCTGTGGTGGGTAAAGTCTTGGAGAGGATTATAAAAGATACGATTTATAATCACCTAGATAGGAATAATATGATTAGGGACAGTCAGCATGGTTTTGTGAAGGGTAGGTCATGCCTCACAAACCTTATCGAGTTCTTTGAGAAGGTGACTGAACAGGTTGACGAGGGTAGAGCAGTTGATGTGGTGTATATGGATTTCAGTAAAGCGTTTGATAAGGTTCCCCACGGTCGGCTATTGCAGAAAATACGGAGGCTGGGGATTGAGGGTGATTTAGAGATGTGGATCAGAAATTGGCTAGTTGAAAGAAGACAGAGAGTGGTAGTTGATGGGAAATGTTCAGAATGGAGTTCAGTTACGAGTGGCGTACCACAAGGATCTGTTCTGGGGCCGTTGCTGTTTGTCATTTTTATAAATGACCTAGAGGAGGGCGCGGAAGGATGGGTGAGTAAATTTGCTGATGACACTAAAGTCGGTGGAGTTGTAGACAGTGCGGAAGGATGTTGCAGGTTACAGAGGGACATAGATAAGCTGCAGAGCTGGGCTGAGAGGTGGCAAATGGAGTTTAATGTGGAGAAGTGTGAGGTGATTCACTTTGGAAAGAATAACAGAAATGCGGAATATTTGGCTAATGGTAAAATTCTTGGTAGTGTGGATGAGCAGAGGGATCTCGGTGTCCATGTACATAGATCCCTGAAAGTTGCCACCCAGGTTGATAGGGTTGTGAAGAAGGCCTATGGTGTGTTGGCCTTTATTGGTAGAGGGATTGAGTTCCGGAGCCATGAGGTCATGTTGCAGTTGTACAAAACTCTAGTACGGCCGCATTTGGAGTATTGCGTACAGTTCTGGTCGCCTCATTATAGGAAGGACGTGGAAGCTTTGGAACGGGTGCAGAGGAGATTTACCAGGATGTTGCCTGGTATGGAGGGAAAATCTTATGAGGAAAGGCTGATGGACTTGAGGTTGTTTTCGTTAGAGAGAAGAAGGTTAAGAGGTGACTTAATAGAGGCATACAAAATGATCAGAGGGTTAGATAGGGTGGACAGCGAGAGACTTCTCCCGCGGATGGAGGTGGCTAGCACGAGGGAACATAGCCTTAAATTGAGGGGTAATAGATATAGGACAGAGGTCAGAGGTGGGTTTTTTACACAAAGAGTGGTGAGGCCGTGGAATGCCCTACCTGCAACAGTAGTGAACTCGCCAACATTGGGGGCATTTAAAAGTTTATTGGATAAGCATATGGATGATAAGGGCATAGTGTAGGTTAGATGGCCTTTAGATTTTTTCCATGTCGGTGCAACATCGAGGGCCGAAGGGCCTGTACTGCGCTGTATCGTTCTATGTTCTATGTTCTATTTACTTTTGTGATGATGACTGTGTGTGTCAGAGAGAGTGTGGTGTGTGTGTCTGTATATGTGAGTATGTGTGTGAGAGAAAGGATGTGTGTGTCTGTGTGTGAGAGAGGGGTGTGTGTGCGTCTTTGGGTGTGAGAGAGGGGTGTGTACATCTGTGAAAGAGGGGTGTGTGGATCTATGAGAAAGAGGGGTCTTTGAGTGTGTGTGAGAGATGATGTGTGTGCCTGTGTAAGACAGGGGCGTGTGTCTCTGTGTGAGAGAGGGTTGTCTCTATCTGTGAATGCGTGAGTGTGTGTAAGAGAGAGGATGTGTGTGTCTGTGTGAGAAAGTGAGGTGTGTGTATCTGTGAGAGAGGGGGTTGCATGTGTGAGTGTGTGTGAGAGAGGGGTGTTTGTGTGTGTGTGAGAGGGGTGTGTGTGTCTGTGTGTAACAGAGAATGGGGTGTGTATGTCCCTGTGAGGGGGGGGGGCTGTCACAGAGAGGGATGTGTGACACAAAGTGGTGTGTGACAGAGAGGGATGTGTGACAGAGAGGGATGTGTGACAGAGAGGGGTGTGTGTGACAGAGACGGGTGTGTGTGACAGAGAGGGGTGTGTGACAGAGAGGGATGTGTGACGGAGAAGAGTGTGTGACAGAGAAGGGTGTGTGACAGAGAGGGGTGTGAGATGAATAGAAGTGTGTGACAGGGTGTGTGTGTGACAGAGAGGAGTGTGTGACAGAGGGATGTGTGACGGATAGGAGTGTGTGACAGAGAGGGGTGTGTGACAGAGAGGAGTGTGTGACAGAGAGCGGTGTGTGAAAGAGAGGAGTGTGTGACAGAGAGCGGTGTGTGACAAAGACGAGTGTGTGACAGAGAGGATTGTGTGACAAAAGGTGTGTGTGACAGAAAGGAGTGTGTGACGGGGGTGTGTGATAGAGAGGGGTGTGTGACAGAGAGGAGTGTGTGACAGAGAGGAGTGTGTAACAGAGAGGAGTGTGTGACAGAGAGGAGTGTGTGACAGAGTGGAGTGTATGACAGAGAGGGACGTGTGTGACAGAGAGGATTGTGTAACAGAGAGGAGTGTGTGACAGAGAGGATTGTGTAACAGAGAGGGGTGTGTGACAGAGAGGGGTGTGTAACAGAGAAGGGTGTGTGACAGATAGGAGTGTGTGACAGAGAGGAGTGTGTGACAGAGAGGGGTGTGTGACAGAGAGGGATGTGTGACAGAGAGGAGTGTGTGACAGAGAAGGGTGTGTGACAGAGAGTGAGTGATGTGTGACAGAGTGATGTGTGACAGAGTGGTGTGTGACAGAGAGGGATGTGTGACAGAGAGGGATGTGTGACAGAGGGGTGTGTGTGACAGAGACGGGTGTGTGTGACAGAGAGGGGTGTGTGACAGAGAGTAGTGTGTGACAGAGGGGAGTGTATGACAGAGAGGAGTGTGTGACAGAGATGAGTGTGTGACAGAAAGGGGTGTGTGACAGAGAGGAATGTGTGACAGAGAAGAGTGTGTGACAGAGAGGGGTGTGAGATGAATAGAAGTGTGTGACAGGGTGTGTGTGTGACAGAGAGGAGTGTGTGACAGAGAGGGGTGTGTGACAGAGAGGAATGTGTGACAGAGAAGGGTGTGTGTGACAGAGAGGAGTGTGTGACAGAGAGGGGTGTGTGACAGAGAGGGATGTGTGACGGAGAAGAGTGTGTGACAGAGAGGGGTGTGAGATGAATAGAAGTGTGTGACAGGGTGTGTGTGTGACAGAGAGGAGTGTGTGACAGAGAGGGGTGTGTGACAGAGAGGGATGTGTGACGGAGAAGAGTGTGTGACAGAGAGGGGTGTGAGATGAATAGAAGTGTGTGACAGGGTGTGTGTGTGACAGAGAGGAGTGTGTGACAGAGAGGATTGTGTGACAAAAGGTGTGTGTGACAGAGAGGGGTGTGTGACAGAAAGGAGTGTGTGACAGGGGGTGTGTGACAGAGAGGGGTGTGTGACAGAGAGGGGTGTGTGACAGAGTGGGGTGTATGACAGAGAGGGTGTGTGACAAGGGGTGTGTGACAGAGAGTGATGTGTGACAGAGAGGAGTGTGTGATAGAGAGGGGTGTGTGACGGAGAGGAGTGTGTGACAGAGAGAGGGGGTGTGACAGAGAGTGATGAGTGACAGAGAGTGATGTTTGACAGAGAAGGGTATGTGACAGAGAGTGATGTGTGACAGAGAGGGTGTGTGACAGAGAGGGGTGTGTGACAGAGAGTGATGTGTGACAGAGAGTGATGTGTGACAGAGAGGGGTGTGTGACAGAGAGTGATGTGTGACAGAGAGGAGTGTGTGACAGAGAGGGGTGTGTGACGGAGAGGAGTGTGTGAAGGAAAGGGGTGTGTGACAGAGAGGAGTGTGTGACAGAGAGGGGTGTGTGACAGAGAGGGGTGTGTGACAGAGAGGGGTGTGTGACAGAGAGGGGTGTGTGACAGAGAGGAGTGTGTGACAGAGAGGGGTGTGTGACAGAGAGGAGTGTGTGACAGAGAGGAGTGTGTGACAGAGAGGGGTGTGTGACGGAGAGGAGTGTGTGAAGGAGAGGGGTGTGTGACAGAGAGTGATGTGTGACAGAGAGGAGTGTGTGACAGAGAGGGGTGTGTGACAGAGAGGGGTGTGTGACGGAGAGGAGTGTGTGACAGAGAGAGGGGGTGTGACAGAGAGTGATGAGTGACAGAGTGATGTGTGACAGAGAGGGGTGTGTGACAGAGAGTGATGTGTGACAGAGGGGAGTGTGTGACAGAGAGGAGTGTGTGACAGAGAGGAGTGTGTGACAGAGAGGGGTGTGTGACAGTGAGTGATGTGTGACAGAGAGGGGTGTGTGACAGAGAGGGGTGTGTGACAGAGAGGGGTGTGTGACAGAGAGGGGTGTGTGACAGAGAGGAGTGTGTGACAGAGAGGGGTGTGTGACAGAGAGGGGTGTGTGACAGAGAGGAGTGTGTGACAGAGAGGGGTGTGTGACAGAGAGGGGTGTGTGACAGAGAGTGATGTGTGACAGAGAGGAGTGTGTGAAGGAGAGGGGTGTGTGACAGAGAGTGATGTGTGACAGAGAGGGGTGTGTGACAGAGAGGGGTGTGTGACAGAGAGGGGTGTGTGACAGAGAGTGATGTGTGACAGAGTGTGTGACAGAGAGGAGTGTGTGATAGAGAGAGGGGGTGTGACAGAGAGTGATGAGTGACAGAGAGTGATGTGTGACAGAGAGGTGTGTGTGACAGAGAGTGATGTGTGACAGAAAGGAGCGTGTGTGTATGAGAGGGAGGGGTTGTTGACTTCTTTATTTCTATGTGAACCACAAACTGTTTCTTATATTGACCGAATGACCACACAACTAGTGTATTAGTTCAAAGACAGTTTATTAATAACACATGACTTATTACTATATGCAATAAGACACGCGACTACGCACTAAACTCGACCTAATAACTAAGATTACCTTTACTTAACTTCGGGGTAACCGGCTCTGTGCGGGATAAGGCCTTTATCTGTGCCCACGCGCGTTGGTTGGAAGTCGCCAGGTTCGTCTCAGCTGGGCTAGTCCTTCAGGTGGCGATCGCGGGTCCTTGAGCTTGGTTAGTTGATATGCTACAGTTAGTCACACACAGGCTGGTCCAAAAGAGGCCGATTCCCAGGGCGCAGTGCTCCTTATCCTTCTTCTCTTTCACGCCCTTTTGGGCAGTCCTAACTTCCGATCCAATAGATCGATAGGGTTTCGATCACCCGCATTGATCCTGGCCAGTTAGGGGGCAGATACCTCAGTGGCTGGGCGGGCCCTAGCTACCATTCTCCTAGGCACGTAAGCCTTTCCAAATAAGGGGAAGTGGCGCCAGTTAGTCTGCTACTGTTGTAGCTCCATGATTCAAACTCTATTGTCCTGGGGGAAATGGTGATTGACTCTTAATGGATACAAGTTTCAGTCATGTCAGGCTTCTTTGCACAATACACAGAGGCTGTGTACCTGTCTGTGTCCAAGCTGATCACAATTCCCATGATCCTTTGCAGGTGCCCATTTTAGATGGCTACAGGATGTGTGACAGGGAGGATGCGTGACGGAGAGGAGTGCGTGACGGAGAGTGGTGCGTGACAGAGAGGAGTGTGTGACAGAGAGGAATGTGTGTGGGTGTGTGTATGAGAGGGAGGGGTGTGTGGTGGAGAGGAGAGGAGTGTGTGTGTGTATGAGAGGGAGGGGTGTGTGGTGGAGAGGAGAGGAATGCGTGTGTATGAGAGAGGTGTGTGACGGAGAAGGGTTAGTGTTTATGGGGGTGGGAACCTGCAAATGTTTCAATATTGGTTTATTCGTCACAATACTAAACCAGTAAGAGGCTTCGATTTCATTCGGCCTGTTTTCAAACTATGTGACCTTTCCCTTACATCAGGAACTGAGCTCTCATTAAATATTGAGTGAGCTCTCACTGCTCCTGAAGTGCAAGTGGAATCGAATTGCAGCTTGAAGCATTGCATCTAGGATTGTCCTGCATCCTCAGGCACTGTGGGTACTTCCCCTCTCTCTCTGTGTCGCTATCTGTCCAGGGCTGCAGAATGACATCCAAGTTAACTCTTTCACAGTTCACCTTCCCTTTAGCTAAGTGGGTTCTTGATTCATTGTCAGCCAGAGAGGCTGAAGGTGGGGAATATGAGTGAATGGAATCTGTCGGTGTGTTACCTATAGGGTGCCAGCTGGTTAGGTCTGCACCCATCAGACTGCCCAGAGTAAAGCTGGCTTTTGTCATGTGTAGCTAGTTTCAACTTCTTGTCTTGTCACTGTGAGGGGTTTGGCCTGACCCAGTGAAGATTGTAGGACCAGCATTGCCTGAGTTTTAAAATCCTCAGCTTTGTTTACAAATCCCCCCATGTCCTCACCCCAGCGTCCTCCAGCCCCATAGCCATCTGATCTCTGCACTCCCCCAATTCTGCCCTCAGAATACATTCCTGCGTAATATGATGTTCGGGTTCTGGATCTTTAACCTAACCCAGCAACACCCAGAGACAACTGCAGTGTCGCTAAGATCTGTCATTCATTCAGACCATGAACTAAGGATTGCTGTTTGCTCTGTTGTGCTTTGTCACACACATTCAGGCCCATCTCAGCCTTGATGCTAATCAAAACACTGACTTGGGGCCTAACAGCCGGATGCTCAGGCTGTGACCTGTGATCCTTGGATATTTTACTGTGGTCCAAAACTGTTTCCATGCGATATGTTTCTCTGACTGTTAACCCGCCACTGTACGAGGACCAGCAAAGTCAACAGAGATTGTGGATCGACCAGAGGGCTTTTCTCAGTTACATGGCAGGGCTACGCTGCACAGTGAACACCTCATACTGATATCACAGTGACAAAAATCCCCCACCTTGTGTTGTCCCAGTTGGATGTCGGATGGAGAATGATTTGCCAGCCCAGGGTCACAGCATGAAAGAAAGCTGTGAGCAGCACATCGGCAGATGTGTGCTGCATCTGTCAGGTCACTACACTGACTGCTTTACCGGTGTCGATATCTGCCAGCTGCTGCCACATCTGCCCATGCCCTCAGCTGGTAGTTCTGATGTTGATGTCAAGTCCGAGACTTGTATCGACGTTAGAAGTGCAGGACCCGAGAGTAGCAAGTTGTTTGCTCATGTCTCGGCGATGATCTCACTGGTATCTCACCCTGGGCTGCCCTGCGTTGCTGCCTGAAATGTTTCTGCAAACTTAACTGACCTCAGAACTGTTCCCTGGGATCAGTGGCTTTTGACAGAGCCCGAGACAATCAAGGCCACCGACACATTACGACCACAGGGAAAACGACAAATAACTGGAGGCTGAATCCACAGTGTCTGATGGGTCTTGTTATTCTTCATACATGAGTCTACGAGTGTCGGCCATCTTCACTGATGCACGTGCCTCTAAGTCAGAAGATGGACTCGCCAACACTAAACGCATTCCAATGGTCATTGGATAGGCATATAGACGATAAGGGAATAGTGTAGATGGGCTTTAGAGGGGTTTCACAGGTCGGCGCAACATCGAGGGCCGAAGGGCCTGCACTGCGCTGTAGTGTTCTATGTTCTAAGAATCTACGCTAACCATTCAAACTCAAAGTCCTGGCTGACCGACCCAGTGTGGTGCTGACGGGGTGCTGTCCTATCGGAGATCTTGGTCAGAATTCTCCCGCCATTGGGATTCTCCTTTCCCACCGGCAGTGCACCCCCGCCCATGCGTTTCCCGACGGCATGGGAGTGGCTCCAATGGGAAATCCCATTGACAAACAGTGGGAGTAGAGAATCCCGCCACCAGCGAACGGCGCACTGCCGAGAAACACGTGGCTGGTAGACCGGAGAATCCACGCCCTTGTCTTACAGATGAGGTGTCAAACCGAGATCCCATTGAGGTGGATGGAAATGGTTCTGTGGTATTATTTGGGTGCTCGCCACAGTGTCAGAGCCAATATCATTACCAACATCGCGGAACAGATTTATCTGATATTTGCGATGTATGTGGGATCTTGCTGTGCACATATTCGCCACTGCCTTCCTTACATTGCCACAGTGGTGTTCAGCATGTTGGGTCATCACGGGATCATGGAAAGCAATAGAGAAATGCCAGTTCTCATTTTCTTTCAGGATGTTTTATTGGGGAGGACTTCAGTCACATTATGGGTGGGATCATCCAGTCTCGCCCGCTGCCAAGATCGTCCAGTCCCGCCAAAAATCAATGGACGTCCGAATCTCCTGCGACTGGTCCTGCCATTCCGGAAAATCCCAGCCCCTGTCTTCAGCTAGGCAATAAGTTAAGAGCCCATGGTGTTAAGGGTCAGAACCTGGCATGGATAGAGGATTGGCTGACTGGCAGAAGGCAGAGAGTGGGGATAAAGGCGTCTTTTTCAAGATGGCAGCCGGTGACTAGTGGTGTGCCTCAGGGGTCTGTGCTGGGACTACAACTTTTCACAATATACATTAATGATCTGGAAGTTTGCAGATGATACAAAGATCTGTAGAGGGACAGATAGTACTGAAGAGGCAGGGGAGCTGCAGAAGGACTTGGACAGGCTTGGAGAGTGGCTGATGGAATGCAATGTGGAAAAATGTGAGGTTATGCACTTTGAAAGGAGGAATGGAGGCATAGACTATTTTCTAAATGGGGAAATGCTTAGGAAATCAAAAGCACAAAGGGACAAAGGGCAGCAATGTAGAATAGTGGTTAGCACAATGGCTTCACAGCGCCAGGGTCCCAGGTTCGATTCCCGGCTTGGGTCACTGTCTGTGCGGAGTCTGCATGTTCTCCCCTTGTCTGCGTGGGTTCCCTCCGGGATCTCTGGTTTCCTCCCACAGTCCAAAGACGTGCAGGTTAGGTGGATTGGCCATGATAAATTGCCCTTAGTGTCCAAAAAGGTACGGTAAGATGGGGTTACGGGGAAAGAGTGGAAGTGTGGTGATAGGGTGGAGGTGTGGGCTTAAGTAGAGTGCTCTTTCCAAGAGTGCAGACTCGATGGGCCGAATGGCCTCCTTCTGCATTGTAAATTCTGTGATTCTGTGACTTGGGAGTCCTTGTTCAAGATTCTCTTAACGTGCAGGTTCAGTTGGCAGTTAGGAAGGCAAATACAACGTTAGCATTCATGTTGAGTGGGCTAGAATACAAGACCAGGGATGTACTGCTGAGGCTGTATAAGGCTCTGGTCAGACCCCATTTGGAGTATTGTGAGCAGTTTTGGGCCCCTTATCTAAGGAAGGATGTGCTGGCCTTGGAAAGGGTCCAGAGGAGGTTCACAAGAATGAGCCCTGGAATGAAGAACTTATCGTATGAGGAACGGTTGAGAACTCTGGTTCTGTACTCAGAGTTTAGAAAGATGAGGGAAGATCTTATTGAAACATTTGGCATACTGAGAGGCCTGGATAGAGTGGACATGGAGGCGATTTTTCCACTTGTAGGAAAAACTAGAACCAGAGGACACAATCTCAGACTAAAGAGACGATCCTTTAAAACAGAGATGAGAACGGATTTATTCAGCCAGAAGGTGGTGAATCTGTGGAACTCTTTGCCGCAGAAGACTATGGAGGCCAAATCACTGAGTGTCTTTAAGAAAGAGATAGGTAAGTTTTTTTTATCAATAAGGGGTTCAGGGGTTCTGGGAGAAGGCAGGAGGATGCAGATGAGAAAAATATCAGCCATGATTAAATGATGGAGCAGACTCAATGGGCCGAGTGGCCTAATTCTGCTCCTATGTCTATGGTCTTATGATCTTATGAGGGGTTCAGAACCTAAAATTATCTTTCCTTTACTCTCGCAAACTTATTGAGGTGACAGTGACCTCAATTCCCAGCAACGCAGTATCGAACCCATCAGCCACTGCTCGGACAGTCGGCTATTCATACCGGTAAGCCTTCGCAGTGTGGCAGTCAGTGGCTCTACCAGACTGAAATCGCCCTCACCAACCCCCACTCCACCCCTCTCCTACTGCACACCCTCGTCAGGTCAAGAAATGCAAAGATAACCTGGAAGAGACTAGAAATAATAGAATGGCTGCTACAAAAAAGGAGGCCATTCAGCCCATCACGTCACGCTAGAGCCTCTCGGCCTGTCCCACTCTCCATGCTTCAGCACTTTTTGTTTCTTCAGCTGATGATCCAATCCCATTTTGAACACAACCGCGCTATCAGCAGTGCATTCCACATCCAAATCCCTTGCTGTACTTGCTGTATTTAAAAGAGGGTTTTCCTCGGGTCGCTGTTGCTTCTTTCATCAATAAACTCACAACCCTTCTGCTAATTGGAACAGTTCCTCTGTATCTACTCTGTCCAGACCCTCCTCATGATTTGAACACCTCGATCAAATCTCCTCTCAAACTCCTCTCCTCCAATAGAAATTAGAACATTACAGCGCAGTACAGGCCCTTCGGCCCTCAATGTTGCGCAGACCTGTGAAACCACTCTGAAGACCATCTACACTATTCCCTTATCATCCATGTTTATCCAATGACCATTTGAATGCCCTTAGTGTTGGCGAGTCCACTACTGTTGCAGGCAGGGCATTCCACGCCCTTACTACTCTCTGAGTAAAGAACCTACCTCTGACGTCTGTCCTTTATCGATCTCCCCTCAATTTAAAGCTATGCCCCCTCGTGCTGGACATCACCATCTGAGGAAAAAGGCTCTCACTGTCCACCCTATCTAATCCTCTGATCATTTTGTATGCCTCAATTAAGTCACTTCTTAACCTTCTTCTCTCTAACGAAAACAGCCTCAAGTCCTTCAGTCAAGGAGACCAGGCTCAGCTTCTCCAATCGATCCGTGCTCCTGAACTTCCTTGTCCCAGAGAACCATTCTTGTCAATCTTTCCTGCATTCTTTCCAATGTATCACTCCGCATTAGACTGAAAACACAAGGTACAGCCAAACCAGAGGTTTATCAAGCTTAATCTGTAAATAACATGCTGCGGGTGCTGGGAATCAGGCAATGCTAAAATACCTCAGCAGATCTGGCAGCGTCTGTGGAGGGAGAAGCAGGAATGGAGCTGAAACGTTCAATTATTGTCTCTCCATAGATGCTGCCAGATCTGCTGAGAATTTTCCTTTCAAATTTTCTGTATTTATTGATGAAAGTGAATTGTAGCTTCCTTCCTCTATATCTCTATAAAGTCCAGGACATCAGATGCTTTCTTAACCACTTTCCCAAACGGCTGCGCTACCTTCAACTGTTTGTGGACTTAAAGCCCCAGCTCCCTCTCTTCCTACACCCACTTTAGAATTGTATCCTTTTTTAAAAATTGCTTCTCCCATTCTTCAGACCAAATTGGGCAGCATGGTGGTTAGCATCAATGCTTCACAGCTCCAGGGTCCCAGGTTCGATTCCCGGCTGGGGCACTGTCTGTGTGGAGTCTGCACGTCCTCCCCGTGTGTGCGTGGGTTTCCTCCGGGTGCTCCGGTTTCCTCCCACAGTCCAAAGATGTGCGGGTTAGGTGGATTGGCCAGGCTAAATTGCCCTTAGTGTCCTAAAAAATAATGTTAATGGGGGTTGTTGGGTTACTGGTATAGGGTGGATACGTGGGCTTGGGTAGGGTGATCATTGCTCGGCACAACATTGAGGGCCGAAGGGCCTGTTCTGTGCTGTACTGTTCTAATTCTAATTCTAAAAAATGTATCACATCACACTTTTCTGCATTTCCATGTACACCACATCAACTGCATTACCCTTATCATCCCTCTCTGTTACTTCATTAAACACATTCAACCAAGTTAATTAAATGTGGGCAGTACGGCAGCACAGTGGTTAGCACTGTTACTTCACAGCTCCAGGTTCCCAGGTTTTATTCCCGGCTTGGGCCACTGTCTGTGCGGAGTCTGCACGTTCTCCCCGTATCAGCGTGGGTTTCCTCCGGGCGCTCCTGTTTCTTCCCCCAAGTCCCGGAAGACATGTTCTTAGGTAATTTGGACATTCTGGATTCATCTCTCTTTGTATCCGAATAGGCGCCGGAATGTGGAGACTCGGGAATTTTCACAATGGCTTCATTGCAGTGTTAATGTAAGCCTATTTGTGACAAAGATTATTATTATTATTAATAAATTAGCACTGACTAATATATGATAAATTATCCAAAGGAAAATGTATAGAATATGGTGGGCGGGATTCTCCGCGAACCGGCGGGGCGGGTAACTCCGCCGCGAAGGAGTGGCGTGAACCACTCCAGCGTCGGGCTGCCCTGAAGGTTCAGAATCCTCCAGCGCCGGAGTGGTTTGTGCCACATTGACCAGCGCGGAAGGGGCTTGGCGTCACGCCAACCGGCCGGCGCATGCGCGGGAGTGCCAGCGTGTGCTGGCGTCAACCCAGCGCATGCGCAGAGAGGTTCATCTCCGGGTCAGCCATCGCGGACTGTTACATTGGCCGACGCAGAGGAATAGAGTACCCCCATGGCACAGGCCTGCCCACGGATCGGTGGGCTACGATTGTGGGCCAGACCACCGTGGGGGCACCTCCCGGGGCCAGATCAGCCCCCCCCCCGAGGACACCAGACGCCGCCCGCGGAGCCAGGTCCGCCGGTAAGTATCTGTTGTAATTTACGCCGGCGGGACCTGCTGTAAACGGGCGGCCACTCAGCCCATCGTGGGCTGGAGAATCGCCCGGGGGGCTGCTGCCAGCACCAAATTCCCGCTCCCGCCAAATCCCAGGAGAATTCGGCAGCCGAGATTCACGCCACCTCTCTGGCGATTCTTCGACCTAGCGGGGGATCGGAGAATCCCGCCCAGTAAGTTTTAAGTTTCTGCATTTATCAACTTGGTTTATTTTTAATCTTTCTGCTAGCTGATTGATCCACTTTACTCTGTGTTGATTAAATTAAATGTTTGTCTAAAGATTTATGCCACTGTGACTTTGTGTGCTATGAAGTCATTGCAATTTCTACCCTCCCCATGTTTGGTTCATTGACTCAGTCAGCCTGGGACTCTCTGGCCACTGCGCACATGCTCCTTAGACCACTCTGCCTAGCTCCTCCCTGTTTTCTGGTGTTATAAGACTTCTTACTCTGTCCACTCCAGTCCAACGCCGGCATCTCCACATTATGGATACATAGGTGAAGGGCATTGTTTAATTCAGCTCTTTATGCACCTATAGGTGACAGCTGGGCTAATGGACCTATGAGAGGAGAGCGATGAGGGTAAACAAAGCCAGTGAACTTTCAGTAAAGAAAAACTCTGTGTCTTCGTTTTGACTTCAGCATCTGGCATGGACCCTATGAACACACCATACATTTGTGCACTTTGTTGACAGTAAGTCCACCTGGTCTGGACACCATGGGCGAAATTCTCCGCACCCGCGGAAAGTCGGCAAACGGTCGTAAAAATCGGGACCGTTTTACGACGGTCGCGAAGGCTTCATTTCCCGAACGATTCACTTCCTGGAAATGGGCTAGCAGCGCGGCCGCGTCAATTACGTGCGTGATGACGACGGAACGCGACGACGACACGAACCCGCCCATGTGACGCCGCCCGACGCCGTAAAAAGGCGCGGGCGACCACAGAATCTGTCGGGCAGGATGTCGGAGCCTAGGCGAGCTGCTCCTCGCTTTATTGATGCAGACGTCGAGGAGCTGCTCGATGCCGTGGAGCAGAGGAGGGGCATCATCCGCCCGCGGAGAGGGCATCGCCAACCTGCCAGCACGGTACGCCAGGCCTGGCGTGACGTGGCTGCTGCCGTCAGTGCTGTGGGGCACACCCCTCGCTCAGCAGAGCAGTGCCGAAAGAAGCTACATGACCTCACCAGGTCTGCCAGGGTAAGTGCCATGAGGGTGCCCCCTAGTCACAACCATCCCTCCCCCTTAACTGCCCGGGGGGGGGGAGAGGGATTGGGGCAGAGTTATTTGAGGGTGGTTCACAAAGTTGTCACAGACCCAGCGCTCTGGCCCCGAGGAGAGATGCAATCATCTGATGACAACTTGCCCCCCCCCAAACTGTGCCAGTATCTGAACGGACTGCTGATACCTACCGTTTTGTAATGATCTACCTATGTTCCCTCCCCCAACAGGCCAATGCCGGTCATAACCACCGTGAGCGGCACAAGACTGGAGGGGGTTCGCCCAACATGCACCCCCTCAGCACCTTTGAACAGAGGGCACTGGACCTTGTTGGGGGGTCTGCCACCCGCGATATCGCGCAATGCGAGGTTGGCGGAACTGCAGCAAGTGAGACAACCCTCCCTGACAAACACCCCCCCCCCCCATCCTCTGTCCCTTCACACACCCTGCCCACTGGGACACCTCCCCATCCTCTGTCCCTTCACACACCCTGCCCACTGGGACACCTCCCCATCCTCTGTCCCTTCACACACCCTGCCCACTGGGACACCTCCCCATCCTCTGTCCCTTCACACACCCTGCCCACTGGGACACCTCCCCATCCTCTGTCCCTTCACACACCCTGCCCACTGGGACACCTCCCCATCCTCTGTCCCTTCACACACCCTGCCCACTGGGACACCTCCCCATCCTCTGTCCCTTCACACACCCTGCCCACTGGGACACCTCCCCATCCTCTGTCCCTTCACACACCCTGCCCACGGGACCGTCCAGCAGCCTGCCAAGCAAATCGAAATAACCCGTCTCATTCTCTTCCCTAGGACGTGATGCCGAACGACCAGGGCCGTCTAGCTGCAGACGGAGACAGGAATCTGCCGCCACCTCACCCGGGGCCTCACAACAGAGGGTGCCCGATCAGCGGGCGGCCCTATCCGCCCCAACCCAATCTGCGGACCAGGACGCACAGAGGGTTCGAAGTCCACCACCACCACCAGAAATGGCCAGGGACAACCCTCCTGTCGCTGAGCGGCCCCACACCATGGACGAGGACCTAACCATTGAGAGCGTCGGGCTTGCGGCACTGCTTTCTCCCACCACATCCATCATCCCAGAGATACACACCCCGGCGGGCCTATTTAGTGATGAGTCTCCTGGGGCACAGTCTGGTTGGCACATCACAGATGAGCAGGTACAGCAGGTGGAGGTCGGAGCAACAGAGGGCCCGGACTCGCGGAGGCCAGACCAGGCCCAGGATGCAGCTGGCTCCCAGACGTTTTCGGAGTTCCTGGAGTTTCTCAACCCACCCGCACAGCCGATGCCTCAGGAAACCCAGGGAAACAATGACGGGATGAGGGCTTCCTTCCAGACTCTGCAGACGCTGTTAGAGGAGTCGAACCGCGTCCAAGAGCAGGGAGTGGTGCCGCTCATGGCAGAGACCCAGTCCGACACCGCACGGGTGGCATCCGCGGTGGAGGCAATGGGTCAGGTTATGCAAGACGTTGGGGTTAATGTGCACGCGTCATCCTCGGCCCTGGACAGGGTTGCCCTCTCACAGGCAGCAATGTGCCAGAGCCAAACCGACATTGCCGGCGCCCTGCGGGCCATGGCCGAGTCTCAGCAGGTCATTGGCCAGTCGCAGCAGTCAGTCGCCGAGAGCATCAACCGCCTGACACATGTGCTGGATGGCGTCGTGCACACTCAGGTTGAGATCGCACAGTCCCTGGCGGGAATGTCTAACTCCCTGGACTCCGTCTCTTCAAACCTTCGGATCCTGGTGGATACCGTTGCAGGCCTCCAGGACTGGCAGCGCCAGGTGTCGGTGGTGCGACGGGGAACCTCCCCGCTCGCACCTCTGTCCCAAAGTGAGGCCCGGGGGCCACCGGGCTCCCCGAGGGAGGAGGAGGTTTCGGGGCCCGTCCCATTAACTCCATCACGGGACGTCCCGGAATTCTCGGCCTCCCCCCGTCCCATCCCTGGTGCATCGGGTGGGCAGCAGGCAGAGCAGGGTGGCACAATGTCACCCGAGACGCCCGCAGAGCAGCCTGGCCCATCAAGGCCGGGTCGCCCCAGGAAACGCTTGGCCAAGGAGAAACGAGTTGAGGGGGGCGATTCGCAGCAATCCTCCTCCACTCCTGCTGTATCATCTGGGGATTCACTTAGACGTAGTGGTAGGGCCCGTAAGGCAACTAACATAGACACTGAGTAAGTTGGCACGGGTGAAGGGCACAGTTTAGTTGTAGGGGCTAGGGCACCTGTAAATAATTGTTAATATTAAACGCACTGTTCCACCTTACTTGTAATACCGTGTGATTGTTCCACAGCCACAGGAATCGTGATGGTGACCGAGTGTCGCTGGGGGTGACGGGTGGTGAAACCTCGGTGCCGGGTGTGCAGTCCCTGCCCCTACCCCCCACCCAGAGCTAGCCCACGCTGGCACGTGATGGAGTGTTAGTGACGAACTCAGCGGCCACCAAGGTGGATGGTTCAGCTATTGCCATGGGTCAGACTCTCTCTAACGACTCTGAGCTCACAGCTCTTCGCAGAGCGGGCTGTCATCATTCCACATGGCACTGATCACACCCGCTGACACAGCCATCAATGTTGTGCCATTCCGTCTGGACCCAGTGATAAGCGTCATGTCGAAGTGGAGCAGTGTACAATGAGAGGGGGGGTTGTGGTGGTGGCAGTTGTGTGGTGACCCTCTGCATGACTAGCGATGCAGGTGGTGGTTTGGTGTTCATTGGGGACGTCACATGCGATGCGTGAACCGTGCTGCCACCATGACGTCGCGTGCCCGCCGTCCTTGCGGGGCCATCGTGCCGCCTCCTGGACATCACCAGCACCTGGGTCGTGTCTGCGTGCTGCGCCCGCCACTCCGCCAGCGTCCTCCTCCTCCTCCTCCTCCTCCTCCTCCTCTGTGCTGGCACCACTGCCACTGGCTTCTCCCTCCGCCTCCTGCAACAGGTCATCTTCCCTCTGCATCGCGATGTTGTGCAGCGCACAGCAGACCACTACAATGCGAGCGACCCTGTCGGCCTGGTACTGCAGGGCCCCTCCGGAGCGGTCCAGGAACCTGAATCTCATCTTCAGGAGGCCAAGGCAGCGCTCCACCACACCCCTGGTTGCTGCATGGGCCTCGTTTTATCGTGTTTCCGCATTGGTCTGAGCCCTCCGTATAGGCGTCATCAGCCAAGACCTCAGCGGATAACCCCTGTCACCTAGCAACCAGCCCCTCAGCCGGGGGGGACGTCCCTCAAACATCGCAGGGATGAACGACTGCGCTAGTATGTAGGAGTCATGCACACTCCCTGGGAACCTTGCACAGACGTTCATGAACCTCATGTGGGGGTCGCATACCACCTGGACATTAATGGAGTATGTCCCCCTCCTGTTTGTGAACACATCCCTGTCCACAGCAGGCGGGCGCATGGGGACGTGAACACAGTCGATTGACCCCTGAACCCTCGGTATCCCGGCCACACTGGCAAATCCACGGACTCGTGAGTCTTGACTTGCTCGGTCCTCGGGAAAGGTGATGTAGCGATCGGCGATGGCATAGAGGGCGTCGGTCACATCCCGGATGCACCTGTGCACCGATGACTGGGAGATCCCAGAGACGTCCCCGCTCGGAGACTGGAAGGAACCGGTAGCATAGAAGTTCAGAGCGACCGTCACCTTGATGGCTACCGGGATCGCGTGTCCTCCCCCCGTTCCACGTGGGGCGAGGTGCGACAGGAGTTCGCAGATATGTATCACCGTCTGCCTACTCAGCCGGAGTCTTCTCCTGCAGGTGATGTCCGGCATTGTTAGGAAAGAGACCCGGACACGGTACACCCTCGGCTTTGGTCGTCGCCTCTGACGCCGTGGCTGCACCCTCACTCTCTCCTCTTCCTCTTCCTCCTCCTCCTCCTCCTCCTCCTCCCCCCCACCCCCCCCCCCCCCCCCATGCTGCTCGACGACTGGCAACTCTTCGGCCCTTCCCTCTGCTGCTGCAGCTGGCCCTGCAGCCACTGCGGGTTGTGGGTGTGGATGCTGCTGCATCTCCAAATCCAGTAGAGCTGCCCCAACCACTGCGCAGAACATAGCCGTTCTGTTCCCATGCATCGTGCTAACCTACAGAAGGGTGGTGGGGGGCAGAGAAACGGGACATGTTAGACGGACGTTAGTCGACACCTCGGCAGCCGCCAGCCATGGGATACCAGTGTGTCCCGGTGGCCTGGTCGCGCTGCTGACACGCGGTCAGCCTAACCCCTGGTCACTTTCTGCATCCAACGGCCAGTAAACTATGGCCTCCTCACGGGTGCGTCAGTGGCCTGTGGCCGGAAGCCACAGGGGAACCAGCGGCCGTGTCCTCGTCACCTGCACACCATGGCATGGTGGCAGACATTTTGTTACGGGGTTGGACGGCTCACCCTCTACCTAACCCCCCCCTCCGTCGCCCCCCACTGCCCCCTCCGTCTCCCCCACTGCCCCCTCCGTCTTCCCCACTGCCTCCCCCGTCTTCCCCCACTGCCCCCTCCGTCTCCCCCACTGCCCCCTCCGTCTCCCCCACTGCCCCCTCCGTCTCCCCCACTGCCACCACCGTCTCCCCCACTGCCCCCTCCGTCTCCCCCACTGCCACCTCCGTCTCCCCCACTGCCCCCTCCGTCTCCCCCACTGCCCCCTCCGTCTCCCCCACTGCCCCCTCCGTCTCCCCCACTGCCACCTCCGTCTCCCCCACTGCCCCCTCCGTCTCCCCCACTGCCCCCTCCGTCTCCCCCACTGCCTCCCCCGTCTCCCCCCCACTGCCCCCGCTCTGGACCCCCTCCCGTTCCCAGGGATGCCTTCCCCGTTGTGGCCAGACTCGAGCGGTGCGCTGAACGGTGCGCTGAGCGGTGCGCAGAGTGGTGCCCTGACCTCCTCCAAGCAGTCGTCAGCCAGGCCGACTGGTTGACGAATTTAAAAAGCAGGTGTGTTTCACGACGTCCAAACAGGGCGCCATGACGTCGGGACTTCGGCCCATCCGGGCCGGTGAATAGCGGGGGGGCTCTCAGTGGCGATTCTGGTCGTGTCAGGGGCGGGAAGGAGGCGTTTGTCGGGAAACGCGACTCCGACAATTTGCGGGGTTCGGAGAATAGCGGGAGGGCGTCGGAACAGCGTCGCCGTAAAAATTTCCGACGCCCGCTATTCTCCGACCCGTCGTGAGTCCGGAGAATCTCGCCCCATATATACACCCGAAGGTTGTGAGTGAGGGATAGCAGCATCTAAAGGTGAAGGCCTATGATTACAGCCTGAGGACGTTGAGTATTTATCTGTTCTAAACATCAATATTAGACTATAATGGTGACACAGAGATGAAGGAGAATGTGGGTATGACCTGTGCTTGATACATCAGCCTGTTTTTATATGAATAGATAAGGCAGGGAGGAGATGGCATAGCGGTAATTTCACTGGATTAATGACCCAGAGTGATGCTCTGGGATCCTAGGTTTGAATCCCGCCGCTGCAGGTAGTGAAATTGGAATTGAATAAAAAATCTGGAATTAAAAGTTGACCATGAAACCATTGTAGATTGTCGTAAAAACCCAACTGGTTCACTAATGCCCTTTAGGGAAGGAAATCTGCCGTCCTTACCTGGTCTGGCCTACAGATGACTCCAGACCCACAGCATTGTGATAAATTCTTAACTGCCTTTTCAAGGACAATAATTGATTGGCAATAAATGCTGGCACAGCCAGTGACACCCACATCCAATGAATAAAAAAAGATCATGGGTGGGATTCTGCGACACCCCGCTGGGTCAGAGAATCGCCGGGGGGGGGGCAGCGTGAATCCCGCCCCCGCCGGCCGCCGAATTCTCCGGCGCTGGAGAATTGGTGGGGGCAGGAATCACGCCACGCCGGTCGGTGGCCGCTCGCAGCACACCCCCCCCCCGCCGGCGATTCTCCGGCCCGCGATGGGCTGAAGTCCCGATTGTTCTATGCACGTCCCGCCGGCGTATATTAGAATATGTCTCTTACCGGTGAGACCTGGCGGCGCCGGCGGGCTCCAGGGTCCTGGGGGGGTGGGGGGGGGGGGGGTGCGCGGGGCGATCTGGCCCAGGGGGGTGCCCCCATGGTGGCCTGGCTCACGGTCAGGGCCCACCAGATGGGCCTGTGCGTGGGGGCACTCTTTTCCTACGCGCCGGCCTTGTGGCCCTCCGCGATGGCCGACGCGTAGGTGAACCCCCCCCCTGTGCACGCGTGGAGATGACATCAGCAGCCACTGACACTCCCGCGTGGACCTACGCCGGCCAGGAGAATCCCTTCGGTTCCGGCTGGCGCGGCGCCAAAGGCCTTCCACGCCGGCCGGCGGGGCACAGACCACTCCGCACCTAGCTGAAAGTGCGGAGGACCCCCCGCCCCGCCGGGTACGGGAGAATCCCGCCCAAGCAGTTTCTAAGCTCTCCTTTCCACTTGTTCTAACTCCTTATTTGTACCATCTCTCACTCCCTTGATCTTTATTCTTTTCCGCGTTAATTTTGCCCGTAATTTTCCTTCCTTTCCTCCGCCAATCCTCTTCATGATAAAATATAAGCAGGGGTGGCATGGTGGCACTGTCCATGTGGAGTTTGCACCTTCTCCCTGTGTCTGCGTGGGTCTCACACCCACAACTGAAGGATGTGCAGGGTAGGTGAATTGGCCATGCTAAATTGGCCCTTAATTGGAAAAAAAGAATTGGATGCTCTAAAAAAATTTTTTAAATGATAAAATATAAGCTTGGTATTTCCTCAGCAGTTCCTTGATAAATTGTCCTGGACAATTTGACCTCTTTCCCCTTCACTGAGGTTTCTCATGAAAAACAGAAAATAGATTTGAAGTTCTCCAAACACCGAAATAATATTGTGTTTGTTGTGATTCTGCAATTGGAAGCACTGGCTGAGCAATCCTGAGTCCGCTTTTAGCTGCACTGAGAACCAATTGAGCTCATACCGTGGCCTATTTATGCCTGATAGAAGTGACACACATTGATACACCAGGACCCCCTTAATGCAAATGAAAGGAATATGTTCAGGTTTTGTGCCTTTTTTGAATCATCAGAGCCGGGATTCTCAGACCCCCGCGCCGGGTCGGAGAATCGCTGGGGGGGCGTGAGAATCGTGCCACACCGGCCCGCCGATTGTCCAGCGCCGATTCTCGTGTGCACGCGGGATCACCGCTGTACTGGTCGGGGGCAGTTGAAAGTGCCCCACCCCTGGTGATTCTCCGTGTGCCGGCTAGGGTTACGTATGGTCCCACCCGGCGGGACCTCGGAGTTCTGTCTGTGGGGGCCGTCCTGGCGGGGGGGAGCATCCGACCCTTGGGGGGGCCTCCATGGTGGTCTGGCCTGCGATCGGGGCCTACCAATCAGTGGGCAGGCTAGTTCTGTGGGGGGCCTATGTTCCTCCGTGCCAGGCCCCTGTAGGGCTCCGCCATATTGCCCAGTGGTTGGCGCGGAGACGGGAACCCACGCGGCCATGGTGTGCTGCCGCTTGGGCGCCGGAGCTGCGGACACCACTCTGGCGCCATACTAGTCCCCTAGGAAGGGGTGGATATCGGTTACTTGAGACCCGTTGACGCCGGAGTGGCAGGCGCCGCATTTCACGACGCCGTCAGAACTGGGCCGCGGGATTGGAGAATCCCGGCCCAGGAGTTTGTACAGCCTGCAGTTCTCCATTGCTTTCTCCATGGTAATCTCTTGGCCATTCAGAGTCGATTTGCCAAACAATCAGTATCCTTTTCTCCTGCAGTCTATATTACTGTGATTGTTTGAAATTTGGCCTTTGTGTATTTCATTGCCATTGGGATCTTGCTGTGCATAGGTTGCCTGCTGTCTCCTGCATTCCAAAGGTGAGTCCACTCTAAAAATATTTCAGCCTAAAGTCAAATCATTTTTGCCTAAACATTTCAAACCACCGAGGGCCCCAGTGCCACTTACTTTGAGCTGATGAAGAGATGATTGTTATTTTCTTTCCTTTCTTCCAAGTGATATGGGCATCACTGAGAAGGTCAGCATTTATTGCCCATCGGCGATTACCCCGGAACTGAGTGTCTCGCTCGACCATTTCAGAGGGCAATTAGAAGTCAGCCACATTGCTCATTGCTGTGGATCTGCAGTCACATGTAGGCCAGGCCAGGTTAAGGACAGCAGATTCCCTTCAGTAAAGGCCATTGAGTGAACCAGATGGGTTTTTTACCCTAATCGATGACAGTTGACATGGTCGTCGTCACTGAGACTGGCTCTCAATTTCAGATTTTATTAATTCAAATTCTGCCATGGTGGTATTTGAACCCATGTACCCAGATCTTTAACCTGGGTCTGGATTATTAGACCAGTGACGGTACCACTGAGTCACCTTAAAATGCGGAAAGGGTGCGATTCTCCGCTGCCCACGACGGGTCGGAGAATAGCGGGAGGGCGTCCCCGACATTTTTAACACCCTCCCGCTATTCTCCCCCCCCCCACGGCCGCCCCGCGACACGAATCGCTGCTCGCCGTTTTTTACAGCGAACAGCGATTCTCCCCAGGCCGATGGGCCGAGTTCCCAGGCCTTTACGACCGTTTTTATGGCAGCAAACACACCTGCTTGCTGCCGTCGTAAAAACGGCCGCAACATGCCCGTTCTGGGCATCCAGGGCCCCGATTGGCACGGCAGTACCACGGCCGTGCCAATGGGGGCATGGGCCCGCGATCGGTGCGGACGCACTCTTTCTCCCTCCGCCGCCCTGCAGGACCAGGGTGACCGAGGGAGATGACGGCCCCGCGCATGCGCGGGTTGGAGCCGTCCAATCCGCGCATGCGCGGTTGACGTCGAAGTGCGCGTCAGCCGGCATGACGCTTGGCGCGCGGACCTAGCGACGGTCGCTAAGCCCGCGATGCCGTGCTTCACGGGGCCCCGCTGCTAGCCCCGCCCGGGGGAAGAATCGGGTCCAGGGAGGGGGCGCGGAGGCTGCCGTGAAACACGGCCAGTTTCACGGCAGCCTTTACGACTCGTCGCATTTGCGGAGAATCGCGCCCATACATTTCCATTTGGGATTGTCTGAAAAAGCCCTGTGCTCGGAGCAGTGAATATTGAATAAACTGGGATTGATCTCCCTAGAGAGACGGAGGCTGAGGGGCGACCTGATAGTTTATAAAATTATTCGGAGTATAGGGTGAACAGTTGGAGGCTTTTTCCCAGGGCGGAAATGATAATGACAAGGGGGCACAAGTTCAAGGTGAGTACATAGAACATTGAACACTAAGGGCAATTTAGCATGTCCAATCCACCTACCCTGCACGCCTTTGGACTGTGGGAGGAAACCAGAACACCCGGAGGAAACCCACGCAGACACGGGAGAACGTGCAGACTCCGCACAGACAGTGATCCAAGCAGGAATTGAACCTGGGACTCTGGCGCTGTGAAGCCACAGCGCTAGCCACTTGTGCTACCATGCTGCCCCACTTGTGCTACCGTGCTGCCCCACTTGTGCTACCGTGCTGCCCCATGAAATGAAATGAAAATGAAATGAAAATGAAAATCGCTTATTGTCACGAGTAGGCTTCAATTAAGTTACTGTGAAAAGCCCCTAGTCGCCACATTCCGGCGCCTGTCCGGGGAGGCTGGTACGGGAATCGAACCGTGCTGCTGGCCTGCTTGAAAAGCCAGCGATTTAGCCAAGTGTACTAAACCAGCCCCTGAGGGGGGGGGGAAAGGTTCAGTGGAGATGTGCGGGGAAGAGGGTGGTGGTGGCTTGGACAAGTGAGTCGGTTGAGGCAGGTACATTAGCGACCTTTGAGACTTTTCTGGATAGGCACATGAATAGATGGGGTATAGAAGGATAGAGGTGGTTGGTCTAGATAGACACGTGAGGGCCAAAGGGCCAGTACCTGTGCTGTATTGTTCTTTGTTCTTTATCTTCGATATGTTATGCCCAGACATTGTTAGTCATCCCGCCCTCACGCTCTCCCGTAGGTGGCTTTACATTCCTTCACGTCCCGAGTGTCTCAGAGCCAAGAATTGAAGCGTTCACAAGTTGGTCTCCTGGTGAAACCATGTGACCAGCCTACAGCCTCAGCTGCCTCCATTCCTGTCACATTGTTGTCCTTTGACCAGCTCCCTCCCTCTATTCCCTTCCCCCCACACACACCTAACCCGCTCAAAGCATTGAGCAAGTTGAAAATAATTTTTTTCTCCTCAGGAATGACTTCACAGGGGAATGTGGGCCTTCAGGGGGGATATTGACCATGAAACGGTGAAGCAGTGATCACAGTCCCAGAGGGACAGGCCCCTTTTTGCATGCTTCGTACAGCGGTATTTTCCCTGGCTTAACATAGTGGATCAGCTTATTGACTAACCGAGCTGCAGAATTATCCTCTCATGTGAAAAGTTGCTTTCAACTGTGAATGGCAGTGAACTGCTGTAAAATGACAATTCAGTGTTTGTGGAGATTGGCCCCGCTAGCTGAACATTGATCGTATGCAGTCCAGCAAAAATTTTCGGTTAGCTTCTGTCGGCTTGCTCTGATAATCGTACAAAATGTGTTTGCTACCATTTGCTGGAGCCCTAACATTGAGATGCTGGACGTAGGGGTTCGAACAGATCTGGGCCCTGTCTTATTTATTTATGTGGGGAGTCAAGCAGTTGACTTTGTCCTTTGAGGAGAGAGATTGAAAGATTTAGTAGAGGGATTCATTTGATAGACTAAGTGAGGTGAAACAGTTTCCACTGGCAGGGCGAGTAGGCAGCCAAGCAAACAATCTATCCAAAAGGGAGATGCGGATAATTTGTTTCAAGCGAGTTGTTGTGACTTAAAATGCGCTGTCCGAAACGAAGCAGATTCAGTCATAATTTTCCAAAGGGAATGAGGTAATTACTTGATTGAGGTCCGTGTTGAAAGAAAGCGAGCGAATGGGAAGAATTGGATAGTTCTTTCAAACCGTAGCTCTCTTCAGATTTTGCGATACTTATTTCTCTGACAGCACTGAAACGGATAATCTTGTTGCTGTGCACAAAGTAGCTGCTGAGCATTGGGATATCCTGAGGTTGTGACAGGTACTAAGTAAATGCTAGCTCCCTCTATCATGGAGCTGTTAATTGATGGGATGTGGTAACCTCTGATTATGGTTATCCATCCGGAAATTATTAAAAACACTAAGTTACTTCACACCCTCTTATTCCCCACAGCCTTACACAGCTCATGAATTTCTTTGCAGTGGAGTCACTGGAACAAACACAGCGGCCATTTGTAAAGCAAGCTTCGACAAACAGCAATAGAATAAACGACCAGGTAATCTCTTTTAGCGATGTTGACTGAGGGGGAAAATGTCGGTCAGAACGTTAGTTCCCACTCATTTTTGAACAGTGGGAATATTTCCTATCCACCGGAACAAGGGGATGGGGCCTAATCTGAAAGACCGTGGGCTGGATTCTCCGTTTGGGAGACTAAGTGCCAAGGCCAGCAGAGCATATGTTCACAGAATCATAGAATTTACAGTGCAGAAGAAGGCCATTTGGTCCATCGAGTCTGCACCGCCCCTTGGAAAGAGCACCCCAGTTGATCCCAAGCCTCCACCGCATCCCCGTAACCCCACCTATCCTTTCTTTCTGGACACTCAGGGGCAATTTAGCATAGCCAATCGACCTAACCGGCACATCCTTGGACTGTGGGAGGAAACTGGAGCACCCGGAGGAAACCCACGCACACACGGGGAGAATGTGCAGACTTCGCATGATCCACGTTGGGAATTGAACCTGGGACCCTGGAGCTGTGAAGTAACTGTGCTAACCACTGTGCTATCGTGCTGTTGTCTTTCACGACTAAACAATCGGCGTGAAACCCTCACCAATTCCGGTACTGGTGAGGGGCTAGCACGGGCGCAGATTGAAACTCCCAGCAACCACACCGAAAACAGCAGGAAAATGGCCGGGTCCCGGGCCCTGCGTGTGCACGGCTGACGACCTCCACGGTCGTGCCGTACAACATGGCGCCGACTTTGGGGCAGCAGGGTAGCATGGTGGTTAGCATAAATGCTTCACAGCTCCAGGGTCCCAGGTTTGATTCCCGGCTGGGTCACTGTCTGTGTGGAGTCTGCACGTCCTCCCCCTGTGTGCGTGGGTTTCCTCCGGGTGCTCCGGTGTCCTCCCACAGTCCAAAGATGTGCGGGTTAGGTGGATTGGCCATGCTAAATTGCCCGTAGTGTTCTAATAAAAGTAAGGTTAAGGGGGGGGTTGTTGGGTTACGGGTATAGGGTGGATACGTGGGTTTAAGTAGGGTGAGCATTGCTCGGCACAACATCGAGGGCCGAAGGGCCTGTTCTGTGCTGTACTGTTCTATGTTCTATGACTGTACACGAACCCAACCTGCCATCTGCGACCCCAAAGCCTTACCCCTCACCACACCCTGGTTCCCCACTCCCCCCCCCCCCCCCACCCCACACCAGTGCCTCCAGCCCCAGCAGAAGCCACCCCCCCCCGGCTAGCGGCATGGATCCCTGCGGTGGACACAGTCCACAGCCGGCACATGGGGTTCCCGAACGCTGGGACCACACGTGGCCCGCGCCGTCAGGAACTCGGTCCATCGGGGGACTTCCGGTGGCGGCGATGACATAGGAAGCCGCACATTTGGGAGCTCCCGTTTCAAACGGACTTTTCGGCTCTTTTTAGAGCCCAAAACGGAATTTTTCCGACGTCTCCCGGTGGGAGAAGGTGTGCTGATCGACGTTCTCCGCATTTCATGACTCGAACTCGGAGTGGAAAGGGGGAAAAAACGACAGCAGCTCCCCAGAAAAAAACGGGGGAAGGAATCCAAGATGGCGGCCGGCGGAGCACCAGAGGAGTGGAAACAGTGGGCCCAGGAGCAACAAGCTGCTCTCCTGCGCTGTTTTGCAGATTTCAAGGCTGAGGTACTGAGCTCTCTGCAGGAAACGAACAAAAGGCTCTCGGAGATTCAGACGACCCAGGGTGCTGCCATCAAGGCGTTGCAGACGCAGGCCACTGAACGAGAGGAGGAGGCCGTGGTCCTCGTGAGAAAGGTGGAGGGGCACGAGGCACTCCACAAGAAGTGGCAGGACCGCTTCGAGGAGCTTGATCGCCGCATCAGGCGGAAAAATCTGAGGATCTTGGGCCTTGCGGAGGGGCTGGAGGGGTCGGATCTGACAACCTACGTGGCTACGATGCTGAACTCGCTAGTGGGGGCCGGATCTTTCCATCTGCCCCTGGAGCTGGAGGGAGCCCACAGGGTACTGGCCAGGAGGCCTAAGGAGAATGAACCCCTGCGTGCGGTGCTGGTGAGGTTCCAACCCCCGCGTGCGGTGCTGGTGAGGTTCCACCGGTTCAGTGATCGGGAGTGCGTGCTGCGCTGGGCCAAGAAGGTGAAGAGCAGCAATTGGGAGAATGGGGTAGTACGGATATACCAGGATTGGAGTGCGGTGGCTAAGCGGCGGTCCGGGTTTAATCGGACGAAAGAGGTGTTCTACAACAAGTAGATAAAGTTCGGAATGTTGCAGCCTGCGCGCCTGTGGGTAACTTATTTGGACCGGCATTATTATTTTGATTCCCTGGAGGAGGCGTGGGCCTTCGTGCGGACAGAGAAACTGGACTCGAACTAGGGGTTGGGGGTTGCAGGGTCGGTTGTAATGCTTTATTGCTGGTTTCTGCTGTTGCTGTGTTCCCTTCTTCTGTACTTTTGTAATTTTGATATGGTTATTTATTGGGGTGTTGTTCTGTTTTTTGTTGTGGGGCATTGTTTGAGTTTTGTATTTTGCGGGGGGGAGTTGGGGGGGTTTGTTGTATTCTATATTGGGCTGGGGGTATGGAGTGGGGCTGGTATTTGGGAGCTGCGTCAGAAGGGTGTGGTGGGGCAGTGCGAAAGCGCGGGCTTTCCTCTGGTTTCCCGCGTTGTGGGACTGGGGGGTGGAGATGATGACGGGGGGGGGGGGCTTAACTGGTTCTTCCCCGCGCTGGAGCGGTGCCTGGAGGAGGGGTAGGATGGGGGATGATCCCACTTTGGGAGGGGTCGGGTTTTTGGCGGGAGTTTCCGGGGTCAGCAGAAGTTAGCTGACCCACGGAAGTACAATGGAGGACGGTTCGCGGCTAGGAGGGTTCCTAGCCTGGGGGGGGGAGGGAGGGGGGGGGAAGGGGAATACCGGGTTGCTGCTGGCAGGGTCAGGAAGGAGCTGGTGAGGGCCGGGGGGACAGAGGTGAGGTGTTGTCGCTGTGGGGACTGGGTCGGGCGGGGGGTGCTGGCCTGGGGCGGGCAGTCGACGGGCTATGGCTAGTCGACGGGGGAGGGGGCAGGACGCCCTCTGATCCGGTTGGTCACCTGGAATGCGAGAGGATTGAATGGGCCGGTGAAGCGGTCGAGGGTACTTGCTCATCTGAGGGGGCTAAAGGCAGATGTGGCGGACCAGGTCCGTCTGAGGAAGGGGTGAGTGGGGCAGATTTTCCACTCTGGGTTGGATGTGAAGAACCGGGGAGTGGCGATTCTGGTGGGGAAAAATGTGTCGTTTGAGGCATCTGAGGTGGTGTCGGATAAGGGGGGGTAGGTATGTCATGGTTAGGGGCAGGCTACAAGGAGAGAAGGTGGCGCATGCTAGTGTGTATGCTCCAAATTGGGACGATGCGGGCTTTGTGAGGCGTATGCTGGGACGGGTCCCGGATCTAGAGGCGGGAGGTCTGATTATGGGGGGGGACTTCAGTAGGGTGTTGGATCCTTCACTGGATCGTTCCAGCTCTAGGACGGGTAGGAGGCCGGCGGCAGCCAAGGTACTGAGAGGGTTTATAGACCAGATGGGAGGGTGGATCCATGGAGGTTTGTGAGGCTGAGGGCACGGGAGTACTCTTTCTTCTCCCACATACATAGGGTCTATTCTTGGATAGACTTCTTCATGGTGAGTAGGGGACTGATTCCGAGAGTGGAGGAGGCCGAGTATTCGGCCATTGCAATCTTCGACCACGCTCCGCATTGGATAGAGTTGGAGATGGGGGAGGTGCGGGACCAGCGCCCGTTGTGGCGGTTGGATGTGGGGTTGTTGGCGGAGGAGGAGGTGTGTAGGAGGGTCCGGGCAAGTATTGAAGGGTACCTCGAGGTGAATGATACGGGGGAAGTCCAGGCGAGGATGGTCTGGGAAGCCCTGAAGGCAGTGATTCGTGGGGAGCTGATATCCATCCGGGCACACAGGGAGAGGAGCGAGAGGAGTGAGAGGGATAGACTAGTGGGAAAGATGCTGGAGGTAGACAGGAGGTACGCAGAGGCACCAGAGGAGGGACTGTTGGGGGAGAGGTGCAGCCTACAGGCTAAATTTGATTTGCTGACCACTAGAAAGGCGGAGGCACAGTGGAGGAAGGCACAAGGGGCAGTGTACGAACATGGTGAAAAGGCGACTAGGATGCTGGCTCATCAGCTCCGCAAGCGGGATGCGGCTAAGGAAATTGCTGGAGTGAGAGACAAGAGTGGGAATGTGGTGCGGAAGGGGGTAGAGGTGAATGAGGTCTTCAAGGACTTTTACGGGGAACTGTACCGGTCGGAGCCAATGGTGGAGAGGAGAGGAATGGAGAGGTTCCTCGACGGGCTTTCTTTCCCGAAGGTGCAGGAGGAGCAGGTGGAGGGGTTGGGGGCGCCGATTGAGCTGGAGGAGCTAGTTAAGGGGATCGGGCAGATGCAGTCAGGGAAGGCGCCGGGGCCGGATGGGTTCCCGGTGGAATTTTATAAAAAGTTTGTGGACCTAGTGGGCCTCTTGCTGGTGCGGACACTTAATGAAACGTGGGAAGGGGGGACTTTGCCCCCGACGATGTCGCGGGCGCTGATTTTGTTAATCTTAAAGAGGGACAAGGACCCCCAGCAGTGTGGTTCATACAGGCCCATATCTCTCCTCAATGTGGATGCCAAGGTGCTGGCAAAAATCCAGGCCACCAGGATAGAGGACTGTGTGCCAGTGGTTGTGCACGAGGACCAGACAGGTTTTGTGAAGGGAAGGCAGCTGAACACGAATATGTGGAGATTGCTGAATGTCATCATGATGCCGGCGATTGAGGGGGAGGCAGAGATAGTGGTGGCGCTGGATGCAGAGAAGGCCTTCGATAGAGTGGAGTGGGGGTACTTATGGGAGGTGTTGGGGAGGTTTGGATTTGGTGAAGGGTTTATTAGATGGGTGAGGCTGCTGTATGAGGCCCCGATGGCGTGTGTCGCCACGAATGGGAGGAGGTCGGAGTACTTCCGGCTTTACCGAGGGACCAGGCAGGGTTGCCCCCTGTCCCCCTTATTGTTTGCATTGGCAATCGAGCCATTGGCGATGGCGTTGAGGGATTCAGGGAGGTGGAGAGGTTTGGTGCGAGGTGGGGAGGAACATAGGGTGTCGTTGTATGCCGATGACCTGTAACTGTATGTGGCGGACCCGGTGGGAGGGATGCCAGGGGTGATGGAGCTGCTAGCTGAGTTTGGGACCTTTTCAGGCTATAAACTAAATCTAGGCAAGAGTGAAGTGTTTGTGGTGCACCCTGGAGACCAGGAGGAAGGAATTGGTAGGCTCCCGCTTAGGAGGGCAGGGGAGAGTTTTAGGTACCTGGGGGTGCAGGTGGCCAGGGACTGGGGGACTCTTCACAAGCATAATTTCACCAGACTTGTCGATCAGATGAAGGAGGAGTTCAAGAGGTGGGACATGCTGCCATTATCGTTGGCGGGAAGGGTGCAGTCCGTCAAAATGACGGCGCTTCCGAGGTTCTTGTTCCTCTTTCAGTGCCTGCCCATCTTTATCCCCAGGACCTTCTTTAGGAGAGTGACTAGCAGTATTTTGAGCTTTGTGTGGGCACATGGGACTCCGAGAGTGGAGGGTTTTCCTGGAGCAAGGGAGGGATAGAGGCGGGCTGGCGATGCCCAACCTTTTGGGGTACTATTGGGCGGCCAATGTGTTAATGATGCATAAATGGATGATGGAGGGGGGGGGGGGGGGGCGTGGAAAAGAATTGAGATGGCGTCATGTAGAGGTACGAGCCAGGGTGCCTTGGCAACGGCGCCGTTGCCGCTCTCTCCTAAGAGGTTTACCACAAGCCCGGTGGTGGCGGTGACCCTCAGAATCTGGGGACAGTGGAGACGGCATAGGGGGGAAACAGGGGGCTCGATGGAGGCTCCATTGCGTGGCATTCATCGGTTCATCCCGGGGAACAAGGATGGGGGATTTAGGGGGTGGCAAAGGATGGGCATCAGTAAATTGAGGGACCTGTTTATTGGCGGGAGGTTTGCGGGCCTGGGGGAACTGGAAGATAAATTTGGGCTTCCCAAGGGAACATGTTCAGATACTTGCAGGTAAAGGCGTTTGCTAGGCGACAGGTAGAGGGATTCCCTTTGCTGCCCTCGCGGGGGGCGATGGACAGAGTGCTTTCGGGGGTGTGGGTCAGAGAGGGGAAGGTGTCTGACATTTATACGGTAATGCAGGAGGTGGAGGAGTTGTCAGTGGAGGAGCTGAAGGCTAAATGGGAGGGGGAACTTGGGGAGCAAATAGAGGATGGGACTTGGGTGGATGCCTTGGAGAGAGTCAACTCTTCCTTTTCAGGTGTGAGGCTTAGTCTCATCCAATTTAAGGTGCTGCACCGGGCCCACATGTCCGGGACTAGGATGAGTAGGTTCTTTGGGGGTGAGGACAGGTGCACCAGATGTTCGGGGAGTCCAACGAATCATGCCCATATGTTCTGGGCATGCCCGGCACTGGAAGAATTCTGGAAGGGGGTGGCGGGGACGGTGTCGAGGGTGGTTGGATCCAGGGTCAAACCAGGGTGGGGACTCGCGATTTTTGGAGTTGCGATGGAGCCGGGAGTGCGGGAGGCGAAAGAGGCCGGTGTCCTGGCCTTTGCGTCCCTAGTAGCCCGGCGGAGGATCTTGCTACAGTGGAAGGATGCGAGGCCCCCAAGTGTGGAGACCTGGATCAGTGACATGGCGGGATTTATAAAATTGGAGAGGGTCAAATTTGCCCTGAGAGGATCAGTACAAGGGTTCTATAAACGGTGGCAGCCTTTTCTGGACTTCCTGGCTCAAAGATAGGTAACTGGGTCAATAGCAGCAGCAACCCGGGGGGGGGGGGTTCCTTATTATAGTTTCTATTTTTTTGTTCTACGGTTATGTAACTTAACATTGTGTTAATTTAAGTTGTTGTTAATATGTTGTGTTGTTCATTGAGGAGGGGCGAATGTTTATGATTGCTATCATTATTGTTATTGTTGGTATTTTATTATGGTTCGATGTTGTTGTATAAATTCAAAATTTTTCAATAAAGATTATTTTTTTAAAAAAGGAACCGGTCCATCAGGGGCAGAGCATCGTGGGTGGGTCGGCCAATAAGGCCCCAACGCCGTTGAAACGGCGCGTGTCACAATGATACCAGTTTGGAGAATGTGGAGAATGGCTGACCGTTGTCAAACCAGTGCTGGCCCCAATTTTGGCTTGGAAATCATTCTCCGCCCGACTGCCGAACATGATTTCGGCGTCGGGCTACGGAGAATCCTGTCCTGTGCAGTATGAGACTGAAGTCTGGGCTATGTGCTTAATTCTTGGATTGGAATCTGACACTGTTATAATAATGATCTTTATTGTCACAAGTCGGCTTACATTAACACTGCAATGAAGTTACTGTGAAAAGCCCCTCGTCACCACATTCTGGCGCCTGTTCAGGAACACTGAGGGAGAATTCAGAATGTCCAAAATACCTAGCAGCATGTCTTTCGGGACTTGTGGGAGGAAACATAAGCACCCTGAGGAAACCCAAGCATACACAGGGAGAACGTGCAGACTCCACACAGACATTGACGCAAGGCGGGAATCGAACCTGGCACCCTGCAGCTGTAAGCAACAGTGATAACCACTGTGCTACCGTGCCGCCCACAAGTTGACATAAATTTGGCCCGTTACAGAGGATGGTTGTGAAATTCAGGGTACAAGCAAGGGTGAAATATCACTTTCATCATATCTGAAGGGCTGAGTTGGGGGATCAGGGACGATCCTTCAATTGGAGATGGAAACCAACCCCTTACCATGTCCTCTCCCATTGAAAACTATGGCTGGGACACATGCTATCTGCCCACACCTCTGCCACCAGCAGTTTGAGATCCTATTTGTGGGTGTTTCCAGCTCACCTCTGCTCAGTTTGCCGCTCTAGGCCAAAGGGGTTTCAAGCAGGTCAAGAACAGGCCTGTAATAGTCCTCAGAGGTCCGAGGGTAATGGCCTCAAAGGGATCAATTAGCCTCTGTACTATGCTCCGCTCTGACTCAACACTCTTTGGAATGAAGTTTATTTTCTGCAACTTCTATTTTTGACCCCACTCAAGCCTTGGACACCCCCTCCCCTCTTGCAGCCTGACTACAGGATTTAGCAGTGGCTGTATCTTGCCAGTGATTGGCTGCTGGCCAACCGTAAGACCACCACCACCTGCAAGTTCCTCTCTTTAATCTTGTATCATCCTGATAGGAACTATATCGCCGTTTCTTCACCGTCGCTGTGTCAAAATCCCCGAACGGCCTCTGCCCAGCACTCTGACTGTACCAAAACCACAGGGACTACGGCGCCTCAAAAAGGCAGCTCACCACCACCTTCATAAGGGCAATTAGGGATTGGCAATGAATGCTGCCGTTGCCAACGATGCCCACACCCTGTGAAATAATTTTTTAAAAGCTTATTTTTCAGCGTCGGCAGCACCATTGGGATGGGTGGCCACTGCTGGAACTGCAGCCAGAGAAGCAAGGTGCAAGTGTTGGCAATAAACTTTCACAGCTGGGTTAGGTGGGGGCCTGGATACCCCGTGACCAGTCAGGGAAGCCCCGGTAACCAGAGCGTTAGTGACAACAGGCAGCACCGTTGCCATGGGTGTGACATTTCACCAGGCAGCTCATCCTCCGGGCCAAAGAGTGCCTGAAAAGAAGGTCCTTCCTCCAGCTCAGAGCCTGCTGTCATCTGGCAGTCTCCCCCTCCGGCAGAAACCCCTACTGCTGGTAAAATGCTAACAGAGAAGAGGCCCTTATTTGGCCACTTAAATGTTTCTGTTTGGGTCTGGTTGAACCATCAATCACCCTTACTCACTGCTGGTAAAGTAGCATGGAAGAGGCAAGGCAGCAGGCACCTTCAACCCCACTTCTTGCAGGGCCAGTCTTCCAACTTCCAAGCTCAACCCCAGAGGGCTGTTAAAATTCAGTCCTGAGCTTCCAGTGGCCCGATGGGCATGGAGCCTCTTTTGAACCTGAAGAGGGGATTATTGAATATTCCCACCCCTGTCGAGGGGATTGATTCTCATTCCCATCCCGTCGAGGGGATTGTTGCTCATTCCCATCCTGTCGAGGGGATTGATGCTCATTCCCATCCTGTCAAGGGGATTGTTGCTCATTCCCATCCTGTCGAGGGGATTGATGCTCATTCCCATCCTGTCGAGGGGATTGTTGCTCATTCCCATCCTGTCGAGGGGATTATTGAATATTCCCACCCCTGTCGAGGGGATTGATGCTCATTCCCATCCCGTCGAGGGGATTGTTGCTCATTCCCATCCTGCCGAGGGGATTGATGCTCATTCCCATCCTGTCGAGGGGATTGTTGCTCATTCCCATCCTGTCGAGGGGATTGTTGCTCATTCCCATCCTGTCGAGGGGATTGTTGCTCATTCCCATCCTGTCGAGGGGATTATTGAATATTCCCACCCCTGTCGAGGGGATTGATGCTCATTCCCATCCCGTCGAGGGGATTGTTGCTCATTCCCATCCTGTCGAGGGGATTGATGCTCATTCCCATCCTGTCGAGGGGATTGTTGCTCATTCCCATCCTGTCGAGGAGATTGATGCTCATTCCCATCCTGTCGAGGGGATTATTGAATATTCCCACCCCTGTCGAGGGGATTGTTGCTCATTCCCATCCTGTCGAGGGGATTATTGAATATTCCCACCCCTGTCGAGGGGATTGATGCTCATTCCCATCCTGTCGAGGGGATTGTTGCTCATTCCCATCCTGTCGAGGGGATTGATGCTCATTCCCATCCTGTCGAGGGGATTGTTGCTCATTCCCATCCTGTCGAAGGGATTGATGCTCATTCCCATCCTGTCGAGGGGATTGTTGTTCATTCCCATCCTGTCAAGGGGATTGATGCTCATTCCCATCCTGTCGAGGGGATTGATGCTCATTCCCATCCTGTCGAGGGGATTGTTACTCATTCCCATCCTGTCGAGGGGATTGTTGCTCATTCCCATCCCGTCGAGGGGTTGTTACTCATTCCCATCCTGTCGAGGGGATTGATGCTCATTCCCATCCTGTCGAGGGTTTGTTGCTCATTCCCACCCCTATCGAGGGGATTGTTGCTCATTCCCATCCTGTCGAGGGGATTGTTACTCATTCCCATCCCGTTGAGGGGTTGTTACTCATTCCCATCCTGTCGAAGGGTTTGACGCTCATTCCCATCCTGTCGAAGGGATTGATGCTCATTCTCATCCCGTCGAGGGGATTGATGCTCATTCCCATCCTGTCGAGGTGATTGATGCTCATTCTCATCCCGTCGAGGGGATTGATGCTCATTCCCATCCTGTCGAGGGGATTGTTGCTCATTCCCATCCTGTCGAGGGGATTGACGCTCATTCCCATCCTGTCAAGGGGATTAATGCTCATTCCCATCCTGTCGAGAGGTTTGTTGCTCATTCCCATCCTGTCGAGGGGATTGATGCTCATTCCCACCCTGTCGAGGGGATTGATGCTCATTCCCATCCTGTCGAGGGGATTGTTGCTCATTCCCATCCTGTCAAGGAGATTGTCGCTCATTCCCATCCCTGTCGAGGGGATTGATTCTCATTCCCATCCTGTCGAGGAGATTGATGCTCATTCCCATCCTGTCGAGGGGATTATTGAATATTCCCACCCCTGTCGAGGGGATTGATGCTCATTCCCATCCTGTCGAGGGGATTGTTGCTCATTCCCATCCTGTCGAGGGGATTGATGCTCATTCCCATCCTGTCGAGGGGATTGTTGCTCATTCCCATCCTGTCGAAGGGATTGATGCTCATTCCCATCCTGTCGAGGGGATTGTTGCTCATTCCCATCCTGTCAAGGGGATTGATGCTCATTGCCATCCTGTCAAGGTGATTGAAGCTCATTCCCATCCTGTCGAGGAGATTGTTGCTCATTCCCATCCTGTCGAGGGGATTGTTGCTCATTCCCATCCTGTCGAAGGGATTGTTGCTCATTCCCATCCTGTCGAGGGGATTGTTGCTCATTCCCATCCTGTCGAGGGGATTGATGCCCATTCCCATCCTGTCGAGGGGATTGATGCTCATTCCCATCCTGTCGAGGAGATTGATTCTCATTCGTATCCTGTCGAGGGGATTGATTCTCATTCCCATCCTGTCGAGGGGATTGATGCTCATTCCCATCCTGTCGAGGGGATTGTTGCTCATTCCCATCCTGTCGAGGGGATTGATGCTCATTCCCACCCCTGTCGAGGGGATTGATGCTCATTCCCACCCCTGTCAAGGGGATTGATTCTCATTCCCATCCCATCGAGGGGTTGTTGCTCATTCCCATCCTGTCGAGGGGATTGTTGCTCATTCCATCCTGTCGAGGGGATTGATGCTCATTCCCACCCCTGTCGAGGGGATTGATTCTCATTCCCATCCCGTCGAGGGGTTGTTGCTCATTCCCATCCTGTCGAGGGGATTGTTGCTCATTCCCATCCTGTCGAGGGGATTGTTGCTCATTCCCATCCTGTCGAGGGGATTATTGAATATTCCCACCCCTGTCGAGGGGATTGATGCTCATTCCCATCCTGTCGAGGGGATTGTTGCTCATTCCCATCCTGTCGAGGGGATTGATGCTCATTCCCATCCTGTCGAGGGGATTGTTGCTCATTCCCATCCTGTCGAAGGGATTGATGCTCATTCCCATCCTGTAGAGGGGATTGTTATTCCCATCCTGTCAAGGAGATTGATGCTCATTCCCATCCTGCCGAGGGGATTGATGCTCATTCCCATCCTGTCGAGGGGATTGATGCTCATTCCCATCCTGTCGAGGGGATTGATGCTCATTCCCATCCTGTCGCTGGGATTTTTGCTCATTCCCATCCTGTCGAGGGGATTGATGCTCATTCCCATCCTGTCAAGGGGATTGTTGCTCATTCCCATCCTGTTGAGGAGATTGTTGCTCATTCCCAAACTGTCGAGGGCATTGTTGCTCATTCCCATTCTGTCGAGGGGATTAATCCTCATTCCCATCCTGTCGAGGGGATTGATGCTCATTCCCATCCTGTCGAGGGGATTGTTGCTCATTCCCATCCCGTCGAGGGGATTGATGATCATTCCCATCCTGTCGAGGGGATTGTTACTCATTCCCATCCTGTCGAGGGGATTGATGCTCATTCCCATCCTGTCGAGGGGATTGTTACTCATTCCCATCCTGTCGAGGGGATTGTTACTCATTCCCATCCTGCCAAGGGGATTGATGCTCATTCCCATCCTGTCGAGGGGATTATTGAATATTCCCACCCCTGTCGAGGGGATTGACGCTCATTCCCATCCTGTCGAGGGGATTGATGCTCATTCCCACCTTTGTGGAGAGTCAATAGTTCGGCAAAATGAGTATAGAAGCTCCGCACATATCCCTAAATGTGCCCTGGATAAGTTATGTAGAATTGTGGCCCTGGGTGTCTTATGGTTACTGTAATAATGTGAGAATGGTGAATGGTGATGTTAAACGAGGAGGTGCAGGGCATGACAGACACATGTGTGCTAGGAAAGGCCTCTGACTGGCAGAGGCATTGCCTTGGGAAAAAATGGCAACCCATTTAGCCATGGCAATGAATCTACCAATCAGAATTCACTTGCCAAGTATTTGCCGCTCTTTTCTCATGCAGTATAAATTGTTGTTCACTTTGAGATTGAGTATTCTTTTTTAAAAAATAAATTTAGAGTACCCAATTCATTTTTTTCCCAATTAAGGGGCAATTTAGCATGGCCAATCTACCTACCTTGCACATCTTTGGGTTGTGGGGGCGAAACCCACGCAAATACGGAGAGAATGTGCAAACTCCACACGGACAGTGACCCAGAGCCGGGATCGAACCTGGGACCTCGGCGCCGTGAGGCAGCAGGGCTAACCCACTGTGCCACCATGCTGCCCCTAGATTGAGTATTCTTGAAAATCGGACCTGATGAGTGCAAGACATAAACCTTTGACAACTTATTTTTTCTTTCAACAGTACTCAGGTTCTGTGCCGCAAGGCAACTATTTATTCTCAAATGAAGATTGAATGCACTCGCATCAAAGCTTTCTGTCCATTATTTAATTGGAGACTTGAACTTATTAATTCATGATTGTGAATTCAGTAAGCACTGGAATGGAAACAGCAATTGTCCAGTTAGACCATAATACATAGGAGCAGATGTAGGCCATTTGGCCCATCGAGTCTGCTCTGCCATCCAATGAGGTCATGACTGATCTGACATGATAATCCTCAACGCCATTTTCCCGCTTTATCCCCATAACCCTCGATTCCCTTAGTGATTAAAAATCTGTCGATCCCAGCCTTGAACACACTTAACGACCAAGCAACTGCAGTTTTTTGTGGTAACGAATTCCACAGATTCACTACCCTCTGAGAGAAGAAATTCCGCCTGATCTCTGTCTTAAATAGGCAAACCCTTACACTGAGATCATGATCTTTGGTCCTTGACCTCGCACAAGGGGAAACAACCTCTCAGCATCTACCCTGTCAGGCCCCCTTAGAATCCCATCTGTCTGATTAATGTCGCCTCTTATTCTTCTGAACCCCAATGAGTTACAGGCCCAACCTACTCAACCTCTCCTCATAAGAAAATCCCTCCATAACCAGGATCAATCCAGTGAACATTTTCTGGAAAGCCTCCAATACCAGTATAACTTTCCTTTAGATAAATAGTCCAAATCTAATACTTAATGTGAAAACTGCCCCAACATGTGGACTTTAGTAAGAACTTTAAGGGTTTGGGTAGCACACAATATTATATAGTTTCTGCTATAATTCAAAATCTCACTCGGGTATTCCACACAATGATTGGAGTAAGATGGAGATGTTGATGTTATAAGATAAGAACAGAAAATTCTGGAAACAATCAGCATCAGGGCCGGCATCATCTGTGGAGAGAGAAACAGAGTTCACGTTTCAGGGTGGTGACCTTACATCAGAACTGGGAACGGTTAGAAATGGGACAGCTTTTAAGTAAGTGAGAGGTGGGAAAAGAACTAAGGGGAAGGTCCGTGGGGAAGACAAGGTGGGAAGGGTGGTAATAAGAACATAAGAACTAGGAGCAGGAGTAGGCCATCTGGCCCCTCGAGCCTGCTCCGCCATTCAATTAGATCATGGCTGATCTTTTGTGGACTCAGCTCCACTTTCCGGCCCGAACACCATAACCCTTAATCCCTTTATTCTTCAAAAAACTATCTATCTTTACCTTAAAAACATGTAATGACGGAGCCTCAACTGCTTCACTGGGCAAGGAATTCCATAGATTCACAACCCTTTGGGTGAAGAAGTTCCTCCTAAACTCAGTCCTAAATCTACTTCCCCTTATTTTGAGGCTATGTCCCCTAGTTCTGCTGTCACCCGCCAGTGGAAACAACCTGCCCGCATCTATCCTATCTATTCCCTTCATAATTTTAAATGTTTCTATAAGATCCCCCCTCATCTTTCTAAATTCCAACGAGTACAGTCCCAGTCTACTCAACCTCTCCTCATAATCCAATCCCTTCAGCTCTGGGATTAACCTAGTGAATCTCCTCTGCACACCCTCCAGCGCCAGTACGTCCTTTCTCAAGTAAGGAGACCAAAACTGAACACAATACTCCAGGTGTGGCCGCACTAACACCTTATACAATTGCAACATAACCTCCCTAGTCTTAAACTCCATCCCTCTAGCAATGAAGGACAAAATTCCATTTGCCTTCTTAATCACCTGTTGCACTTGTAAACCAACCTTCTGTGACTCATGCACTAGCACACCCAAGTCTCTCTGAACAGCGGCATGCTTTAATATTTTATCGTTTAAATAATAATCCCGTTTGCTGTTATTCCTACCAAAATGGATAACCTCACATTTGTCAACATTGTATTCCATCTGCCAGACCCGAGCCCATTCACTTAACCTATCCAAATCCCTCTGCAGACTTCCAGTATCCTCTGCACTTTTCGCTTTACCACTCATCTTAGTGTCATCTGCAAACTTGGACACATTGCCCTTGGTCCCCAACTCCAAATCATCAATGTAAATTGTGAACAATTGTGGGCCCAACACGGATCCCTGAGGGACACCACTAGCTACTGATTGCCAACCAGAGAAACACCCATTTATCCCAACTCTTTGCTTTCTATTAGTTAACCAATCCTCTATCCATGCTACTACTTTACCCTTAATGCCATGCATCTTTATCTTATGCAGCAACCTTTTGTGTGGCACCTTGTCAAAGGCTTTCTGGAAATCCAGATATACCACATCCATCGGCTCCCCGTTATCTACTGCACTGGTAATGTCCTCAAAAAATTCCACTAAATTAGTTAGGCATGACCTGCCTTTAACGAACCCATGCTGCGTCTGCCCAATTGGACAATTTCTATCCAGATGCCTCGCAATTTCTTCCTTGATGATAGATTCCAGCATCTTCCCTATTACCGAAGTTAAACTCACTGGCCTATAATTTCCTGCTTTCTGCCTACCTCCTTTTTTAAACAGTGGCGTCATGTTTGCTAATTTCCAATCCACCGGGACCAGTGGGGCAAGTAAAGTAGGTTTGCAAGGGGCGTGAATGGTAGACTGGTGAACGGCTGCCATCCAAAAACCGGGGAAAACAAGAGGGTGGCATGGTGGCGTAGTGGTAGCTCTGATTCCAGCCTCGGGTGACTGTGTGGAGTTTGCACTTTCTCCCCGTGTCTGCGTGGGTTTCCTCCGGGTGCTCAGGTTTCTTCCCACAGTCCAAAGATGTGCAGATTAGGTGGATTGGTCATGATCAATGCACGGGAATACAGGGATAGGACGGGGGAGCGGACCTAGGTAGAGTGGTCTCTCGGAAGGGTCGGTGCAGACCCGATGGGCTGAATGGCCTCCTTCTGCACTGTAGGGATTCTATGAGACCAAAACCTACAAGGTAAAATGAAACAAAATGGGGACCGAGATGCAGCCTTGGCATTCTGGGCCTGGTTATAAGGGAGGGAGAGGAGAAAAACTTTTATTGGTAGCCAGACCTGATCAATTTGTGTTTCAGTGCTCAACAGTGGTTTCCCTCAAACACCATCCTAACTTGGAAATATATCGCCTTTCCTTCACTTTCGCTGAGTCAAAATCCTGGAACTCCCTCCCTAACCGCACTGTGGGTGTACCTACACCTCAGGTTCAGGAAGGCAAGTCACCATCGCCTTCTGAAGGGCAACTAGGGATGGGCAATAAATGTTGGCCTAACCAGCGACACCGACAACACTTTTTAAAAAAATGATTAAAAATGGGCAAATTAAATTAAACTGAATTAAGGGCGGCACGGTGACACGATGGTTAGCACTGCTGCCTCACAGCTCCAGGAACCCGGCTTCAATTCCAGCCTCTGGAATGTCCTCTGCACATTCTCCCGGCATTTGTGTGGGTTTCCTTCGGGTGCTCCGGTTTCCTCTCATTGTCCAAAGATGTGCAGGTGATGTGGATTGGCCACGTCAAATTGTCCCTTAGTGTCCAACAGTTAGGTGGGGCTATGGGTGACGGGGATTGGGAGGGAGTAGTGGGCCTAGCTAGGGTGTTCTTTCCACGGCTCCGTGCAGACACAATGGGCCGAATGGCCTTCTTCTAAACTGTGGGACTCTATGAAATGAAGATTTCTTTCCACAGTATTAACATCTCACATCACAGTGAGTACAGGACATAATCAATTTGATTAGATCATAGATCATAGAATTGACGGGAGGAGGACATTCGGCCCATTGAGTCTGATTAACTGAGCAGGAAGCAGGTTTCCTTTTCTCTTAATGGATTCACTTTTTACCATCCCTGATTGTTCTTGAGAAGGTGCCGGTATGGTGCTTCTGTCCACCTGTTTCACCCACAATGTTGGTAGACAGGGACTTCCAGGATTCTGACCCAGTGATGATGAAGGAACAGCGATGTAGCTCCAAATCAGAATATTGTTTGACTTGATGGAGAACATGGGGCTGATTACATTCCCATTCACCTACTTACCATGGGCGGGATTCTCCGACCTCCCGCCGGGTCGGAGAATCGCCCGGGGCCGGCGTCAATCATGCCCCCGCCGTGTCCCGAATTCTCCGCCACCCGATATTCGGCGGGGGTGGGAATCGCGCCGCGCCAATCGGCGGGCTCCCCGGTGGCGATTCTCTGGCCCGCGATGGGCCGAAGTCCCGCCGCTGACAAGCCTCTCCCGCCGGTGTGGATTAAACCACCTACCTTACCGGCGGGAGCAGGCGGCGCGGGCGGGCGTCGGGGTCCGGGGGGGGTGGGGGGGGGGGGGCGCGGGGTGATCTGACCCCGGGGGGTGCCCCCACAGTCGCCTGGCCCGCGATCGGGCCCCACCGATCGGTGGGCGGGCCTGTGCCGTGGGGGCACTCTTTTTCATCCGCCTTCGCCATGGTCTTCACCATGGAGGCGGAAGAGACCCCCTCCCCTGCGCATGCGCCGGGATGACGTCAGCAGCCGCTGACGCTCCAGCGCATGCGCGGACTTACGCCGGCCGGCGAACTCCTTTCGGCCCCGGCTGGCATGGCGCCAAAGGCCGTTCACGCCAGCCGGCGGAGCGGGAACTACTCCAGCGCGGGCCTAGCCCCTCAATGTGAGAGCTTGGCCCCCCCGACGCCGGAGTGGTTCACGCCACTCCAACAGACCGGGAACCCCCGCCCCGCCGGGTGGGGGGAATCCCGGCCCTTGTCTCTGTAGATGACATCGTGCGACTATCAACAGGCAGGACTGTTCCCTTCCAGTTGGGGAACACTTCAGCAGTCAAGGACATTCAGCCTCTGATCTCCGGGTCAGCATTCTACAAGGAGGCCTTCAGGAGACGCGACAACGCAAAATTGCTGAGCAAAAACTTATAGCTAAGTTCCGCACGCATGAATGCGGACTCAACCGGGATCTGGGATTCATGTCGCATTACATTCGGCCCCCCACCAACAAGCCTGGACTTGCAGAGGCCTACCGACTGAACTGGCTTGGGACAATTCACACCTCTTTAACCTGGAGTTACCTCTCTCTCTGCATCTTTGATGATTTGATTGCCTGCAGGTGCTCGCATTCCGGGGCATCTCTGACTGTGTCTATATAAACATTTCTGGAACAAGCCTTTCCATTCACCTGAAGAAGGAGCCGTGCTCCGAAAGCTCGTGTTTGAAACAAACCTGTTGGACTTTAACCTGGTGTTGTAAGACTTCTTACTGTGCTCACCCCAGTCCAACGCCGGCATCTCCACATCATCTGTAGATGATGGAGATCATGAATTTGGGATTTGCTATCGAAGGAGCCTTGCTGAGTGGCTGAAGTGCACCCTGTGGGCAGTACATGCTGCATCCACTGTGCACGTGTTACAACAACAACTGTTTACGGTAGTGGGTGGGCTAATGTTCAAGGTATCACCTTGCCCTGGATTGTGTCCAGTTTCTTGTGTGTTGCTCGAGCTGAACCCAAGTGGAAAATATCTCATCACACTCCGAACTTGTGCCTTGTATATTGTGGACGGGCTTTGGAGAGTCAGAAGGCGAGTTACTCACCACAGATTTCTTAGACTCTGATATGCTTTTGTAGCCACAGTATTTATATGGCTGATGGAGATCAATTTCTAACCAATGGTGTTCCCCCACATCCTGTTGAAGGTGATCAGTGACAGTCAAAATAGAATTTGGTTGTCACAGAGAGTTGTTAGTCTGTGGAATTCTCTTTCGCAGGGAGCAGTGGAGTTTGGATCATTTAATATTTTTGTACCCAATTCTTTTTTTTTCAATTAACAGGCAATTTAGCGTGGCCAGGACACCTAGCCTGCATATCTTTGGGTTGTTGGGGTGAGACCCACTCAGACACAGGGAGAATGTGCAAACTCCACACGGACAGCGACACAGAGCTGGGATCGAACCCGGGACCTCGACGCTGTGAGGCAGCCGTGCTAATCATTGCGCCACCGTGCTGCCCTCATTTAATATTTTTAAGGTTGAGTTAGATAGGTCCTTGATTGACAAGAAGGTGAAAGGGTATTGGGGGTAGACAGGAAGGTGGGCTTGAGGACACAGTCAGATCACCCATGCTCTCATCAAATGGTGGAGCAAGTTTTATTGGGCCGGGCGGCCTGCTCCTGTTTTGTATGTTTGGCGTAATGGCGTTGAATGTCAAGGGAGGCTAGTTGGGCTCTCCCTTTTTGAAGACAGTCATTGCCTCGTGCTTGTGTGCAGTAAAAGCTCCTCGCACACATTTCTACTGGGGTGACGGTGGGTCTTGTGTGAATCTGTTGTTGCAGAACTTGGATAAAATGCTTTTTAAGTGAGTGTCATTTGGGATGAGAACAGGCTGCCTGGCGAACAGAAACGGACTCATCCATTAATTCTGGGCTATTTGCGTCCGAGAGATGGGATTGGGTTCATCCATCACAATGCTGTTGCTTCATCCTAATTAGGTCCATTTGTCTATGTGGACAGTTGTTTCACGCCGAGCTTGAGAACAATGATACAATAGCACCTCTAACTCAACAGTGTACCTAGACAGGACCCGTAAACTATCAGCATTTGCGGGGAGCGATTAGTTAGCAATTGGGGTGAGAGGGGGGGGTGGAATGTGTTAGGTTTTGAGGAAGCGGCCACATGAAAGCATAAGGAAATAAACATAAGCAAACTCAGTACAACCTACTCCCCGAAGGGACTTCCGCAACCCAAGGGTTTTTATATCCGGGTGGATCGGCTCTTGAAGGAAGCCCTGCCTCCTTCAGCGGGAAGGAAAGTTGATCGACCCGGCTCCGTGACCCTGCTATAGGTTATATCAGGATGGGGCTGCTAATGCAATGCAAAGATATTCAACTCAATCTTGGACCTGGAGTGGGATTGCCATTACTGAGACCAGGGAATCTTTGATGCCTGTGTGGCTCATTGGTGTTAAAATAATTTAGCAGCGAGCCCTGCTGTCGGGTAAAACACAACCAGGTGTTAAATAAAACTTCAGCTACTGTGTCCAGTGACTTCCCATGACCTCAAAATGGCAGCCCTGCTCCAACCCAGCTACCCTTGTATCCTTGATGGGCGAGACCGGTTTTTCACCAGATTTGTGAGGAATTATTGACGTTTTTAAAAATTGGACACATGGCAAAGAGTTGAATTCTTGCACCCTTGCATTTTCTCCCTTGAATGGCTTCTCTCCTGCCTATGTTGGTAACCTTCTGCAGCCCGTTAACCATAGGCCTTGCCCACATGCTCAAATCTTTTGACTCTGATTTGTGCTCTACCTTTCACCCTTCCATTCACATCATTCGGGGAGGCGGGGGGGGGGGATCCAACGATCGCAGTGGGGGATGAGGGATGTTAACTTGAGCCTCTACAGTGGCAGTAGACTTTAGCCGTGCAATTTCCCCTCTCTCATCCCTCCGTCCCCCCTCACCCCAACCTGCCACTCCAATCTGTCTTGACCCGGTTTCAGACAGGGTGATGTTGGGTGATTTTAGCTCACGTGGTATGCGCTGCCACTTTATAAGCTGCAAGCCCCCCCCCCCCCCCCTCCCCCGAGGGGGAGCTGTTGGGGCCGGACCCCTGTATCCTGCTGACCCACAGCTAGGAGTGACGGAGCTGAGCTGGCCCACCATGGAATCGAATCCACAGCCCGGGTGGGGTGAGCACAAACAGCCATCAAGAACTCACCCTACAGCCAGCAGGTGGATATCTAGCTGAAAACCTAGAGAAGAAAGCTCCAGGTAGGCTGACCAGCTTATAGAGCACCATTCACAACCTCAGGACATCCAGAAGTGTTTTAAACACAATCAATAGGTTGTTTTGAAATAGAGTCATTGACGCAGTGAAGCAAACACAGCAGCCAACTTGTGCAAAGCAAGGTCCAGAAACAGCAATGAGATGGTTTCAGTGGTGTTAATTGAAGGATAGGTATTGGAACATAGAACAGTACAGCACAGTACAGGCCCTTCAGCCCACGATGTTGTGCCGACCATTTATCCTAATCTAAGATCAACTGAACCTACACCCCTTCAATTTACCGCTGTCCGTGTGTCTGTCTAAGAGTCGCTTAAATGTCCCTAATGACTCTGATTTCACCACCTCTGCTGGCAGTGCATTCCACACACCCACCTCTCTCTGTGCGAAGAACCAACCTGATATCTCCCCGGTACCTTCCTCCAGTCACCTTAAAATGATGTCCCCTCGTGACAGCCATTTCCACCCTGGGGAAAAGCTTCTGTCTCTCCAATCTATTCATGCTTCACATGACCTTATACACCTCTATCAAGTCACCTCTCTGCCTTCTTCGCTCCAGTGAGAAAAGCCCTAGCTCCCTCAACCTTTCTTCATAAGACATGCCCTCCAGTCCAGGCTGCATCCCGGTAAATCTCCTCTGTACCCTCTCCAAAGCATCCACATCCTTCCTATAATGAGGCGACCAGAACTGGACACAATATTCCAAGTGTGGTCTAACCAGGGTTTTATAAAGCTGCAGCAAAACCTCACGGCTCTTAAATTCAATACTGTTAATGAAAGCCAGCACACCATACGCCTTCTTAACAACCCTATCAACCTGGGCGGCAACTTAGAGGGATCTATGTACGTGGACCCCAAGATCCCTCTGTTCCTCCACACTTCCATGAATCCTGCCTTTAACCTTGTATTCAGCATTCAAATTCGACCTTCCAAAATTCCACTTCACGTTTATCAAGGTTGAACTCCACCTGCCACTTCTCAGCCCAGCTCTGCATCCTGTCAATGTCCTGCTGTAACCTGCAACACCCCTCAACACTATCTACAACTCCACCAACCTTCGTGTCATCGGCAAATTTACTAACCCACCCTTCCACTTCCTCATCCAAGTCATTTATAAAAACCACAAAGAGCAGAGGTCCCAGAACCGATCCCTGCGGGACACGGGGGCAGCACGGTAGCATGGTGGTTAGCATAAATGCTTCACAGCTCCAGGGTCCCAGGTTCGATTCCTGGATGGGTCACTGTCTGTGTGGAGTCTGCACATCCTCCCCGTGTGTGCGTGGGTTTCCTCCGGGTGCTCTGGTTTCCTCCCACAGTCCAAAGATGTGCGGGTTAGGTGGATTGGCCATGCTAAATTGCCCGTAGTGTCCTAAAAAGTAAGGTTAAGGGGGGGTTGTTGGGTTACGGGTATAGGGTGGATACGTGGGTTTGAGTAGGGTGATCATTGCTCGGCACAACATCGAGGGCCGAAGGGCCTGTTCTGTGCTGTACTGTTCTATGTTCTATGACACCACTGGTCACCGACCTCCAGGCAGAATATTGGTGAGGACAGATAGAAACATAGAAAACAGGAGCAGGAGGAGGCCATTCAGCCCTTCGAGCCCGCTCAGCCATTCATTATGATCATGGTTGATCATTCAACCCAATAGCCTAATCCCACCTTCCGCTCCATATTATTTGATCCCCTTCGCCCAAGTGCTGTATCTAACTGCTTTGGCCGGCTGCCAGGACGGAGAATCCCGCTGCTGGCCAGGCCACTCCCTCCCAGAAAACAGGCGTGGTGGTTCGGAGAATCCAGCCCACAACATTTTGGCCTCAACTACTTTCTGTGGTAATGAATGCCACAGGCCGACCATTCTCTGGGTGAAGAAATTTTTCCTCATCTCAGTCATGCTCTGTGTCCTCAGACTGTGACCGCTTGTTCTGGACGCACCCACCATCTGGAACATCCTTCTTGCATCTACCATGTATAGTCCTGTTAGAAGTTTGTAGGTTTCTATGAGATCCCACTTCATTCACTGGGGAGAACACCCCTGTTCTATGAAATAATGCACAGATTCTCCCAAAAGTACCTGAGCTGGCAAAAGGTTGAACGTCTCACCTGCAAAACAGCAGCTCAGACTGTGCTGCATTCCTACAGTGCAACGCTGAGTGTCAGCCTGGACGTTGCACTCATTCTGTCGGGTGTGAATACACAAGAGCAGAGCCTTGGAGACTGGGTACTGCGTCACGGCTGAGCCTGGTGGTTTGCTATGAGGGAGCTAGTTCTTTGTTCTGGATTCTGGGGGCTGTAGATAGAAATTGGAAGGCAGCGGTTTTGGGAGTGTGGGGAGTGTAGAGATTGTTCTCAACTGCGTGGAGAGTGAACAGGAGGCTGCAGTGTAAATGTTGCAAAATGATCTCCTGCCAATTGTATCTGGGATATAATTACCAAGCTTCCTGGAGAGGGCAGTGAGTTACTGATGTGTTTTTCACAGCTGTGATGGAGAGGATAAGTCAGGAGCATCGGAGAGCTAGGGGAGGCCTGGAAATCCCCACACATGGTTACAAATAACTAACCAGAGGAACGGTGTCGGTAAAGCGCTGTTCCATATTCCACAGCATTCGGTGATAAGACCATGAAAATGAAAAATGAAAATCGCTTATTGTCACGAGTAGGCTTCAATGAAGTTACTGTGAAAAGCCCCTAGTCGCCACATTGCGGCGCCTGTCCGGGGAGGCTGTTACGGGAATCGAACCATGCTGCTGGCCTGCTTGGTCTGCTTTAAAAAGCCAGCGATTTAGCCCAGTGAGCTAAACCAGCCCAGACCAGACCATAAAACATAGGAGCAGAATTAGACCACTCGGCCCATCGAGTCTGCTCTGCCATTCAGTCATGGCTGAAGTGTTTCTCATCCCGATTCTCCTGCCTTCTCCCCAAAACCTCGATCTCTTTATTAATCAAGAACCTATCTATCTGTCCTAAAGACACTCAGTGAATTGGCCTCCACAACCTTCTGCGGCAAAGAGTTTCACAGATTCACCACTTTCTGGCTGAATCCTTCCAACATGGCCTTTTGCTTAATCATAGGCAATTTATAATAATAATCTTCATTAGTATCACAGGCAGGCTTACATTACACTGCAATCAAGTTACTGTGAAAATCCCCTGGTTGCCACACTCTGGCGCCTGTTCGGGTACACTGAGGGAAAATTCAGAATATCCAAATTACCTAACAGCACGTCTTTTGGGACTTGTGGGAGGAAACCGGAGTACCTGGAGGAATCCCTCGCAGACACGGGGAGAACATGCAGACTCCACACAGGCAGTGACCCAAGCCGGGAATCGAACCCGGGACTCTGGCTCTGTGAAAATGTGGTGAATCACAGTAGCGTAATTCACACTGTATTACTATGTGTCTGTAAGCTCGGCACACGAGCAGTTGCGCTGTTCTGCCACTAGGGGGAGATGCACTGGGAGCTCCACCCTTGGCTCCACCCATGGCTCCTCCCCCTTAACCGGAAGTATAAAGGTTGATGCTGAGAGCCTGCCTGCAGTTCATCTGGAGTTCATCGTGTCACAGGCAGGCTCTGTTGTAAGACGATTAAAACCACTGTTCACTTCTAACCACGTGTCGCGTGAATCGATGGTCTCATCAGAAGTCACAGTGCTAACCACTGTGCTACCGTGCTGCCCACTGTAATGACTACCTCCACTAACCCCCTCGCCCCCTTGGAAAGCTGCTACTGCCGACATTTTAAATTAAATTCCTCTAAGAAAGTCGACGAACGACTGCCCCCTCCGGGTGAACCCTGACATTGATCCTCTTAAGGCAAACTTTATTTTCTTGAGACTGAGAAACCCAGCCATGTCACTAACCCAGGTCTCTACACTCGGGGGCTTTGAGTCCCTCCACAATAACAGGATCCATCTCCGGGCTATCGGCCAGGACGTCGGCCTCTATCACTCCCTGAACTCCCGGGTCTTCCCACACTCCAAAGGTCGCCATCTCTGGACTCGGCACCTAGCACCTTGGACATTGCCCTGGCAAACCCCTGCCAGAACTCCTCAAGCTTCGGGCATGCCCAAAACATATGGGTATGGTTTGCTGGGCTCCCCGCACATCTCGCACATCTATCTTCTACCCCGAAAAACTTGCTCATCCTCGCCGCCATCATGTGTGCCCGTTACTTTACCCAACATTTGAACTTTAAACTGTATGAGACTGAGCCTGGCACATGATGAGGAGGAATTGACCCTACTTAGGGCTTCCGCCCACAGTCCCGGCTCTAACTCCCCTCCTAACTCCTCCTCCCACTTGCCTGTAAGCTCCTCCACCGGGGTTTCCTCCGCCTCCAACAGCTCCTGGTAGATATCCGACACCTTCCCCTCCCCCACCCAGGTACCAGAAGTGGGATTTGTTGCATAAACTTAATCTGACCCGGCTGGTGGAACAAATGGAAGGGGACTTTAAAAGATGGGACATGCTCCCGCTGTCCCTGGCGGGGAGGGTACAGACCGTGAAAATGACGGTCCTCCCCAGATTTCTATTTGTATTCCAGTGCCTTCCCATCTTCATCCCAAAGGCCTTTTTCAAGCGGGTTAATAAGATCATCTCGGGATTTGTGTGGGCGAATAAGACCCCGCGAGTGAAGAAAGTGTTGTTGAAACGCAGTCGAGGGGAGGGGGAGAGGGGGGGGGGGCGGGGGGGTGCTGGCGCTGGCAAACTTTTGCAATTACTACTGGGCGGCCAACTTTGCCATTATCAGGAAGTGGGTATTGGGGGAGGGGTCAGCATGGGAGTGGTTGGAGGCGGCGTCATGCAAAGGCACCAGTTTGGGAGTGCTGGTAACGGCACCTCTGCCGTTCTCGCCGGCCTGTTACTCCACATGTCCGGTGGTGGTGGCGGCACTGATGATCTGGGGGCAGTGGAGGAGACACAAGAGGGTGGAGGGAGCGTTGGTCTGGACCCCGTTATGTAACAACCACAGGTTCCTGCCGGGTAGGATGGATGGCAGGTTCCAGAGCTGGCAGAGGGCGGGTATTAGAAGGATGGGTGACCTGTTTGTAGATGGGAGCTTTCCCAGCCTGCAGGCGCTGGAGGACAAGTTTAAATTACCGCCAGGGAACGGCTTTAGGTATCTACAAGTGCGAACCTTCCTCAGGAAGCAGGTGGTGGCCTTCCTGCTGCTGCCGCCACGGGGGATACAAGACAGAGTAGTGTTTCACTATTTTTAAAAGCACAAGTGAACTGCGCTGTCGGGAACCTGACCAATTAGAGGCGGAGCATCGCGAAGACCCCGGCAAATACCGGGTCAGGCCTGCTAATGATATGTAAATGGTGTTTACCGTGCGTGCGTTCCAGACCACATTGACGCCGCTGTCGAGGTGACGGTGAATTGTAATTTGGTGCCGAATCGGCGCCTACCGCGATTTTAGCATCGGAACCCTTTCTTCGCCCAATCGCATTTCATGATTTTGCCGTCAGCCTATGGGGAATCCCACCCAATATCTTTCACACAGAGGCTGCTGGAGCTCTGAGGCTCACTACCCGAAGTGCGGTAAAGGCAGAAACCCTCATCGCATTCATAAAAAAACACGCGGCTATGTCCTTGAAGCCCCATAACCAACGGACCAAGCTGGAAAGTGGGGTCAGACTAAATTTCCTTCGCTTTTTTCTGGCCGGCACAGACTTGATGGGTGAATGGCCTCCTTTTGTATTGTGAGTTTTTGATCTTTTTCTGTTAACTTGATGCATGATGTTACTAATACAGAAATGGGAGCAATTTGTTCCCAATGCACTTGATGCCATACCTTCTACCCTGACAGGATGGTAGACAGGCACAATCATACCACATGCCCAGTCCTGTGACCCACGTGACGGACACGGCATTCTGTGTTTGACCATGTTTCCCTGTTTATAGCCCTCGGCTCAACAGCTGCAAATGGGAAACCTCTTTGACAGTTTGCCCAGTGGTGACAGTGCTGAATAACACAGCCTGTAATCGAATCATATACTGAGGCGATTAAGCATCTGTGCACCTCCATTATCCAGTCCTCATCTACTTAAATATTTATGTGGTTATTCCGAGATCGAAAAAAAGGAAAGAATGCCAAACGCTCGAAAGAAAATTAGCACTGGCTATTCAGCAGGGGGAGAGGAGGCAGGCACGTTAATCTTTCAGTTGGGACTAGAGTAAACAGTTAGCCTGTTTCAGGTCCTTTTTCTAGATGCTGACTAGCCATGTCCTGTTGACATGTAAGTGTATCTGATTTATTGTTCCATGTTTACATAGGAAGGCAGCTTGGGACCCAGGCAGCTGGTGACATGGCCATTAGTGATGTGAATGAGGGAAGGGCAAGAAGTCAGAACTGGAGCTGTTAGAGATCCAGTGGGTGATGTATAGAATCCGTAGATTCTCTACAGTGCAGACAAAGGCCATTCGGCCGATTGAGTCTGTACCGACCCTCTGAAAGAGCACTCCATTCAGACTCACACCCTCGTCCCGTCCCCACAACCCCACCCAATCCGCACATCCCTAGACTCCGTGGGGCAATTTAGCATGGCCAATGCATCTAACCTGTACATCTTTGGAATGCAGGAGGAAACCGGAGCACCCGGAGGAAACTCACACATACACGGGGAGAAAGTGCGAACTCCACACAGACAGTCACCCTCGGCCGGAATTGAACCCAGGACCCTGGCGCTGTTAGGCAGCAGTGCTAACCACTGTGCCGCCATGTCACCCACTGTGTCATCGTGCCTTGCCATATGTAGCAGTCTAACTGTAATCTAATTAGTGTCATATACAGTTCTACCACATCCCTTATATTCTCTGCCTGGGCTAATAAAGGAAAATTTCTTAATGCCTTCTTAACCAACTTATCCAACTGTACTGCCACTGTCGGGGATTTGGGGATATGCACGTCATGGCATCTGAAATCCTCTACACTTCTCAGTTCCCTACCGTTTATTGTCCTTTGCCATATTTTATCCCCAAAATGCATGACTTCACACTGGGGCATTATCTTTTCCCCTGCCCAAGCCTACTTTCCGTTGTCTGGTGGCCCACAATGGGCCTTACTTCATAAATTAAACTACACTAGTCTGGTTAGCAGCATTAAAATGGACATGCAGAGGTGGGACAACCTCGCCCTAACCTTGGCAGGTAGTGTTCAGACTATTAAAATGAACGTGCACGCGAGATTTTTATTTCTCTATCAGTGTTTCCCCACTTTTCTCCCAAACCCTTTTTTGTTAAGGTCAACAAATTGATGTCTTCCTTTATATAGAACATAGAACATAACAGCGCAGTACAGGCCCTTCGGCTCTCGATGTTGCGCCGACCTGTGAAACCCCTCTAAAGCCCATCTACACTATTCCCTTATCGTCCATATGTCTATCCAATGACCATTTGAATGCGTTTAGTGTTGGCGAATCCACGACTGTTGCAGGCAGGGCATTCCAAGCCCTTATTACTCTCTGAGTAAACAATGTACCTCTGACATCTGTCCTTTATTGATCTCCCCTCAATTTAAAGCTATATCCCCTCTTGCTAGACATCACCATCCGAGGAAAAAGGCTCTCACTGTCCACCCTATTTAATCCTCTGATCATCTTGTATGCCTCAATTAAGTCACCTCTTAACCTTCTTCTCTCTAACGAAAACAACCTCAAGTCCATCAGCCTTTCCTCATAAGATCTTCCCTCCATACCAGGCAACATCCTGATAAATCACCTCTGCACCCTTTCCAATGCTTCCACATCCTATAATGCGGCGACCAGAACTGCACACAATACTCCAAATGCGGCCGCACCAGAGTTATGTACAACTGCAACATGACCTCATGGCTCCGAAACTCAATTCCTCTACCAATAAAAGCTAACACACCGTACGCCTTCTTAACAACCCTCTCAACCTGGGTGGCAACTTTCAGGGATCTATGTACATGGACACCGAGATCTCTCTGCTCACCCACACTACCAAGAATCTTACCATTAACCCAGTACTCTGTCTTCCTGTTATTCCTTCCAAAAAGAATCACCTCACACTTTTCTGCATTAAACTCCATTTGCCACCTGTCAGCCCAGCTCTGCAGCTTATCTATGTCCCTCTGTAACTTGTAACATCCTTCCGCACTGTTACAACTCCGACTTTAGTGTCATCTGCAAATTTACTCACCCATCCTTCTACGCCCTCCTCCAGGTCATTTGTAAAAATGACAAAAAGCAGTGGCCCCAAAACAGATCCTTGTGGTACACCACTAGTAACTGTACACCAGTCTGAACATTTACCATTAACCACCACCCTTTGTCTTCTTCCAGCTAGCCAATTTCTGATCCAAACTGCTAAATCACCCTGAATCCCATGCCTCCGTATTTTCTGCAATAGCCTACCGTGGGGAACCTTATCAAACGCTTTACTGAAATCCATATACACCACATCAACCGCTTTACCCTCATCCACCTGTTTGGTCACCTTCTCAAAGAACTCAATGAGGTTTGTGAGGCACACCTTACCCTTCACAAAACCATGTTGACTATCTCTAATCAAATTATTCCTTTCCAGATGATTATACATCCTATTATATGAGTGGTAAGACTCCAAAGACCTGGGGTGCTTTGCCTGTGGTGCTTTGCCTGTAGTGTTTTGCTCCAAAGGCACAGGGAGTGAGGGGGGCTTGGCCCTCCCCAATTTCTTTTCACTATTGGGCAACCAATATTCAGAAAATAATGTTGTGATTTAGTGATCCCGGATTCTGCACTACCTCTTGTCTGTGTGCAACAATTACTGCACCGTTGCATTTTTCCCCTGTGAGATTTCCCTCTAATCCAGTGATGATCGCCTCCCTGAGAATTAGGAAGAAGTTTAGGCAGCATTTCCCTGTCTTCATTCGCCCCCATTCGCGATAATCACCTTTTCCAGCCTGCGGGTTTGGAAACAATATTTAGGTCTTGGGAGGGGAAAGGTCAGGAGGGTTTTGGGGACCTGTTTGTGGAGGGACCGTTTGCCAGTTTTACGGAATTACCTGAGAAATTCCAACTGCCCGGCTCCAGCCTGTCCAGGTATTTTCAAATTTGCAATTCTTCACGCAAAGCTTTTAGAACATAGAACATAGAACAGTACAGCACAGAACAGGCCCTTCGGCCCTCGATGTTGTGCCGAGCCATGATCACCCTACCCAAACCCACGTATCCACCCCATACCCGTAACCCAACAACCCCCCCTTAACCTTACTTTTTAGGACACTACGGGCAATTTAGCATAGCCAATCCACCTAACCCGCACATCTTTGGACTGTGGGAGGAAACCGGAGCACCCGGAGGAAACCCACGCACACACGGGGAGGACGTGCAGACTCCGCACAGACAGTGACCCAGCCGGGAATCGAACCTGGGACCCTGGAGCTGTGAAGCATTTATGCTAACCACTATGCTACCGTGCTGCCCCTCCTTTCCTTTGGTGCCACCCTCTTCACTGTTGAAGAAAGGTCTGTCGCTGGCTAGGCCTGATGGAGGGCCCATTTCGAACATACATGGCCATATCCTTTCAACAGACTCTGCTCCATTGAGTGGTGTGAGGGTGAGATGGGTGAATTGGGTCCCATTCTTACAGGTGAGGTGTGGAGTGAGGCCCTTCACAGGGTCAATTCCACAACTTCATGTGTTCATCTGAGTCTGATTTAATTCAAGGTTTTGTACTGGATTCACTTGACCAGGGCTGGGACGAGCAGATTTTTCCCTGGGTTTGAGCAGGAGTGTGAGCGCTGTTCTCGGGGCCCAGCTAACCATACATACGTGCTCTGCCGTGCTATTTCGAGGGTCAGCCACATCGCTGTGGCTCTGGAGTCACATGTCCTTCCCTAAATGACATTAGTTCAACAATTGACAATAATTTCATGGTCATCGTGAGACATTTAGCTCCAGAGTTTTTAATGAATTCATATTTCACCACCTGCTGTGGTAGGATTGCAACCCAGATCCCCAGAGCATCTCTCTGGATTACTAGCCCAATGACAATGCCACTATGCCACCACTTCCCCATAAGTGGGGTGAGGGGGAGCAAAGGATGGTGATGTGGGAACAAATGATGATAAAATGGCAAATTAACTTTGGACCAATAATTCTGAGGCCAATTGTAGCATTGAGGGAATTAATTGAAATAAACCAGAATGCGCAGAATAAACCCTAGTGTCCCAATGGCAATTCACAACCATCCTTCAGAGATTCAGCAAGACTTTAGGTTGAGGTCAGAGAATTATAGAGCCCCTAAAATGCAGAAGGAAGCCATTCGGCCCATCGAGTTTGCACCGACCCCCCAAAAGAGTACACTCAAACTCACTCCGACACCCTATCCCAATAACCCCTTAATCTAACCTACACATCTTTTTTGGACACTAAGGGCCAATTTAGCATGGCCAATCCAGCTAACCTGCCCATCTTTGAACTGTGGGAGGAAACCCACAGAGACACGGGGAGAAAGTGCAAATTCCACATATACACCCGAGGTCGGAATTGAACCCGGGTTCACTGTTAGGCAGCAGTGCTAACCACTGCACCACCGTGCTTCCCGGTAAGGAGACCTCATTGAGTAAAGTGTGGACAATTCTCACATCACTGACCAACATGATTTTGTGCTCAGTAAAGCCAGGTTCAAATGATGAATTTGTGTTAGAGCAAAACTAAAGCTTTAAAAACTATTTTGATTCATTCAAACCTCTTTCTCCCAGCAACTCACTCTCTTCCACTACTGAGTGAAAGAGCGAGAGAAAGAGAGAGAGAGGATACAAAGAAACAAGATTTGCATTTATTTAATGCCTTTCAGCCTCCGGATGTCCCAGAGCACTTAACAGACCATTTCTGAAGTGTTTCGTCCCAGTTGTAATTGGAGAAAGCACAGCTGCCAATTTGTACACAGTAAGATCCCACATTTGTGATAATAACCTGATAATATATCTTAATGATAGTAATGGGGGTTAAATATTGGTTCGGACATTTGGGGGCACACCCCTATTCTTCAAAATAATACCATGGGATCTTTTTACATCTGCCTGCGTGCCTTTGTTACACTGTGGGAAAATTAACAAAATCCCAGTTGACAAACCAGAAGTGTTTTCAAAAACAAGTCCCTCTCATCTTGCATTTAAAAAAAACAATGCCAAGATATTTTTATTAACAGTGGGGCTCCAATCATTATGGAAATTTCAAGGAAGCAAAGGGGAAGATCAGCGAATCATAAAATAGTAAGCACTGAAGGAAGCTATTGCCTATTGAATCTGCTGCTCTTTGGGAACAATCTGGTTCGTCCCACTCCCAGCATTCTTTTTCCTTTAGGTATGTACATGGTCATGTGATACAGTGGGTAGCATCACTACCTCTGGGTCAGAAACTCTAGGTTCAAGTCCCACTTCAGGCCAAACAAGTTGACTATCAGCCTGTAAATGCTCCCAATAAGGAAAGAGTGGGAGAGTTTCCTGGCCAGCCATACTGCAGAAACGTAGAAACAAAAAAAAAGGAGGAGGCCATTCGGCCCTTCTAGCCCGCTCCACCATTCATTATGATCATGATTGATCATCCAGCTCAATAGCCTAATCCTGATTTCCCCCATATCCTTTGATCCCATTCGCCCTAAGTGCTGTATCTAACTGCTTCTTGAAACCATGCAATGTTTTGGACTCAACTTCTTCCTGTGGTAATGAATTCCACAGGCTCACCACTCTCTGGGTGAAGACATTTCCCCGCATCTCTGTCCAAAATGGTAGAGAAACATCAAAGTGTTTTGCCAAGTTTAACCATAGGCCAATCCAATGGAAGTCTGTGTCGCAATGCCCTCTTGAGGGTAGGGGGAGGAGGAAAATTTATGTGGAATCTGTATTCATCACCAATGTTCCTTTGAAGCAATCCAAAGGATGTGCACAAATCGGTCTCAGCTGGGTAAAAGAAAGGTGAAAGGCCCATGCATTTAAGCAAACCACTTACGCACAAGAAAAAACAATTAAAGGGTAGATTGACCCTCACCAGCGTGCCAGGCAGGACATTCCCGATCCACTTGTTGAGTGAAAAGGTTTCCCTCAGGTCACCTCTAGTTCTTAAACTAATCATCTTAAATCTGTGCCCTCTGGTTATAGACTCTTCAACCACTGGAGCCATTTATCTTCATTTATTCTACCGAATCTCTTCATTATTTTAAATACCACAATCAAATCTGCTCTGAAGAGAAGAACCCCAAGTTCTCCAGTCTATCCGTTTAACTGTCACCAGCCATTGCCGGAACCATTCTGGTAAGTCTGGTCTTTATTCTGTCCAAGTCATCACCTCCTACCTCCAATGTGATGTCTAGCATTGTTCACACTGCTCCAGCTGGAGTTGATGGAGTGTTTTGTAAAGGATTAGAATGGCATCCAGACTTTCGGGCGTGATCCAATCGCCACGCTATGCCTGAAAATTGCCTGAACAGCAGTGTGCCGACGTGGTCAATAGAAGCCAGGAGACCCTGCTCCCGGGATCTACTCGTGAGATCTAACGTGCTCTCATGAGATATTGCAATGTAAATTGCGCATATGGTGGGCGGGGTCACCTTTTTTGCAAATCTGCAGTTAGTCTCTTTATAGAATTTACAGTGCAGAAGGAGGCCATTCAGCCCATCGAGTCTGCACCGGCTCTTGGAAAGAGCACCCTACCCAAGGTCAACAACTCCACTCTATCCCCATAATCCAGTAACCCCACCCAACACTAAGGGCAATTTTGGACACTAAGGGCAATTTATCATGGCCAATCCACCTAACCTGCACATCTTTGCACTGTGGGAGGAAACCGGAGCACCCGGAGGAAACCCACGCACACACGGGGAGGATGTGCAGACTCCGCACAGACAGTGACCCAAGCCGGAATCGAACCTGGGACCCTGGAGCTGTGAAGCCATCGTGCTATCCACAATGCTACCGTGCTGTCTCACTCCAGTGTGCAGATTCCCAAGGTACCTGAGGCTTTGGGATTCACCCTCTTCGCCTTGGGGACCTCGGGCGAGCCCCATTTGGTGCTTGTCCCCACAAACGTGGACCAGACGGAACGCCACTCGTGGGGATCTCCCAGGGGATTGGAGACCCCCAGCTGCATGCCAGGGTGCCACCCTGACATTGCTGGTGCCACCTGGGCATCCTTGCTGTGCCACCCAGGTGTTGGCCTGGCACTACCTGGGCATGCCAGGGTGCCAGGTTGGCACTGCCAAGGTGCCACGGTGGCATTTTTGAGCACGCGCAGTTTGGCCACGGGTGCCCTGCGTGGGTGTTGGCAGAGTCTGGGGAGATCCTCGCATAGTGCTTTTGGGCTGGGGTGGTTACTTCGGGAGACTCGGAGATTGGGACGCCATTTTTAACTCTCGCTACACTGGGGAGTTCCGGCAAGTGGAGTTCCTCAGCGTGCAGTGTGCAGCCTCGACCGCTCGTTCCCCGCTGAGGCCCCTTAAACAACGCAAGTCGTGTTGTATAGCCATGAGTTTCTCGACGCTGAGAGTGCCGGGAAACACATGGCTAAACGCGCCTCACTTTGGGACTCTATTCTCAGTTAGTTGAATCACATCCTTATAGTCGATCCTCCTAGCGCCCTCTTCTGGATGTCTCGTGCTTCACGGCTCCTCAGAGGAGTCGTAAAGCACAGTCTGGATTCAGGAAGCTTTTGAAAGGCACGTTTTAAAGGTCTGACCTAGGTCCTTCTATTACCCCCATGCCCCAACATGCCCAGCCACCCCCAAAAGACACCTCATACTCTCCATGCCTACCCCCATCCCACCTCTATGGCACCTTATAATCCACGCCAACTCAACACAGCTATGAGGCCTGGACGGGTGGGTGAGGGAGATGGTGAGAGGGTAGACCCAGACAGAATAAAGACCAGACTTACCAGGATGGTTCCAGCAATGGCTGATTATAATTAAATGGATAGACTGGAGAATTTGGGGTTCTTCTCCTCAGTGGAGATATGATTGAGGTGTTTAAAATAATGAAGATATAGAACATAGAACATAGAACAGTACAGCACAGAACAGGCCCTTCGGCCCTCGATGTTGTGCCGAACAATGATCACCCTACTTAAACCCACGTAACCTGTATACCCATAACCCAACAATCCCCCCATTAACCTTACACTATGGGCAATTTATCATGGCCAATCCACCTAACCCACACATCTTTGGACTGTGGGAGGAAACCGGAGCACCCGGAGGAAACCCACGCACACACGGGAAGGATGTGCAGACTCCACACAGACAGTGACCCAGCCGGGAATCGAACCTGGGACCCTGGAGCTGTGAAGCATTGATGCTAACCACCATGCTACCGTGAGGCCCCCGTGTAGATATGTAGGTAGAATACAGGAAGAGGACCATGGGAGCCTAACAGCCTTTAATACAACTGGGAGGAGATGCCAGAGGGCTGAGACACATCTGTTAACCAGTTCATTTCGACACTGAGCCACCTCCGATCATCCCAGGAATGATGGGCCAAACCCCTACCCCAACACAACATCCAGAGTGAAAATCACAACACTCGGGCTCCTTCCGACCAAGGTAGGTTTGGTGAGTCGAGAACTTTCTGTTTTGGTCCTGCTTCTAGACTACGCTTACTTGCATCAATGTTAGAAGCAGCCGTAGGCAATACAACTTTCTTCCAAATGCTACCTCCTGCAATCCTTCCAGGTTTCCTGCCTCAAAATTGTGCTCTGTACCCCAAAGTCCAAGTCATTGGGCTGGATTCTCCACTTTTGGGACTATGTCCCCACACCGTCGTGAAAACTGTGGGGCGGGATCCTCTGACCCCCCCCCCCCCCCCCCCCCCCCCCCCCCGCCGGGTTGGAGAATCCCCGGGAGGCGGCGCAAATTCTGCCCAGACGCCGGCTGCCGTATTCTCCAGTGCCGTTATTCGGGTGGGGTGGGATTCCCACCACGCCGGTCGGGGGCTGTTGGCAGCGGCCCCCCCTGCCGATTCTCCGGGCCCCGATGGGCCGAGTGGCCATCCATTTCTGACCAATCCCGCCGGCCATGGGTTACTCTGGCAGGTGAGTATGTGTGGGCGGTCCTCGGGGCGCGGGGGTGTCCGACCCTGGGGGCCTGGCGCGCAATCTGGGCTCACCGAGCTGCGGGCGGGCTTGTTCTGTGGTGGCATTTCTTTCTGCCACACCAGGCCTATGCCGGCACGGAGAAGAGAATCCCCCATGCGGCAAAAAACACCGGCTGTTCCACGCATGCGCAAGATCACGCCGGCCCTTTTGCGCCAACCCCTCTGCCGTCCACCTAGCCCCCAAAAGTGTGGAGAATTCCGCACTTTCAGGGCTGTTGACGGCGGAGTGGTTGGCGGCGGTTCTCCCGAAAACTGGTGTCAAAAGGCCACAGATTCACCGTCTTGCAGGGGCCTCACAGGCAACTGTGGTGGAGCTTGGAGCTCCAGCTGCCGATACGGCTTCCCGCATGTCCGGGTCAGAGACCGCGCATGCGCATGGCGGCGGCCTCCAGCGGCCACTCTCTGCCCCTGGCGGACTCAGCCCATGGACCTGGACCGCGGAAATAATGCCTCCGATCGGCCGCTCGCCCGACCCGGACCGCCCGCACACATCCTCCCCAGTCCCAAATGAAGCCCCTCCTGCCCTCCAATCGGTCCTCCCCCGACTGTGGTGGCCCCGAACTGAGTCCGCAGCCGTCACGCGAGTAACGTGGGTTTGAGTAGGGTGATCATGGCTCGGCACAACATCGAGGGCCGAAGGGCCTGTTCTGTGCTGTACTGTTCTATGTTCTATGTTCTAACCTGGACCATGAATGAAAATGAACGAAAATCGCTTATTGTCACGAGTAGGCTTCAAATGAAGTTACTGTGAAAAGCCCCTAGTCGCCACATTCCGGCGCCTGTTCGGGGAGGCTGGTACAGGAATTGAACCCGTGCTGCTGGCCTGCCCTGGTCTGCTTTAAAAGCCAGCGATTTAGCCCAGTATGCTAAACCAGCCCCTGTCCACGCAGTCGGGAATTCGGCCGGTCGGGGACTGAGAATAGTGGGGCGGGCCTCAGGCAATAGCCTGTGGCAGCGTATAGTCGGCGTGGCGTACCCCCGGGTACGCCGATCTTCGGGGCGCGGAGAATAGTGAAACCGGCACCAGTCCCAATTTCATGCGCGGAACTGGATTCTCCGCCCCGTCGCCGAACGCGATTTCGGTATCGGGGTGAGGAGAATCCAGCCCATTTTTAGCCCTGACCCTGGTACTGAAACTGTACCATATCATAAAATTATAGAATTCCTACAGTGCAGAAGGAGGCCATTCGGCCCATCGAATCTTCACTCACTCTCTGAAAGCGCACCTATCTAGGCCCAATCCCCCACCCTAACCGCATATCTCCACCTCGGAGCAATTTAGCATGGCCAATCCAACTAAACTGTAAATCGGAGCACCCAGAGGAAACCCACGCAGACACGGGGAGAACGTGCAGACTTCACACAGACAGTGATCCGAGGCTGGAATCGAACCAGAGTCCGTGGCGCTGTGAGGCAGCAGTGCTAACCACCCTGCCACCTCTATGCATGCTGATAGTCTTTAGCCACTTGTTATAACTCTCTGGTTTTCCAGCACGGTAGCATTGTGGATAGCACAATTGCTTCACAGCTCCAGGGTCCCAGGTTCGATTCCGGCTTGGGTCACTGTCTGTGCGGAGTCTGCACATCCCCCCTGTGTGTGCGTGGGCTTCCTCCGGGTGCTCCGATTTCCTCCCACAGTCCAAAGATGTGCAGGTTAGGTGGATTGGCCATGATAAATTGCCCTTAGTGTTCAAAATTGCCCTTAGTGTTGGGTGGGGTTACTGGGTTATGGGGATAGGGTGAAGGTGTTGACCTTGGGTAGGGTGCTCTTTCCAAGAGCCGGTGCAGACTCGATGGGCTGAATGGCCTCCTTGTGCACTGTAAATTCTTTGATAATCTTTGATTAACTTTAGTCATGCTTTTACTGCCCCTTTTTAATCTCATGGGCTTCAATTTTGTTAACAAATTCAATTAAACTGAGTTTATTATGCACAAATCAACTACATAGCCCTGATCAAAAAGCCCTCAATCATGTCAGTCAAATATGATTTGTCCTTTGCACATCAATGCAAGCTCTCAAGCAAGAGGCTGTTGCTTTCCTCGCGATGGTGGTTAAATGAGCTCAAATATCTGATGCTGGTTTGATCCTGCAACCTACTGAGTGACAGGCGAGAGTGCTGTCACCAAGCCATGGCTGGCACACGCATGTAATCACCTCCAGCACCAGGGAAAACTCCCTTTCTAGGCCAGCGAAGGAGCTGCTTTGATTTCACTACTGGCAGCCTGTCTCCCTCAGCGTTACAAGGCTCTGACAGAAAGCCAGGAAAATGATCAGTTGACCCTAATTGGATGTGGCCTGGTAGGATTTCTGAATGAGTAATATTGACTGTTGGATGGTTGATGGAGAGCACAGTGCAGAGGTAGCAGTGCTGTGACTGCTGCTTTCCTTCACAGAGGGTTTGACAGGAAAAGCTGAAGCCTCCATTATTCTGCTGACAGTTCCTCAAGAATGGAGTTCAGAGTTTGGGGGGGAGGTTTCAGTCTCGAGTCGTGTGTCTGACAGCCTTAAAGAACTAACCTTTCAATCTGTTCTGATCTGAGTCTCCTCACAGAGGTTGCACACCATGGGGGTGATTTTGCACCTGTGTTTGCCGTGGGCTTAAACTGCGACGTGGGGGCAAAATCTCGTGAGTGTCTGAAAACGGGATTCTTGTAGCCGGGATCTCATTTTATGATTTTCCCCACTCCTCAACATAGCAAGGTTTCCCTCCTACGTTTCAATACATTTTAATAAATTTTAATATAATTAGCGATCTTCCTCATATGTCCCCCCATGTTTAGAATTCAGGACGGGTATTTCAAAATGTAAAGCATTTGAGGCAAACCCGCCGTGGTGCCAAGTTAAGTCTAACTCCGAGGAGGGAGAGTGGGCAGAGGGATATGTCCAGGCAGTGCCCTGGCACTGTCCCCTGGCACTGCTGGAGGCGGTACCAGGGATGGGCCCTCTGGGGAGCTCTGTGGGCGGGGGTGGAGGGATTTCTCCAGTGCTTGCGGGGGAGGGGGTGTCCCCCCATAGAATAGAATCATAGAATTTGCAGTGCAAGGGCGGCACGTGGCACAGTGGTTAGCACTGTAGCCTAAGGAGCTGAGGACCCGGGTTTGAATCTGTGCTCTGGGTCACTCTCCGTGTGGAGTTTGCACATTCTCCCCGTGTCTGCGTGGGTTTCACCCCCACAACCCAAAGATGTGCAGGGTAGGTGGATTGGCCACGCTAAATTGCCCCTTAATTGAAAAAAAAAATTGAGTACTCTAAATTTATTTAAAAAAAACATTTGCAGTGCAGAAGGAGGCCATTTGACCCATCGAGTCTGCACTGGCCCTTGGAAAGAGCACTTCACCAAGCCCACACCTCCACCCTGTCCTGTAACCCCACCCAACCGTTTTGGATACTAAGGGCAATTTATCATGGCCAATCCACCTAACCTGGACATCTTTGGACTGTGGGAGGAAACCGGAGCACCCGGAGGAAACTCACGCAGATACGGGGAGGATGTGTAGACACCGGGTCACAGACAGTGACCCATGCTGGGAATCGAACCTGGGACTGTGAAGCAACTGTGCCAACCACTGCATTACTGTGCCGCCCATGTCCTTGGGTGGGGGGGAGTTTCCACAGTGTGTATGGAGGTGGGTGTTCAATCATTTCATGTGAGGGGATGATTCCCTGTATCTGGCGGGGGGGGCGGCGTATTTAGCGCAGGTCAGAGCGCCCCTTTTCCGATCACCTTGGAGTTGGTGTCACACCGAGTGGACAATTCTGCCCCACGTCACTCCTGCTGCAGGATCATTCACCGTCTTCATTTACATGAAAGATTGGGTGGTAGTGTTCATTCAAATTGCTTCCTTGCTCACCAAAAGGCTTAGCCAATACTCAATAATTAATTGGTTGTTCACAGAATGATCAAAGCCAGTTGCCCTCCTTTGGTTCTGCTCCCAGAGAGGGAGAGCTCTTCTGCACAGTTGCCGTGCTCAGCTGGGAAACCAGCCTGCTTGTTTCATGTGGCCTGCTCAGCTACTGCCTGCGGGGAAGCGGCCTCAGTAAGTAAATGCTGACATTCAGGCTAATTAGTGTCACTGTCAGAAGCTCCATCCACACAACAGCACAAGCTTGGCCTGGAAAACTCATCGATCTTCAAGGAGCGGGGAGCCAAGAATCTTGGACACAGGGACCACAGGCGTCTGTGTAAAGGCAGTGGTTGTATATTCAGTGCTGTCAGAGGGTGAGCTAATGCTGCAATTAGATTGTACCCTGGTTGATGGCATCCATCTGACAACGTGCACATGTGCAGAGGGAGCGATGCTGCTGAATCTCTATTTGTAGCTGCATACAGGGGAGTTGGGAGTCTGTGACTTTCCTCCATACAACTGCCACCTATACTTTCACTCAATAGAACAGGCTCCTAACCCTTGCCACCTCCTTCTCCCCAACTTTCAACTCCTCTTCCCTCCCCTCAGCTCCCAAACATCCATTCCCTCAGCTCCCAACCACCCCTCCCCTCCAAACCCCTCCGCTGTGCACCCTTCCTTTCCCTCCACTTCCCGTCACCCCACTCTCCTTCCCTCTCCTCCCCTCCAGTCATCTCTTCTTAGCTCCCAGCACCTCCCCTCCAAACCCCTCCGCTGTGCACCCTTCCTTTCCCTCCACTTCCCTTCACCCCACTCTCCTTCCCTCTCCTCCCCTCCAGTCATCTCTTCTTAGCTCCCAGCACCTCCCCTCCAAACCCCTCCGCTCTGCACCCTTCCTTTCCCTCTACTCCCCTCCAGTCCCCTCCCCTTAGCTACCGACACCTCCCCTCCAATCAACTTCATACCCTCCCTTCCCTCCACCTCCTCCTCTCCCCCTTCCCTTCAAACCTCCCCTCCTTTCCCCAATGTACCCTAGCCAATGGGACTCGCAGCTCCTCAATGTCTGAGGGAGTAGTCAGTCTAGTTACATGTACCTGCTGTGCCATTGCACATAACCAGTTCCTTAATCTTCACCAGCACAGCTTCCTCTTTGGTAGTGAGCTTTAAGCAATGCTGCTCTGCCTAATCTGGAATGGCCCAGCCAATGTGCCACAAGCTATTCCAGTTTGAGGCAGGGACCCCCATCCCAACAACTGGACACAGCCCCTCACCCCCTCCAGCCCTGGCTCATTGGTGTAGGGGCTTGGATTGGGAATGTTGATGAGTGGGTGATGGGAGCCTTTGTCTTTACAGAAAGAATTGATGTATGAGTCTGTTTGTTGTTGTGACAATGTCTAGCTGAAGTGTGGTTAGAATACCTCTCGGTTCCAGTGACATTGCTACGCAGTCTGTTTGTAGACTAAAGATAAGAGGTTGGCCAAATAATGCATGCAGCACTTAAGTGCTCCCTTCTCTGACAGGGTTTTCAATAGATTCGCAATTTGCTTCGAGAATCTTAATCTCAACAAAAGCACTCATTTGGCAGACTGTTGCTGTTTTATCAAAATGAAAAGGCTTGTTTGCTTCATTGGAGTTGCCATGATCTTAAATCCACAGCTCATTGAGATTGCGGCTGATCCTATGGGTAGATCCACTTTCCCCTACACTATGTCGAACCGCCCCGTGTAGTACTGGGTCATATAAATATCCAAAAATGCAGCAGAAGTAGGCCATTTGGCCCCTTGCGCCTGCTCCACCATTCAATGTGGTCCTGGCTGATCTGTTTGTGTTGAGTTCCACATTCCCATCTGCCCCCGATAACCTTTAATTCCCTTGCCTAACAGAATCCGTCTACCTCCGCCTTCTGACACACTGCAGAGATCAGCACTACTTTGGGGTTTGATCTTGGCTACCTCCGGGCTCGGGAGGGACAGCTGAATGTTCTGTCTGTTCTCCGCCATCTCTCTACCATCTGAAGGACATGATGTGATTGGCAGATCCAGGAGCCTCATCATCCCTGGGAGTGGGCTTCAACTTTCTGACCTTTAACCTCTCACAGGAAGCTGGGATGGTTGGTTTAGTGGGATGGAGGGCAGGAAATGGGGACGATTGGTTCAGTGGGATAAAGAATGGTAAATGGAGATCGTTGGTTTGATGGCATGAAGGATGGGGAATACGACCATAAGACATAGGAGCAGAATTAGGCCACTCGGCCCATTGAGACTGCTTTGCCATTCAATCTTGGCTGATATGTTCCTCATCCCCATTCTCCTGTCTTCTCCCCATAACCCCTGATCCCCTTATTAATCAAGAACCCATCTATCTCTGTCTTAAAGACACTCAGCGATTTGGCCTCCACAGCCTTCTGCGGCAAAGCGTTCCACAGATTCACCACCCTCTGGCTGAAGAGATTCCTCCTCATCTCTGTTTTAAAGGATCGTCCCTTCAGTCTAAGATGATGACCTCTGCTTCTAGTTTTTCCTACAAGTGGAAACATCCTCTCCACGTCCACTTTATCCAGGCCTCACAATGTCCTGCAAGTTTCAATAAGATCCCCCTCATCCTTCTAAACTTCAACCAATACAGACCCAGAGTCCTCAACCATCCCTCACATGATAAGCTCTTCATTCCAGGGATCATTCTTGTGAACCTCCTCTGGACCCTTTCCAAGGTCAGCACATCCTTCCCTAGATACGGGGCCTAAAACTGCTCACAATACTACAAATGGGGTCTGACTAGAGCCTTATATAGCCTCAGAAGTACATCCCTGGTCTTGCATTCTAGCCCTCTCGACATGAATGCAGCACGGTAGCATAGTGGTTGGCATAATTGCTTCACAGCTCCAGGGTCCCAGGTTCAATTCCCGGCTTGGGTCACTGTCTGTGCGGAGTCTTCACGTTCTCCCCGTGTGTGTGTGTGGGTTTCCTCCGGGTGCTCCGGTTTCCTCCCACAGTCCAAAGATGTGCAGGTTAGGTGGATTGGACATAATAAATTGCCTTTAGTGTCCAAAATTGCCCTCAGTGTTGAGTGGGGTTACTGGGTTATGGCGATCGGGTGAAGATGTGGGCTTGGATAGGGTGCTCTTTCCAAGAGCCGATGCAGACTTGATGGGCCAAATGGCCTCCTTCTGCACTGTAAATTCTATGTTTTCTATTGCATTTGCCTTCCTAACTACCGACTGAACCTGCACGTTAACCTTAAGTGAATCGTGAACAAGGACTTCTGATTTCCTAAGCATTTCCCCATTTAGAAAATAGTCTATGCTTCCATTTCTCCTTTCAAAGTGTTCAACCTCACATTTTTCCACATGCACTTCCAAGTACTCCGCAATTTCATCTTTAATAATGGACTCTAAAATCTTACCAATGACCGAAGTCAGGCTAACTGGCCTATAATTTCCCGTCTTCTACCTCCCTCCCTTCTTAAACAGCGGTGTTACATTAGCCACTTTCCAGTCCTCTGGAATCCTTCCTGCCTCCAGTGATTCCTGAAAGATCACCACCAATGCCTCCACAATCTCCTCAGCTATCTCTTTTAGAACCCTGGGGTGTAGTCCATCCAGTCCAGCTGATTTATCCATCTTCAGACCTTCAGTTTCCTCAGAACCTTCTTCTTAGTGATGGCCAGTTGACTCACCTCTGCCCCTTGATTCTCCTGGAGCTCTGGCATGGGAAGGTTGGTTGAGTGGGATGAAGGATGGGAAATGGAGATGGTTAGTTTGATGCGATTGAATGATGGGAGATTGGAATGGCTGGTTTAATGGGATGAAAGATAGGAGATTGGAATGGTTGGTTTAATGGGATGAAGAATAGAAAACGAGAATGGTTAGTTTGGGATGAAGGATATGAGAGGCAGGGATGGAACTGATGGCCTTTACTTGTCCTGGATACTCATTCTTGCCCTGGCATGAATTGAAAACCAAGATTTTCCTTTTGTCTGTCCTTGTTACCAAAGAAAACCCAGGCTGGCAAACTCTTTCACATGACGAGTAGTTCAAACATCAGGCACGTTAATATTCCAAGCGCTGGTTTTAAAAACAAACAAAGAATGGATGGACAGAAAACACTCATTGGCTGCCCATCAATGCCTGGACCATTCAGAGAGTCGTGACTTGTTGACATGAATGAATGGTCTGGTTGAAGCTCGCAAGTTGGTGGGAGTTTATAGTCACTCTGAAAGCCCATGATGCTCCACCATGGCTCTGATCCTCCACACACCTGGGGCCCATGTGGAATCCTGCCTGAGGGGTGTGCTAACTTCTAAATGGCAATTCTGAATCCTTGCAGCAACTATTCTGCTGGACAGAGTAGATGGGGCAAAACTATTGCCGATTGTAAAAGAATCAAAAATGACAGGGCACCAGCTATTGAGGGGGGGGGGGGGGGGGGGGGGGGGGAGGGGGGGGGGGGGGGGAGTTATTTTTGGTTGATTGTTTTGTGTTGTGGATTTGTATTTATAAAAAAATACTTGTTTTAAAAAAGAATGCGAGGGCGCAGGTTAAAGTGATTTGCAAAAGAAGCAAATGTGATGTGAGAAAACGTTTCTTCACTCAACGAGTGGTTCAGGGATGGAATTCACTGCTTGTGGTGGAGGCAGGTTCAATTGAGGCATTCAATCATAGAATTTATAGTGCAGAAGGAGGCCATTCGGCCCATCGAGTCTGCACCGGCCCTTGGAAAGAGCACCCTACTTAAGCCCACACCACCCTATCCCCATAACCCCACCCAACGGTTGGACACTAAAGCACAATTTTAGCATGGCCAATCCACCTAACGAGGACAGACAGGGGACTGGCACTAAGTCATGATACTCGTTTGGAGAGCAAGTACAGATACGGTGGGCTGAAAAGCCTTCTTCTGTGCCATGACAATTCTCTGAATACGTGATTCCATCGGATGTATCCTGCACTGGGAAAGTCCACACACCATCCAGCGAGCAGTAAATTGCTGATACAATCTTGTTTCTTTGTTATCACACTCTCTTCCTCACTTTAAACCTGTTCCCTGGGGTTGTCGGGCACGGTCTCCCGATCAAAAACCTCAAAGAAATACAACCCATTGTTTTCTGCTTTCGATCATCTCTTCCCAACTCACTTCCTTTTGGGGATCAACTTCCCACTATTGTAGGACATCGTACAGCTGCTTGCATGGGCATAACGGTGCAAAGATCTTTACGTAGAGATCGCAATACAGATGTAGGTTGTTACTTGTCCCACAGCCAAGTAACGAGCTGATTGGAATACTCGAATGGACCCTGGTATTGATCTGTTGTCTGACATGTTCTATTTCTCTATAATACTAGCTGAACCATAAACCTAAGGGTTTTCACTGTGATTACCGTTACTTAGCAACACGGGATTCTTGTCGCACTTCACAGTGCTTTGTTAAACAATTGTGTTCAGGTTTCAAACATTGATTTCAGAGGTTCATGTACAGGAAAGGCAGAATTCAAACAATCTCCAGCAACCAGAATCTGTCAACTGAGAGTCTCAGATCAGAAAATGGAAATTAAGAATTTCAGGCACCACTTGTTTGCTTTTCAGCAAAGTGACGGCCGGCTTACGCTCAACTAGCAATGCATACGTGTTTCTTGACAGCCATTTTGAGGCCAGAGAACCACCTCAACAGCCCAATTTCTTAGCCCAAGCCTTCCACCAGTCTGTTTCTGCCTTCGTCTGTCCTTTCTTAAAATAAATTTAGACTACCCAATTTATTTTTTCGAATTAAGGGGCAATTTAGCGTAGCCAATCCACTTACCCTTTGGCGAAACCCACACAGACAGTGACCCAGGGCCGGGATCAAACCTGGGACCTCGGCGCCGTGAGGCAGCAATGCTAACCACTGCGCCACCGTGCTGCCCTCGCCTGTCCTTTTAAAAAATTATTTCACGGGATGTGAGCATCGCAGGCTAGTCCACCATTTGTTGCCCCATCCGTAATTGGCCTTGAGAAGATGGTGGTGAGCTGCCTCTTTCTACTGCTTCGGTCTATGAAATGTAGGTACATCCACAGTGCTGTTAGGAAGGGTGTTCCAGGCTTTTGACCCAGCGACAATGAAGGAACGGCAATATATATTTCCAAGTCAGGATGGTTGATTTGGAGGGGGACTTCCAGGTGGTGGGGTTCCCAGGTATCTACAGCCCTGTCCTTTTAGATGGTAGTGTTTGTGAGTTTGGAAGGTGCTGCCTAAGGAGCCTTGGAAAGTTCCTGCAGTGCAATTTGTAGACGGGACACAGGAAGTGGATGTTTGTGGAAGGGGTAGCGATCAAACGGGCTGGTGTCAGGAGGTGAGTTACTCGCTGCAGAATTCCCAGCCTCTGACCTGAACATTGTTCAGAATATTTATAAGAACATAAGAACTAGGAGCAGGAGTAGGCCATCTGGCCCCTCGAGCCTGCTCCGCCATTCAATGAGATCATGGCTGCTCTTTTGTGGACTCAGCTCCACTTTCCGGCCCAAACACCATAACCCTTAATCCCTTTATTCTTCAAAAAACTATCTATCTTTACCTTAAAAACATTTAATGAACATTTAATGCTGCTTCACTGGGTAAGGAATTCCATAGATTCACAACCCTTTGGGTGAAGAAGTTCCTCCTAAACTCAGTCCTAAATCTACTTCCCCTTATTTTGAGGCTATGTCCCCTAGTTCTGCTTTCACCCGCCAGTGGAAACAACCTGCCCGCATCTATCCTATCTATTCCCTTCATAATTTTAAATGTTTCTATAAGATCCCCCCTCATCCTTCTAAATTCCAACGAGTACAGTCCCAGTCTACTCAACCTCTCCTCGTAATCCAACCCCTTCAGGTCTGGGATTAACCTAGTGAATCTCCTCTGCACACCCTCCAGCGCCAGTACGTCTTTTCTCAAGTAAGGTGACCAAAACTGAACACAATACTCCAGGTGTGGCCTCACTGACACCTTATACAATTGCAACATAACCTCCCTAGTCTTAAACACCATCCCTCTAGCATTGAAGGACAAAATTCCATTTGCCTTCTTAATCACATGTTGTACCTGTGAACCAACTTTTTGCAACTCATGCACTAGCACACCCATTTTATCATTTAAATAATAATCCCGTTTGCTATTATTCCTACCAAAATGGATAACCTCACATTTGCCAAAATTGTATTCCATCTGCCAGACCCGAGCCCATTCACTTAACCTATCTAAATCCCTCTGCAGACTTCCGGTATCCTCTGCACTTTTTGCTTTACCACTCTTCTTAGTGTCCAAATCATCTATGTAAATTGTGAACAATTGTGGACCCAACACTGAACCCCGAGGGTCACCACTAGCTACTGATTGCCAACCAGAGAAACACCCATTTATCCCCGCTCTTTGCTTTCTATTAATTAACCAATACTCAATCCATGCTACTACTTTACCCTTAATGCCATGCATCTTTATCTTATGCAGCAACTTTTTGTGTGGCACCTTGTCAAAAGCTTTCTGTAAATCCAGATATACCACATCCATTGGCTCCCCGTTATCTACCGCACTGGTAATGCCCTCAAAAAAGTTCCACTAAATTAGTTAGGCACGACCTGCCCTTTATGAACCCATGCTGTGTCTGCCCAATGGGACAATTTCTATCCAGTTGCCTCGCTATTTCTTCCTTGATGACAGATTCCAGCATCTTCCCTACTACCGAAGTTAAGCTCACTGGCCTATAATTTCCTGCTCTCTGCCTACCTCCTTTTTTAAACAGTGGTGTCACGTTTGCTAATTCCAATCCGACGGGACCACCCCAGAGTCCAGTGAATTTTGGTAAATTATCACTAGTGCATTTGCAATTTCTCTAGCCATCTCTTTTAGCACTCTGGGATGCATTCCATCAGGGCCAGGAGACTTGTCTACCTTCAGCCCCATTAACTGGCCCATCACTACCTCCTTAGAACATAGAACAGTACAGCACAGAACAGGCCCTTCGGCCCTCGATGTTGTGCCGAGCCATGATCACCCTACTCAAACCCACGTATCCACCCTATACCTGCAACCCCCCCCCCCCTTAACCTTACTTTTTAGGACACTATGGGCAATTTAGCATGGCCAATCCACCTAACCCGCACATCTTTGGACTGTGGGAGGAAACCGGAGCACCCGGAGGAAACCCACGCACACACGGGGAGGACGTGCAGACTCCGCACAGACAGTGACCCAGCCGGGAATCGAGCCTGGGACCCTGGAGCTGTGAAGCATTTATGCTAACCACCATGCTACCGTGCTGCCCTTAGTGACAACAATCATCTCAAGGTCCTTTTGTCCTTTATGCCATTTGTACCGATGTGTACCACGACCACTGGCTGTTCACCCTCCCCCTCCAGAATGTCCTGTACCCGCTCCAAGACATCCTTGACTTCAGCAGCAGGGAGGCAACATACCATCCTGGAGTCTCGTTTGCGGCCACAAAAATGCCTGTCTATACCCCTTACAATTGAATTCCCTATAACTATTGCACTGTCTCACTTATTCCCCCCTCCCCTCTGCAGCAGAGCCAACCGTGGTGCCACGAGTTTGGCTGTTGCTGTTTTCCCTGAGAGACCATTCCCCTCAACAGTATCCAAAGCGGTATATCTGTTCTGCAGGGGGATGGCCACAGGAGATTCCTGCACTACCTGCCTCGCTCTCTTGCTCTGTCCTATGGTCACCCATTCCCTTCCTGCCTGCAGAGCCTGAGCCTGCGGTGTGACCACCTCTCTACATGTGCTACCCACGATGCTCTCCGACTTGCAGATGCTCCACAGTGTCTCCAGCCGCCGCTCCAGCTCTGAAACTCGAGCTTCCAGAAGCTGTATCTGGAGACACTTCCTGCACACATGCTGACCTCGGGTCTGGAACTGACCCCAGCCTGCCACATGGAGCAAGAGGAGCAGACCATGCCTTGGAGCTGTCCTGCCATGAATTATTCCCTTAAATTAAACCTTTGAAATTAAACTTAAGATGTTTTTGTGTCAGATTAAATCCAATCCCCGTGTACTATTTAATTAGCTTTATCCCTGAGTTTTTTACCTTGCTTGATCTTACAACAAATTGAATAATTATTTAATTGAAATTTAAAAAGTTATTTAACTAAAATTAAAAAAGTTATTTAAATCAACTTAAAAATAGTAATTTAAATCAACCCAAAATATTTATTTAATTGAGATTTAACGTTTAAGAAATAGTAATTCAAAGCAACTTAAAAATAGTAATTTGAATCAAATTGAAACTAGTAACTCCACAAATATTCAAGTTTAGCCCAGTCTGCCTTTACGCCAATGACGTCACTTTTTGCAGCTGTCCTACCTGCAGTGCAGTATCCCAACGCAGAGTCCCGCGCAGTGTCATGCGCAGTGTCCCCACGCAGCGCCCGTGCAGCGTCCCGTGCAGGTCTGCTCCTCTCTGCTCAGCACCGAGCCCGGCATTGACTTTATTCTCTCCCCTGCAGCAGTGTCCACGCAGGTCCACTCCTCTCTGCTCCTGGAAGGTAAGTGAAGGCCTCGAGCCTGGCTTTGCCTTTATCCTCTCCTCGGAAGTTTCTTTCATTCCATTTTTCTAACCCTGAAGATTTTAGGTGTGGGTGACCTGGAAATTAGTTTGGGGTGGAATTGATACACCAAAATCCTGGGCTGGATTCTCCGCCCAACCGCGCGACTTTTGAGCCCCGACCAGCCGGCGGGATTCTCCGTTACGCCGGCCGGTCAATGGGGTTTCCCATTGTGGGGCAGCCTCATGCTGTCTGGAAACCCCCGGGTGCCGGCTAAATGGAGAATCCCGTCGGCGGAGAATCCCTCCCCCTGTTCTTTTCAAAATAACATGGGAGAATTAAAAAGCTTTTCACTTCATTTACCTCACTAAAATTCAGGAGTCCCCCCCCCCCCCCCCCCCCCCTCTCTCCGCCCCCCCCCCCCCCCCCCCCCCCGGCCAATCCAGAAATCCCTGCCCGGGGTCAGCGGACGTTGCAATCGTCTGTCAACTTTTCCAACCCAGCCGGGACGAATCCCGTGGCAGGCGAGGCCATAATGTTTACCCCCATGGGTCGATCATTTGACCACCAGGCGCAGCTGTTCAAAGATCCACTGGGGGAAGATCTGGGGACTTTCCAGAACTTTCCATTCACTCAGGTTTCCATTGACTGTACCCATTCTAGTCTGAGTTCATGGGGTCAGTGCAGTGGGAGTGTGAGGTGAGATGGAGTGGAGGTAGAGGAATGTGGCAAGAGGGTTAGATATACCCCATCTTCCACAAACAACCCTGAGAGATACTGTCACTCTCTCACTAACATGGATAAAACCCAAGAATAGAATGGATTATAATGGATCGGAAGGATTACTTAGTCTCAAGCTGTGAGGGCGAGAAAATTCCTGTACTCACTGGAGTTTAGGGTGTCCCATACAATCCTTTCCACATTGGCCACATACTGGCAATCAAAATGAACAAATATCTCATTGATATTCCCCTCTCTTAACAACCTTCCAGTATCTTAACTCGTCTCCAGTGTACTAAACCCCAGTCTCCCAGTAACCTAACTTTCTAGTACTCTAACACCCCTCTAATGGCACAGTGGTTAGCACTGTTGCCTCACAGTGCAAGGGACCCAGGTTCAATTCTGGCCTTGGGTGACAGTGTGGAGTTTGCACTTTCTCCCCATGTCTGCATGGGTTTCCTCTGGGTGCTCCGGTTTCCTCCAACAGTCCAAAGATGTGCAGGTTAGGTAGAATAATCATGCTAAATTGTGCCTTAGTGTCCAGGGATTTGCAGGTTAGCTGGGGTTACAGGCATACAGGGGAGAGGGTCTAAGTGGGATGCTCTTTCCGAGGGTTGGTGGAGACACAATGGGTTGAATGCCCTCCTTCTCCTCCTTGGGATTCTATGGTTCCAATAGACTAACATTTCCACAACCCTCACACCCCTTACTAATGTGGGGAAGTATGGCCTGTTTAATATTTTATATTGTTCCATCCAGACGAATTGGACAGTTTGCATTAACGATGTCCCATTGTAACTGTTATATGACAAACAGCTTAACCAATCGTTTCTGTCCTCAGGATAGGAGTTTTTTTTTGGTCTGACTGCTAAAAGTTGGAAGTTCCTGAGACGCAGGCGCTCACTGAACCCCAGAAGGTGTGGAGGGCAATCCATAATTTGTAACACCCAATTGTTAATTAGATTCAAATCCAGGCGAGACCAGTGTAACAGCAATGTGTGTGAGATAGTCACACACCAGCACACGGGACACACACCAGCACACACGGGACAGAAACCCGTTCGAGTGACAGCTCCATGGATGAATTAGCACCTGCCAACAATGGCATAACCACAAGAGCAAGAATTACGTGCCAAATCATTTGAGGCTTTCATAGAATCATAGAATTTACAGTGCAGAAGGAGGCCATACGGCCCATCGAGTCTGCACCGGCTCTTTGAAAGAGCACCCTACCCAAGCCTACACCACCTTATCCCCATCACCCAGTAACCCCACCCAACGCTGAGGGCAATTTTGGACACTAAGAGCAATTTATCACGGCCAATCCACCTAACCTGCACATCTTTGGACTGTGGGAGGAAACCGGAGCACCCGGAGGAAACCCACGGAGACATGGGGAGAATGTGCAGACTCCGCACAGACAGTGACCCAAGCCGGAATCGAACCTGGGACCCTGGAGCTGTGAAGCATTTGTGCTAACCACCATGCTACCGTGCTGCCCAAAAGGAAGGAGCCTCTTGGTGCTCAGGAGCGATGGTGTACGTTCCACACCTCCCTCCTCCTGTACCCTTGTAACAGCAGGAGAACTGAGTCACTCACTGAGTAGCACCAAAATCTTTGAGTCACATCCCCTCTCGTCACTCAGCTGAATATGTTCTTTCCGAAAAACTCCTCAATTTTGAGGAATGAATAAGACTCTGCTGATATGGTGCTTGAAACGTGGCCTTCGCCTCTCTGATTGCACGGCGGCGAATTTTACTGGAGTGGCACTCGGCATCGCCACCGGGGGTAGCAGCTCGGTTGGGTGACCTGTACCACTTCCTGCGGTTGGAGAAGATAAAGTACGAGTTAAGGGGCTCTGCAAAGGGGTTTGAGAAAAGGTGGGGGATGTTTGTGACCGTGTTTGAGGAGCTGTTCGTCGCGGTGGGGGGGGAGGCTGAAAAGGGAAAAAGTCTGCCCAGACTGTATAGATTTTTAAAATAAATTTAGAATACCCAATTCATTTTTTCCAATTAAGGGGCAATTTAGTGTGGCCAATCCACCTGCACATCTTTGGGTTGTGGCGGCGAAACCCACGCAGACACGGGGAGAATGTGCAAACTCCTCACAGACAGTGACCCAGAGCCGGGATCGAACCTGGGACCTCAGCGCCGTGAGGCTGCAGTGCTAACCCACTGAGCCACCATGCTGCCCACGGGGAAGGATGCTTCCCCTTTTTTTAATAATCTTTATTATCACAAATAGGCTTACATTAACACTGCAATGAAGTTACTGTGAAAAGCCCCTAGTCGCCACATTCCAGCGCCTTCATTCCGGGTACACAGAGGGAGAATTCAGAATATCCAATTCACCTCACAGTACATCTTTCGGGACTTGTGGGAAGATATGGGAGCACCCGGAGGAAACCCATGCAGACAGACTCCGCTCAGACAGTAACCCAAGCAGGAATCCAACCTGGGACCCTGGTGCTGTGAAGAAACAGTGCTAACCACTGTGCTACCATGCTGCCATCCCGGGGTGTTTATTTGCTGTAACCTGTTTAAATGCATGTTTGTAATAAAATACTTTTTTTTTTAGAAATGGTGCTTTAAACATGATCCAACTCACGGATTCACAGAATAACACAGTGCAGGAGTCCCTTCGGTCCATCAAGTCTGCACCAATGCATGAAAACACCTGTTGTGCCGACCTGATCCCATTTGCCAGCACTTTGCCCATAGCCTTGAATGTTATGACATGCCAATTGCTTATCCTGATACAGAGTGTGAGGCGACCTGCCTCTACCACTTCCCAAGCTGTGCATTCCTGCTCACGTAGTCAGACGTGCCCTCAACTCCCTCTGTATGTTGCTGAGTTCACAGAGGCAGTTAAAAGGAAGGTTTCTAATGAATGTGATGGTAAGTGTCCCCACTTGTGTTCAGAGAAATTTTGTCTGGAAGTGGGCAAGGTCTCCTTGGAAACACAGAACGGGGACGGTCTGGCTTGGGAGGAAAGCTGGACTAACATTTCAAACCTTTCATTGGGAACATTCTAGAAACCATCATTTAAAAAGGTAGGAACAGGACAGTTAGAAAATCTTAATACAATGGGGCAGAGTCAACATGGTTTTGTGAAAGGGAAATCACTTTTGACAAATTAATTTGAGTTCTTTGAAAATGGAACAAGCATAAGGTAGATAACAGAGGACTAGGCATAGTGTATTAGGATTGTCAAAGGCATTTGATCAGGTGCCACAGAAAACGATACTACACAAGCTAAGTGCCCTTGATGTTGAGGTGATATATTAGCATGCATAAACGATTAGCTAACTGTCAGGAAGCAGAATTAGTGTAAATTGGGTCATTTTCAGTTGGCAATCTGTAACTCATGGAGTGCCGCAGGGATCAGTGCTGGGACCTTAACTATTTATTATCTATATTGGAGAACTGTATAAACATTTTGGCCAAATTTCTGATGATACAAAGATATCTGGGAAAGCAAGCTGTGAGGGGGTTTAAAAGGATTCAGGTAAGTGAGTGGGCAGAACGTTAGCACAGTGGTTAGCATAGTTGCTTCTCAGCTCCAGGGTCCCAGGTTCGATTCCCAGCTTGGGTCACTGTCTGTGTGGAGTCTGTACGTTCTCCCCGTGTCTGCGTGGGTTTCCTCCTGGTGTTGCGGTTTCCTCCCATAAGTCCCAAAATATGTGCTTGTTAGGTGAATTGGACATTCTGAATTCTCTCTCTGTGTACATGAACAGGCGCCGGAGTGTGGCAACTCGGGGAGTTTCACAGTAACTTCATTTCAGTGTTAATGTAAGCCTACTTGTGATAGGAAAGATTATTATTATAAATATTTTGCCTTGGGCTGGATGGCTGTGGCTGATGGATGGCTTGTCCATGCTGCGGCCCTTGTGACCTGTGAGAATGAGGGTACCCTCTAGGGACGCGCTTGTCATGCTAACATGCAGGCTTCACTCAAACCAGCTGAGCCTCGTCTGCCTGAAATGCTACCCTTCCTTGACGAATCAATTGTGCCAATGAAATCAGCAGGGCTAAACATCAGGGCCATGGGATCGGAGAATCGCCGGGGCAGGGGGTCGTGCGAATCCCACTCCGTGCCGGGCCGGCGATTCTCCAGTGACTGGAGAATCAGCTCCAATCATGCCGGCACGGTCGCCGTGCGCCAGTCGGGGGCCGTTGAAAGCGCCCCCCCTCCTCCCCCACCCGGCGATTCTCCGCGCTCAACGGGTTGAGTGCTTGCTGAGTCCCGACGGCGTCGTTTATGTATGGTCCTACCCGGCGGGACCTCGGCGTTCTGGCTGCGTGGGCCATCCTGGTGGGGGGAGGGGGGTAGCCACCCCAGAGGGGCCTCCGTGATGGTGAGGCCCACGATCGGGGGCAACCGATCGGCGGGCAGGCTCATTCCAGGGGGGGGGTGCCTATGCTCCTCCGCGCCAGGCCACTGTAGGGCTCTGCCATGTTGCCCGCTGGCCAGTGAGGAGACGGCCGCGGCGCGCATGCGCAGACCCGCGCCGACCATGGCGCGCATGCGCGGACCCACGCCGACCATGGTGCGCATGCGCAGGCCCACGCCAGCCCCCTAGGAAGGGGTGAATGCCTTGGCCTGGAGGCCCGTTGACGCCAGCGTTGCTCGCACTGGTTTTGACGCCGGCGTCAACACTTGGCCGGGATTTCGCAGAATCCCAGCCCATTTGTCACTGATTGCAGCCGAGTTCTTAATCCTTTGGAAGCATTAGCCAGTGCACCTTGTTGCCGTCTGGTGGCAGAGGGCACCAATCTTGATCCCTCTATGGAGGAGTCCTCCCCTTAACATCAAGGAGCTGGGGTGGAGGGTGTTGCACGCATTCTCACACAACCTTAGGTTGCACCATTTTGCGGACTCCCAAAATGCCAGCCCTCTTTTCTGATTTGTGGAATCTGTGGACCCTGTGTATGTGGTTGTTTTAGACTGCACCCCCTTTACAGTTATTTAGAAAAGCCCGTTGTTAGAGTTTTGTGTGCACTTCAGCCCCACGCACCTGATGTACGGGCACCCAGTGTGGAGAGAGGGAGGGGGAGAAGAGGACCGCCTCATAAATCTGTTCCTGAGCCTGGCCAAACTCGCCATCAGCAGGTCCCGAAAGGGCTGTCCAACCACATTGCCTGTCCCTCTCAGCGGCGCTACATTCACAGCCGGGTGTCCCTTCAGAGGGAGCATGGGGTGCCCATAGTCACTATCGAGGCTTTTCATGCTTGGTGAGCATTGCTGGGACTGGATTGCTTTATCGACCTTCTTAATCACATTTTAGTTTGATGTTTCAAGTTTAATTTGTTTAAGGCAGTATCCCTTTAATGGGCTATTCCTTTTAATTTGTCCCTCGGTTTATTTGATTCAGTTTCCTTTCAATAATAATGAGAAATGAGGAAATGGCTGAGGCATTGAACAGGTATTTTGTGGCGGTCTTCACAGTGGGAGACATAAATAACATGCCAATAATTATTGGCAAGGAGGCTACGGCAGTTAAGAACCTAGAAACAATCATTTTCACTGAGGATGTGGTGTTGGGCAGGCTAAAGGGGTGAAAGGTAGGCACAGCTTCTGGCCCTGATGGACTGCATCCCAGAGATGGCGGGGGAAATAGCAAATGCACTCGTGGTAATTTACCAGAATTAGCTGGACTCGAGCGGTTCCAGTAGATTGGGAAACAGCAAATGTGACGCCACTGTTTAAAAAAAGGAGGTCGACAAAAGGCGGGTAACTATAGGCCGGTTATCGTAACTTCTATAGTGGGGAAAATGATTGAATCTGTCATTAAGGAAGAAATTACGAGACATCTGGATAGAAATGATCCCATTGGGCAGACACAGCATGGGTTCATGAAAGGCAGGTCATGTTTGACTAATTTAGTGGAATTCTTTTACGAATGCAGTGGACAACGGGGAACCGGTGGATGTGGTGTATCTGGATTTCCAGAAGGCATTCGACATGGTGCCGCACAAAAGGCTGCTCCATAAGATAAAGGGGGCATGAGGTCCTGCAGCAGGAGTTTCAGGGAGCTAGGCAGAAAGTTAAAAGACTGGGAGCGGGATTCTCCCGCAACTGGTCGGATGCCCGATGCCGGCGCCAAGAGTGGCGCAAACCACTCCGGCGTCGGGCTGACCGGAAGGTGCGGAATCCTCCACACTTCTGGTGGCTAGGCCGGTGCCAGAGGGGTTGGCGCCACGCCAACCGGCGCAAGTTGGCCCATGCACAGAACCTGCGACGTGGTTCCACGCATGCGCAGACCAGGCGGTGTGTTTCCTGTGCATACGCAGGGGGGGGGGGTTCTTTTCCGCACCGGCCATGGCGGAGCCCTACAGAGGCCGTCGTGGAATGAAAGAGTGCCCCCATGGCACAGGACCGCCCGCAGCTCGGTTGGACCCGATTGCGGGCCAGGCCACCGTGGGGGCCCACCCTGAGGCCGGATCCCCTAGCTGGCCTACAAGCCGGGTCCTGCCGTGATGGGTCATGTCCATTTCACGTCGGGGGGACTGGCCAGGAAATGGCGGCCGCTCGGCCCATCGGGGCCCGGAGAATTGCCGGGGGTGCAGCTGCCAAAGGCCCCCAACTGGCACGGCGGAAACCCCGCCCCCGTCCAAAAACCGGCGCCGAAGAATACGGCAGCCGGCGTAGGAGCGGCGGGGCGGGATTCGCGCCGCCCCCTGGGGATTCGCCGACCCGGCGGGGAGTCGGAGAATCCCACCCAGGACCTCTGGACTTGTAATCTCGGGATTACTCCCTGTGGCACTCGCCAGTGAGGCTGGAAATAGGAAGATAGAGCAGCTAAACACGTGGCTAAACAGCTGCCGTAGGAGGGAGGGTTTCAGTTATCTGGAGCACTGGGAGCTCTTCTGGGGCAGGTGTGACCTGTATAAGAAGGACGGGTTGCATCTAAACTGGAGAGGCATAAATGTCATACGCTAGTGTCACACGGGAGGATTTAAACTAGTATGGCAGGGGGTGGGTATCGGAGCAATAGGTCAGAAGGTGAAACAATTGAGGGAGTACTAGGGAATAGGGCCAGTATGGCTCTGAGGAAGAGCAGACAGGGAGATGTTGCTGAAAACAGCGGGACTGGTGGCCTGAAGTGCATGTGTTGTAGTGCAAGAAGTATAACAGGTAAGGCAGATGAACTTAGAGCTTGGATTAGTACTTGGAACTATGATGTTGTTGCCATTACAGAGATCTGGTTGAGGGAAGGACAGGATTGGCAGCTAAACGTTCCAGGATTTGATGTTTCAGGCGGGATAGAGTGGGATGTAAAAGGGGTGGAGGAGTTGCGGTACTGGTTAGGGAGAATATCACAGCTGTACTGCAGGAGGACACCTCAAGAGGGCAGCGAGGCTATATGGGTAGAGATCAGGAATAGGAAGGGTGCAGTCACAATGTTGGGGGTTTACTGCAGGCCACCCAACAGCCAGTGGGAGATAGAGAAGCAGATAGGTAGACAGGTTTTGGAAAGGAGTAAAAACAACAGGGTTGGGGACTTGGAAGCGGCAGAGTTTGTAAGGAGCATCCAGGAGGGCTTCTTAAAACAATATGTAGATAGTCCAACTAGGGAGGGGCTGTACTGGACCTGGTATTGGGGAATGAGCCCGGCCAGGTGGTAGAAGTTTCAGTAGGGGAGCATTTTGGGAACAGTGACCAGAATTCAGTAAGTTTTAAAGTGCTGGTGGACAAGGATAAGAGTTGTCCTGGAGTGAATGTGCTAAATTGGGGGAAGGCTAATTATAACAATATTAGGTGGGAACTGAAGAACCTAGATTGGGGGCGGATGTTTGAGGGTAAATCAACACCTGACATGTGGGAGGCTTTCAAATGTCAGTTGAAAGGAATTCAGGACCAGCATGTTCCTGTGAGGAAGAAGGATAAATACGGCAAATTTCGGGAACCTTGGATAACGAGAGATATTGTAGGCCTCATCAAAAAGAAAAAGGAGGCATTTGTCAGGGCTAGAAGGCTGGGAACAGACAAAGCTTGTGTGGAATATCAGGAAAGCAGGAAGGAACTTAACCAAGGAGTCAGGAGGGCTAAAAGGCGTCATGAAAAGTAATTGGCAAATAGGGTTAAGGAAAATCCCAAGGCTTTTTACACGTTCATAAAAAGCAAGAGGGTAGCCAAGGAAAGGGTTGGCCCACTGAAGGACAGGGGAGGGAATCTATGTGTGGAGCCAGAGGAAATGGGCGAGGTACTAATTGAATACTTTGCATCAGTAGAGAAGGAATTGGTGGATGTTGAATCTGGAGAAGGGTGTGTAGATAGCCTGAGTCACATTGAGATCCAAAAAGACGAGGTGTTGGGCGTCTTGAAAAATATTACGGTAGATAAGACCCCAGGGCCTGATGGGATCTACCCCAGATACTGAAGGAGGCAAGAGAGGAAATTGCTGAGGCCTTGATAGAAATCTTTGGATCCTCACTGTCTTCAGGTGATGCCCCGGAGGACTGGAGAATAGCCAATGTTGTTCCGTTGTTTAAGAAGGGTAGCAAGGATAATCCAGGGAACTACAAGCCGGTGAGCCTTATATCAGTGGTAGGGAAATTACTGGAGAGAATTCTTCGGGACAGGATCTACTCCCATTTGGAAGCAAGTGGACGTATTAGCGATAGGCAACATGGTTTTGTGAAGGGGAGGTCGTGTCTCACTAACTTGATAGAATTTTTCGAGGAGGTCACAATAATGATTGATGCAGGTAGGGCAGTGGATGTTGTCTATATGGACTTCAGTAAGGCCTTTGACAAGGTTCCCCATGGCAGAATGGTACAAAAGGTGAACCCCCAAGAGTATTGACAGTAAGCGAGATCTAGGTGTACAGGTCCACAGGTCACTGAAAGGGGTAACACAAGTGGAGAAGATAGTTAAGAAGGCATACGGCATGCTTGCCTTCATTGGCCGGGGCATTGAATATAAAAATTGTCATCATATTGCAGCTGTATAGAACCTTTTTTTAGGCCACACTTAGAGTATAATGTTCATTTCTGGTTGCCACACTACCAGAAGGATGTGGAGGCTTTAGAGAGGTTGCAGAAGAGATTTACCAGGATGTTGCCTGGTATGGGGAGCATTAGCTATGAGCAGAGGTTGAATAAACTCGGTTTGTTCTCACTGGAACGACGGAGGTTGAGGGGCGACCTCATAGAATTATTTTACACTGCAGAAGAAGGCCATTCGGCCCATCGAGTCTGCACCGGCTCTTGGAAAGAGCACCCTACCCAGGTCCACAACACCCTATCCCCATAACCCAGTTACCCCACCCAACACTAAGGGCAATTTTGGACACTAAGGGCAATTTCGCATGGCCAGTCCACCTAACCTGCACACCTTTGGACTGTGGGAGAAAACCGGAGCACCCGGAGGAAACCCACACAGACACGGGGAGAAAATGCAGACTCCGCACAGACAGTGACCCAAGCCGGGAATTGAACCTGCGACCCTGGAGCTGTGAAGCAATTGTGCTAACCACAATGCTACCGTGCTGACCTGATAGAGGTCTACAAAATTATGAAGGACATAGACAGGGTGGATAGTGAGAGACTTTTTCCCAAGGTGGAGGGATCAATTACTAGGGGCAGAGGTTTAAGGTGCGAAGAAAAGGTTTAGATGAGATGTACGAGGCAAGTTTTTACACAGAAGGTAGTGGGTGCCTGGAACTCGCTGCCGGAGGAGGTGATGGAAGCAGGGACAATAGTGGTGTTTAAGGGGCATCTTGACAAATACATGAATAGGATGGGAATAGAGTGATACGGACCCCGGAAATGTAGAAGATTTTAGTTTAGATGGACAACATGGTCGGCGAGGCTTGGAGGGCTTTGCTATACTTTTCTTTGTTCTTTGTTTAAATCATGTTGCAGCTATGTTAGGCCACCATTTGGAGTATTTCATGCAGATCTGGACACCACATTATCAAATGGATGTGGTAGCTTTGGAGAGAGTGCAAAGAAGGTTCACCAGGATGTTACCTGGTCTTGAGTTGTTGGCTATGAGGAGAGGTTCAATAAACTAGGTTTGTTTTCACTGGAAAGATGGAGACTGAGGGGAGACCTGATAGAAGTCTACAAAATTACGAGAGGCATCAACAGGGTGGACAGTCAGAAGCTTTTGGGTGGAAGTGTCAATTACAAGGGAGCACAGGTTGAAAGTGAAAGGGGAAAGTTGAAGGGTGATATGCGGTGTATGTTTTTCATGCAGAGAGTGGTGTGATAGAGGATTGGTTAACTAACAGAAAGCAAAGAGTGGGGATAAATGGCTGTTTTTTTTGGTTGGCGATCAGTGGCTAGTGGTGTGCCTCAGGGATCAGTGTTGGGTCCGCAATTGTTCACAATATACATAGATAATTTGGAGTTGGGGACCAAGTGTAATGTGTCAAAGTTTGCAGATGACACTAAGATGAGTGATAGAGCCAGACGTGCAGAGGACTGAAAGGCTGCAGAGGGATATAGATAGTTTAAGTGAGTGGGCAAGGGTCTGTCAGATGGAGTTCAATGTTGATAAATGCAAAGTCATCCAATTTGGTAGGAATAACAGCAAAATGGACTATTATTTAAATGATAAAAAAATTGCAGCATGCTGTTGTGCAGAGGGACCTGGGTGTCTTTGTGCATGAATTGCAAAATTGGTTTGCACGTGCTGTGGTGATGTGCATCACTGTAAATACACAAGGGGTTAATGTGAACACACTACACCTAGTTAGACACTAGAGGGAGAACCAGAGACATCATGACACACAGACAGTCAACCAATAGGCCAGTAAGATAGGACACGACCAATGGGCATTCAAGACACACACAGAGGTGACACTACCACAGCAGGGCATTACACCAACCCATATATAAGGACACAGCACACATGATCTTCCTCTTTCCAGTGAGACACTTAGTGAGTACAGATAGGGTTGATTGAACACATCACACCCACCACGTGAATTATAGCAGACTGGTTAGTTAGTCTGAGTAGCTATAGCAGGATTAACAGGAGAGTTGAATCCAAGTAGGAGAATCATGAACAGTTTAATAAATGTGTTAAAGCTATGGCCAAGTTTGAACCTTCCTTTGTCAGAGTGCACATCAAGGAAGCAGCTTATGCTACTTCAAGAGCATAACAAAACAGGTGCAGCAGGTGATTAAGAAGGCAAATGGAATTTTGTCCTTCCTTGTTTAGAGGGATGGAGTTTAAAACATGGAGGTTATGCTGCAGCTGTAGAGGGTGCTGGTGGGTCTGGAGTACTGTGCTCAGTTTTGGTCTCCTTACTTGAGAAAGGATGTACTGGCACTGGAGGGTGTGCAGAGGAGATTCACTAGGTTGATTCAGGGGTTGAAAGGATTAGCTTATGAGGAGAGACTAAGTAGACTGGGACTATGCTCATTGGAAGTTAGAAGAATGAGGGTTGATCTTATAGAAACTGATACAATTATGAAGGGAATAGATAGGATAGAAGCAGGGAGGTTATTTTCACTGGCGGGTGAAACTAGAACTAGGGGCAGAGCCTCAAAATAAGGGCGAGAAGATTTAGGACTGAATTGAAGAGGAACTTCTTCACCCAAAGGTTTGTGAATCTGTGGTATTCCTTGCCCAGTGAAGTAGCTGAGGCTACCTCGTTATATGTTTTTGAAGCAAAGATAGACAGATTTTTGAACAGTAAAGGAATTAAGGGTTTTGGTGAGTGGGTGGGTAAGTGGAGCTGAGTCCATAAAAAGATCAGCCATGATCTCATTGAATGGCGGAGCAGGCTCGGGGGCCAGATGGCCTACTCCTGCTCTTAGTTTTTATGCTCTTAAGTAACCCAAAACACTTAGAACTGTTGGCCTCAAGCATTGAACTCCAATGCTCATACAAGGATTAACGTTACACAGGTGACACTGATGTGTATCCTTATCAAGGCATGATGGTGATGTCTATCATCATTCACCCCATTCAAGGTCATGATCACTTTGAGGTCCCCCATGATGTTACAGACGCTGGTCCCATGCATCCACCCAAAAGCCCTTTCACCGAGCGTTGAGGGTGGAGCGGATGGTCGGGGATAAGTTGAGACTCTCGGTTCAGAGATGCTGGATAAGCTCTCATTTGCTGCATCTCCCTCCGAGATCAGGGGTGCTGGTGTTTTCCTCCTACTAACGTCCAAGGTGGGTCAGCCTCTCTGAACTTTGTCAAGTCCATGGCCTCCTCATCACTGGAGAAGAGTAGCTGAAATGAGAGGCCTGAGTGTTGATGTGGGGGGTTGGGGGAATGGGTGGCATTGAAGCAGCAGCACATATTCAATGAGTCATCAATGTGGGAGATGGCAGAGGCATAGCAGCGTCACTCACTCTGCACAAGGCTGAAGGATTGAGTATGCGCGGGGGTTTGTGGAGCATTGCACCATGACATGCTGGTGATCAGAATGATGTTTATTTACAGCTGCTATATTACAGTTGTGACCTATCTTATCTAGTGCCCAGTTTCACCCCTTCCCACAAGTTATCTATAGTTTCTTAGTCTTCCTCACTTTCCTGCTCCAACTAGTATATCCCCAGGATCCGCAGTTGAGGTTGCGGTGACCTGCTGCCTTCCACACGCTGTTGCCTGAGATAACCTTGGCGGGAGGCCCCCGGGTCTGTTGCAGTGCTGCCCTCCTCGGTGCTGGGCTGGAGGGTATCAGATGGGCTGGACACCCCCGTGAGCCCCCGGATGGAGTGCACTTCTGCCAATCCTCTGCCCCTCAGAGGCCAGGGGGCCCCTGGGCTCCTCCTTGGGATACAGGGGCAGTTAGAGTGAGATACAGAAGCCCCGCCATCCTCTGGCTCAGACATCCGTGGATTCCCACTAGAACCTGAGGTTCCCCCATGATGTTACAGACGCTAACCATGCAGTTAGCCAGTGCCATGGAGCTCATGCCCTCAGCTATGGAGGTCATAAGCTGAACCATGGAGCGAACATCCCCCGCCGTGGAATGCACGTCCTGCACCAACGTCCCCACTGCGGGTGCCACCCTCGCAGTGGTGACCTCGGAGTGAAGGCACCATCTCTTCAGCCAGAAGGCCATGGGGACACCTCCAGTCGGCCTTGCAGAGAGGGATACTGTCATAGTATGCCAGGTGTGAGCTAACCAAGGTTCATTATACATTGAGCATAATTTATCTACTTTAAACAGTTATCCCTCATTTACTATTCCAATTGTTATCCTAAAATGTGGTGTGCTAAACAAAAAATACTTTCCTACAAGAAACCACATAGTTTCCTGATCCGTAATTTTTATACTGGAAACCTATTGGCTGCCTTGAACCTAACCCTAAATGGTCCACCGAAAATCAACTCACTAATTCCTATTCATTTATTAACTCTCTAAATTTGCCTCCTGCTCACTGCGTTCCGTAACCAACTCGCTGCTCTTTCATTCACCTTCTCCCTCACCGACGCTCAATCTCAGACTGAAGAGATGATCCTTTAAAACAGAGATGAGGAGGAATTTCTTCAGCCAGAGGGTGGTGAATTTGTGGAACTCTTTGCCGCAGAAGGCTGTGGATGCCAAATCACTGAGTGTCTTTGAGACAGAGATAGATAGGTTCTTGATTAATAAGGGGATCAGGGGTTATGGGGAGAAGGCAGGAAAATGGGGATGAGAAAAATATCAGCCATGATTGAATGGCGGAGCAGACATGATGGGCCGAGTGCTAATTCTGCCCCTATATCTTATGGTCTTATGGTCTTATCGACCCTCGCACTCACGCCTTCCCTCCCCAGCCCTCCCACTTGTTAGTTCCCTCCCTCAACATTCCCCCCTCCCATGACCCTCTACACTCGCCACTTCCCACCTTGACCGTCCTTTTCGCATCCTCCCATTCTGACCCTCCCTCTCACTGCCTCCTTCCCTGACCCTTACCTCCTCCCGTTCCGATCCTCGTCCTCGCCACTTCCCTCCCTCAACCCTCGAGTTCCCTTGACCCTCTCTGATCATCGCCTCCCACTCCGAACCTCCCACTGGCCTCGACTGACTCTCTCACTCGCCGGCTCTTCCTCCTGGTCGCCACCCTCCCTCACGACTCGCCACCTCCATTTCCCAAATCTTTCGGAATTCTAGAAGGTTGAGGCGGGAGGAAGCCATGCTTGGTGGTGACATTGTGCTGGAGATAGATCAAGTGGAGGAGAGGGTCTGTTGAGTATGGAGGCTGGTGGTGTGGAAGGTCAGGACAAGATGATCCCTGCCTGGATGAAGTGCAGCAAATCGGACAGGAACAATCAATGGCGCCGTCACCCACTGTGGTGGGGAGCGGGGGGAGCTCTCCAAGATTAGAGAAAGAGAGCGACAGGCCCATGGAGGAATTTAAACATGTGTGAATTTTTAACTTGAGTCATTGCTGGGCTGGTTGCCGTTCTTGGTCAGAGAGCACCAGGGTGGGTGGTGCATGAACATGTACTTGTTTTGAGTTGGGATAGGGCGAGCAGAGTTTTGGAGGAGTCGCCATTTATGTAAAGAGAGTGTCCGACTTGGAGAACATGGGAATCATTGAGCGTGGAAGTAACAAAACCACCTCAAGATTTATCGAGCAGTCTCAGTTATCAGCTGACAACCTTGATAAAATAACCACCTATTAATTGGCTGTCCATTTGCCGAGGCCATGATGGACTGCCTGATGCTTTGATGATCTCCAACATGCTCACAGAGCGTCCGGAAGGAGATAAATGACATTGGATTAAAGACCTTGGTTAGGCTGTCACTTCCCCCTGCCCCCATCGATTGCAACCCCCTAGAGTGCAACGTAACAGCCTCCTCGTGCCCGGCTCGGTGTTGGGACGAGGCCGCTGAATCTCTCGAGAGCCTCTCGCGGGATCTGCCACACTCAAAACACCTCACGAAATTTAATGGGATCTCGCGAGATGTTGCGATCTGGATCTCACCCTCACTGGACGATATCGTGGTGATATGCATCACTGTAAATACACAAGGAGTCAATGTAAATACATGTAGACTAGCTGGACACTAGAGGGAGCACCAGAGACATGACACACAGACACTCAACCAATAGAACAGTTAGATAGGACACGACCAATGGGCATTCACAATACACACAGAGGTGACACTACCACAGGAGGGCATTACACCAACCCATATATAAAGGACACAACACACATGATCTTCCTCTTTCCAGTGGAGACAGTCAGGTGAGTAGAGACACAGGGTTGATTCAATATCACACCCACCACGTGGATTGTAGCAGACTGGTTTGTCAGTCTGAGTAGCTATAGAAGGATTAACAGTAGTGGTGAACCCGAGTAGGAGAATTGTAAATAGTTCCAGGCTAATGGAGTGGCAGTGTCGCTGTGCCCTGTGCCAGGTTGGCACTGCCAGGGATCAGGCCAGGTTGGTCTTACCAGGTGCTAGGGAGGTGAGGGATTGTTCCCAGGGGCCTCCCTGAGGTTGAAGTGGGAGGGGAAGTCGAAAAGCCAAAAAGCAGAGTTGGGGGGGGTTGCTGAAAGTGAGGCGTAGAGATTGGGGCAGCCAGACAAAATAGTGCCAGGATCTGCGAGGGGCCTTTGCTCTGGACTCGCCAGCAGGAACTGACTCAAGTACAGCCTCGGCAGAGAGGAACTCCCCTTTAAACGTGCCAGAAACTGGACACAGATTTTTTTCTCCCAGTTAAATTGCGCCCCTAATTGTCGGGACATCTTCGTAAATTGGCCAAATTACTGACGATCTGTTCAAGGAGTTTGCAGCCTGGGATTGTCAACTGGACCTGGGAGCCAGTGCAAAGTTTTTTTTTATAAATTTAGAGTACCCAATTCATTTTTTCCGATTAAGGGCCAATTTAGTGTGGCCAATCCTACCCTGCACATCTTTGGGTTGTGGGGGCGAAACCCACGCAGACACGGGGAGAATGTGCAATCTCCACACGGACAGTGACCCAGAGGCGGGAACGAACCTGGGACTTTGATGCCGTGAAGCAGCAGGGCTAACCCACTGCGCCACCGTGCTGTCCCAGTGAGAAGTTAATGAGTGGAGGTAATGAGGAGCTTGTTTAGCATGAATATTCACGTTGAAGTAGATAATGTGAGAAAAGAGGGTGAGAATTGAAGTGAAAACAAACTGAGGAAGTGTGTTGATGACTGGGAGGGAAGTGGTTAGTGGGAGAAACAGATGGACGGGCAGGTACTGAGCGCGAGGCAGAATGACAAATGATTCAGCTCGAAAGGTCAGGATTGGACAGCCAAATGATTAATTCAGGAGCCGCAGATCGTAGGCCGCTGATGGGCAGCTGGTCGGATTAATGCAGCACATTGTCACGTTAGAACAGGCTGGTCTGAGGGGCCAGAGAATGCAGGAGGTTGAAGTCATTGTTAAAAGGTGACTGGGTTTCTGCAGTTATTATAGGCAGGATATTAGGGTCAGCACTTCTGGCTAGACGTCTTCAGGAGCGAGGATCGCACTGTGCCTGCCATCATGGGTCGATGTAGAATCTCCCCTTAGCCACGATTTACCGAGTGGCTGGGGCTTTCTCCCAGCGACCAGGCCAACATTTACCACTCGGTCAACATCTGCAGAAACCAGCCCGATCAAACCCAACACATTGGTGCCTCGCTTCAGCATCTGAAGAGTCACACAGGACTCGAAACGTTCCTTTCTCCACCGATGCTGCCAGACCTGCTGAGCTTTACCGGCACTTTCTGTTTTTTATTTCACTGTAAGCCGCACAGTTTATCTGCTCATCGTCTCATTGCTGTTTGCAGGGAGCCTTCTGTGCACCTGCTGGTTGCCGTGTTTCCCACCTGACAACAGTGATTACATTTCAAATCTAATTCATTGCTGTAAAATGCTTTGGGATGTCCTGTGGTGAAATTTGCAGTGTTCATACAAATTCTCCCCTTCTTTCGGAACTCCTGCTTTCTGTTCTGCTGAATCAATTAGTCCCTCTGCTCCTAATTTTATTTGTGTCAAAAATGTCCCAGCGTTATTCCTCCCAGGTTTTTCTACAGCATTTACTGCCCATCCTTAATTGAAATGAGTGGTTTGTTTGGCCATTTCAGAGGGCATTTATGAGTCAACCACATTGCTGTGGGTCCGGAGTCACATATAGGCCAGAACGGGTAGGGCGGCAGATTTCCTTCCCTAAAGGACATTAGTGAACAGGATGAGATTTTACAAGAATCGATGGAGGTTACACAGTCACCATTGTGGATTAGGCTTTTTAATTGCAGATTTTATCAATTAAATTGACATTCCACTAGCTGCCATGGGATTTGAACCTGTGCCCTCAGATCATTAGCCTGGACCTCTGGATATCCCAGTGACATTACCGCTACACAACTGCCCCTCCCTCATAGCAGTGCCCAGGAATTTAATCTATAAATACTGGAGACAACAAAGCAATCACTGAGGGGGCTGGTCACCCAAGTTTCGATATGGGGAAAGCAACAAGATGATATTTAATGTTCTGTTGTTCCTTTGCCGCCCCTTTAACCCTCCCCCAAAAGCAGGATAGCAGTCTGTTCTTTTGTCCTTCATTCATGGGGCTGTGCTTGGAGGGTGGCTACGAGTGAGCTATTCCACTACAGTGGCATCGTAGCTGAGCGCAATCCTGCCGTGGCAGAAGACCCCTGAGAGTAGCAACTGATCAGTGTCCATCTGAGTCAGTAATGGTCTGATTTTTCCTACTTGCCTGAGACATAGGGTCTAATTATAACCCCCCCCCCCCCCGTCCCCTCGTGTTGGGGAACCACAGATAACCAGCAGCAGACTGATCTTAGCAGCTTCTGGTCAGGATGTCATTTCAGTACCTTGAGCCAAGTTGAATGGCATGCTCCTCTGCAAAGCCATTACCAAGGCGTCAGGATTTTCATCACAGATTTTCTATAGTTACGTTTTGTAGTTTATGTTGATCTATATTAACCAGGCTTCAATAATTATTGCACTGACCTATGTATTTGTACTGACCATGAGAAAGGGGCTGCACTCCATCAATGTGCACATTACTGAGCTTCCTGGCAGCTATGACTGTGCACTCATATTGTTACAGCAGAGGAGAGATTGGAGGCAGGATTAAATCCAGGACCCTGCCATAGTGGGACATCTGGAACGAGATTCTCCCATCGGGAGACTATGGGCGCGATTCTCCGCCCCCCACGCCGTGGGAGAATAGCGGGAGGACCTCCCGACATTTTTCACGCCCTCCCGCTATTTCCCCCCCCCCCCCCCCCCCCGCGCCACGATTCTCCAAGGTCGAGCGGCCGGGCCTTCACGCCCGTTTCAACACGGCAGCAAACAACACACCTGCTCGCTGCCGTCGTGAAACGGGCGCCAGATGCCCGTTTGGGGCATCTGGGCGCCCGATTGGCACGGCAGTACCATGGCCGTGCCAAGAGGGGCATAAGCCCGCGATCGGTGGCCACTCTTTTCCCTCCGCCGCCCCGCAAGATCAAGCCGTCGCGTCTTGCGGGGCGGCTGAGGGAAAAGACGACAACTGCGCATGCGCAGGTTGGCGTTGTCCAACCTGCGCATACGCGGTTGACGTCATCGGCCGCGTCAGCCGGTGTGACGCTTGACATGCGGCCTTGACGCACGGGGCCGCGCTCCTAGCCCCGCCCGGCAGGGAGAGTCACGGCCTGTCCCACGGCAGTCTTTACGATTCTCCGCATTTGCGGAGAATCTCGCCCTAAGTGCCGACGCCGGAGTGAAAACCGGAGTGTTTCACTCCGGCGTCGGAGACCGCTCCTCGCCCCCTATTCCCCCACCCCTTGGGGGCTAGGAGCAGCGCAATGTCATTTACGCACGCCGGGCCTTGGCGCCACGTAAAAGCTGTGCCACATAAATGACGTTACCCGCGCATGCACGGTTGCCTTCCTCCCCGCGGGCGCCCCGCAAGAAATGTCGGATTGATTTTGCGGGGCAGCGGAGGAAAGGAGTGTCTCCTTCAGAGAGGCCGTCCCGCCGATTGGTGGGCACAATTGTGGGCCAGACCCCTTTTGAGCACACCCCCAGTGCTGGTATCCCCTCCCATCCCCCACAGGCCATCCCCCCCCCCCCCCAACAGGCCGTCCCCCCAGCCTTACCGCGCTGTTCATGCCGGCAGCAACCAGGTGTGGTCGGCACCGGAAGGAACACGTTGTATTGGGCAGTCCGCGGGCCGGAGAATCACCGCTTGCCCGTTGCAAACGGTGAGCGACGATTCTCCGAGCGGCCAGCCATAAATCCTGGCGCGCCGGTTTTGGGGGGTGGGAGAATCACGTGCGGGTGCCGGGGCGGCGTGGCGGGACTCGCCCAGCGCCCCGGGATTCTCCCACCCGCCGTGGGGTGGGGGGGTGGAGAATTCAGTCCCTGGTTTAATCCTGGATACTGCCATAGAATCCTTACAGTGCAGAAAGAGGCATCCCCGTCCCATCCCAGTAACCCCACCTAACCTAACTGAGTGCAATTTACATAGAATTTACAGTGCAGAAGGAGGCCACTCGGCCCATCGAGTCTGCACCGACTCCTGGAAAGAGCACCCTACCCAAGGTCAACACCTCCACCCTATCCCCATAACCCAGTAACCCCGCCTAACACTAATGGCAATTTTGGACACTAAGGGCAATTTATCATGGCCAATCCACCTAACCTGCACATCTTTGGACTGTGGGAGGAAACCGGAGCACCCGGAGGAAACCCACGCACACACGGGGAGGATGTGCAGACTCCGCACAGACAGTGACCCAGCCGGGAATCGAACCTGGGACCCTGGAGCTGTGAAGCAGTTATGCTATCCACAATGCTACCGTGCTGCCCATTTATCATGGCCAATCTACCTAATCTGCACACCTTTGAACAGTGGGAGGAAACCGGAGCACCAGGAGGAAACCCACGCAGACACAGGGAGAATGTGCAGACTCCGCACAGATAGTAACCCAAGCCGGAATCGAACCTGAGACCCTGGCGCTGTGAGGGAGTGGTGCTAGCCACCATGCTGACCCTATCTGATTTTTGTTTCCATATTTTTATTCAACTGTTGTGGCGGGACTCGAACCCTGGGTCCCCAAAGACCCTGGATCTCTTGAATATTAGTCCAGACAATACCATTATACCACTGCCTCCCCTGTGCTTAATCATTGATCCTGCCATAGCCGCACACCTGGTTTAATCCTGGATCCTGTCATAGCCGCACACCTGGTTTAATCCTGGATCCTGTCATAGCCGCACACCTGGTTTAATCCTGGATCCTGTCATAGCAACACACCTGGTTTAATCTTGGATCCTGTCATAGCCGGACACCTGGTTTAATCCTGGATCCTGTCATAGCCGGACACCTGGTTTAATCCTGGATCCTGTCATAGCTGGACACCAGATTTCATCCTGGATCCTGGGATACCATGCCCCTGCAGCATATCCAGTGATCCCTCACTTTGTGTGATGGGAGAGTGTGGCTGAGGGCTGCCATAGTTAATGTCAGCTTCCTGCCTCAGAGTTTCTCTGTTGAGAGCTTGGGTCCCGCTGGCGAGTACATGAGGAGTAATGTAGGTCATTCATGCAGTACATTGAAATGAAGTGTTACATTAATAGTGCCATTAGTTACACTCGCAGCTTCCATGTCACGTTCTCTTCCTCACTGCGGCAGAAATGTGACAGCGCCTGCTGGTCGACAGCTCGTTTGGAAACCTCAGAGGTCAGAGGTCAGCCTCTCACACAAACCCCTTGCTCACGAAAGCTGCCATCTGTTTCTCACGGGTGCCAGGATTTGCTGCATGTCTGTCTTCTCCCCCCCCCCCTCCCCCCCGCACTCCTGTCTCCTTCGCATCAAGCCTGAGTTAGCCCACAGGCAGCTGATAGTACAACGGTAATAATCCTGGAAGTTTTGGAACCGGAGGGGTCTGCACAGTAGGATTTTTGGTGACTGGGGTCTGAGGCCTGGGGTCAACTTTCTCTTCCCCAATCAGACTTGAAGATCATTGCGCCTGTGTTAGTGGGTGAGGTCATGGGTCGACCTTTAGTGTAGTGTTGCGTTCAGCACCATCACTCTGACCACAACTCCATCTGCTTTTAGACTGAGTCTACAGATTACAGAAGTTATACAAAGCAGCAGGGGGGAAAAGATTGATCCATTACCTTTGATCCTTTGAGCACAGGTCCGAGACTCAGTGCGAGTATTATAGAGATATGTCTGACCCACCCTCCCTCAAGTAAAGGCCACCCCGAGAGGGCTGGCCTGAGATTCACTGATATCCATGTCTCCACTCCAGAAACTGTCGCCAATAATGGAATTGTAACTCCTTTCAGTATCCTGCTGGTCAGGACAAAGCTAAATTTGATGTTATTTTAAGTAAATTTGTCGACCACTGCAAGATCCAAACAAATTAACATTTCATTTTCCACAAGAGATTATAAAAACAAGGGATCATTTACTAGCCTTGTGACAGACTTAAAACTTCTCGCTCAATCTTGTAACTTTGCAGCACTGCATGATTCTTTAATTTGTGACCAGATTGTATTTGGGATAAATAATGAGCACCTAAGAGAAAGGCTTTTGAGACAAGATGTAACGTTCGAAATAGCGATTTAAAAATGGTAGCACATCAGCAAACTAAGAATCAGTACCAAGTGTATTACATCTGTGAAAAAGCCGTGAAAATCCACCAGGAGGTTGAGTGTGTAAAAATGGCGTCGCAATCGATGAAGAAGCACATTTCAGACAGCAGCCACCTTGCGTGTGCGCACTCGAACCCTGCAAATGCGCACTTCGTGAAGAAATGCGAGATGGACGGAAGCCGATCTGCGCATGCGCGAGATGTGTCGTGCGTCACAATGTCAATGTCATGATGTGATATAGATGTGGAACCGCCCACTTAGTGAAGAAATGTCCAGCACATGGAAAACAATGCTCTAAATGTGGCAAACTTAATCATTTTGCTTCACAATTGAGCTCTTCACTCTCATTTAAACCTGCCAAATAAAACTACAGGCAGATTAATGTTCGTAGTTCGGAAGCACAAGAAAACAAAGAAAAAGAGAATTTTTATCCTATACTGACAATTATCACTGGACAACACATTTTTCGTTGGCATCATAAAAAAGTGTGAGGAATCCAATGAAGCAATAAACAATCCTCAACAGGCTGCACTAACTGCAATTATTTACATGCATGTGCACCTAGAAGTGAAGATTTGTCCTTCAATAAATTCAATAAATTCCAATAATGAATGGAACAAAGACGTAAAGTTAACAACTGCCCAATTTTGTTTAAACTTGACACTGGTGCTTCAGCAAACCTGCTCTCAAGGCTGGATCTCAACAAGCTTCAGGATGAACCTGAGATATTTGCTGCAGACTGAAAGACTATAATGTCAACCTGATTTATTCAATAGGGGCATGCCACTTTAAAAGTCTCCAATAAACAAATTGACAAAATCTTAAGATTTGAGATTGTCAACAATGACAAATATTCACTTCTAGGTGCACATGCATGCACATAATTGCAGTTAGTGCAGCCTATTTATACAGTGACTACATCTACACCAATATTGGATGATGATATCCAGTTCATCTTGAATCAAGACCTTGATGTTTTCAGAGGCATGGGTACACTACCATTCCAATATAAAATTATACTAAGGAAGGATGCCAAGCCAGTGGTACATTCACCCTGGAGAATTCCTGCTCCTTTACGAGAAAGGTTGAAGCAAGAACTAGACCGACTTCAAAACCAAGGGATAATCTCACGAGTCACTAAACCGACTGACTGGGTCAGTTCATTAATTTGGTAAAAAAAAGTCCGGTGATCTTCGCATCTGCATTGATCCCAAGGATCTTAATAAGAACACAAGAAGGGAACACTATTCCAGACCAAAATGCAAGATCACCAGTGAGATGACAAATGCATGTATCTTTACGAAGTTAGACGCGTTGAAGTTCGATGACTCGAGCAGACAACTCTGCACATTTAACACGCCCTTTGGACGGTTTTGTTTTAATTGTATGCCTTTCGGTATCATATCTGCATCTGAGATATTCCACAGGATCATGGAGCAAATGGCAGAAGGAATTGAAGGTATGAGGGTACGTATTGATGACATACAACCAGAGAAGAGCATATTGCACGACTAAAGCAATGTAACAACACAAATTTGTTACTTCTCCTTGGGCCAAAGTAGGAATTTACCTATTTCATTCGACTGGTCATGACTATGCTTTAATTATTGATTACTACTCTAATTTCCCAGAAGTAAAGAAACTTCCGAATTTGACTTCAAGTTCAATTTTAAAAGCATGCAAGGAAACGTTTTCAAGGCATGGGATACCTAACTTCTCATGTCGGACAATGGTCTATGCTTTGACGTTTTGAATGGACCGAGTTCTCAAAGAAGTTCAATTTTACGCATGTGACATCCAGTCCTCACAACCCTCAGTCCAACAGCAAGGTAGAGAAGGGTGTTCATATTGTCAAACAGTTAATCAGCAAAGCTATACATTCGGCATCAGATATCCTTCTTGCATTGTTATTTTATAGAGCTACACCACTATCTTCTGGACACTCACCGGCTCAAATGTTGATGAATCGGGATCTCAGAACTACTTTACCACCTGGTCAACTACAGAATCCAGATCACTTGCCAGTATTAAAGAAGATCGAAAAGCAACATTCACGTCAACAGTCATGTTACAACAGACATGCATCTCAACTGAAACTACTCACTCCAGATGACCTTGTAAGAATAAAAATTCCGCATGAAGGTTGGTCCAGCAACAATCATAAGGCAAGCAGCTCCACGCTCCTACGTAGTGAAATCAGCAGAAAGCACGATTCTACGCAGAAATAGGCGTGCGTTACAAAAACTTTGACGAGAACACCAAATCTTTCCTGATTTAAATTGTACTGAATCAATTTTCCATGACACTTTGATGCATACCGGAAATACTGATGACATGCACAAGCCAGTAAAAACTTCAGCATCACCACCTCGTCAACTCAGAAGATCGACAAGACGACGAAAGAAACCAAACAGGCTGAACTTGTAGCATATTAATTGTGTATAGTCATTACTCGTTTTTGCTTTGTACAGATATACATTTCGTGATTAATTTTTATATAGTTACACATTTTTCTTTGCTACACAAAACATGTTTTAAAAAAGGGGATGTAGTGATCTGTATATCTGCCGGTATGTAAAGGGTTAACAACTGCGTCATAGTGTTAGACAACCACTAGATGGCAGTACTAGATTCATGTATATAAACTGAACTCATAGGATCTTCCTTCTCTTCGAACCAGGAGTGACTAGACAGCAGAGTGTTAGAGAGATAGAGCTTAAGATGACATGTGTAGTTGAATACAATTAATTTACTTGATCATCAGTTATAGTTCTGTAGAGTGAAAAACTCATTAGTATTTATATTCGTTATTCATTAAATAGAGTTTGCTTTAAATTGAAGACTGATAGTTTAATTGAAATCCAACCATCAGACCATTCTGGGCGTAAAGCAAAGAGTAACGACAAATTACGATTGCGCAATATAACAAGTGCAGGAACACAAAGCGGTCCTTAGGCTGTTAGGTACCAGGCCCGACATTCTGCACTGAGGTTTGTTGACAGTTAGTGTACAAGTATGGCAAATTCCTTGAAAAATCAAGTGAGGTTGAGACAAGCTGCCCATTTTACGAGGTTAATGGGGGAAACAAAACTCATAGTGATTGACAATTCACGGCGGGGGGGAGGGGAGGGTATCTCTCCCTCCCCACATGCTTGCTGAACCTTTAACAATGGTGGGTGCCATCGACTTTCTGTTATTTTCCCAGCAAAGCTCTGCCCTGGAGCCTCCTCCAAATGAGGGCTGTTAAACTAGGAAATGAATTTCCTCTCTCTCTCTCTCTCTCCCCCCTCTCATACCTGGGAACAGAGTAAATGAAGTAATCAGACTTGTATACTTGTCCTGCTGAGAGAGTGCACTCCATGCTGCTCGGTTGTGCTGCTAATCTAAATTGCCCTGGTGCTGCTGTTATTCCCCCTGTGATAACAGAGCGCTGTCGCTGTGTGACTGATTAACAGCAAGCCCTGCTGGATACAGGCCCTGCAAGAGCTGTCTCTCCACACTCAGCTCACGGATTCAATCAGCGTAGGATCGAGATGCGGCAGAATCTCCACCCATCTGTATCGCATACTGAAAATCTTGCGGACAACACACACTGACCATAAGGAACGTAGGGACGGAAAGTGGAAAAAGAAAACCCGACGGGTTGTAAATCGGGTGGCAATCTGAAACGAAAGGGAAAATGCTGGAAATGAAATCTGATCCTGTCAGACTCTCAGCGAGGGGATTTCAAATTGCCCTATTTGAGAATCAGGTGAACTGCCTCACTCTCACTTTCTCTTCTCACACAGCGATTTGACAGCATCAAAGTGAAAGGATTGGAGATGTAAACAATGAGCCAGAGGATAGGACAGCGATAGAATCCCAATGCTGTTATAGAGTCGTAGAGGTATACAGTATGAAAACAGACCCTTCTGCCCAACTTGTCCATGCCGCCCAGTTTTTATTACTAAGTTGTTGCTTGGGGCTGGTTGGGTTTAGTGCGGCCTGCTGCTTCAAGGCTGCAAGGTCAATAGGAGATGCATTGCTGGTGGACAGGAAGGTGAAAACAAACCAGACTTCCTGCTCCTGATCAATGATCGGGGACTCCTGCTGGGAAGTGGATGAAGTGGCCCTCGATAGCCATTTAACATTGGCTGGGTCACTCGAAAGGAGGTTATGTGGGCACAGGAGGGCAGCTGGTGTCTGCTGGACCCCACCCCCAGCATGGGATCTTGAATAAAAACAGAAAGTTCTGGAAAAACACAGCAGGCCTGGCATCGTCTTTAGAGGCAGAGAGAGAGACACAGTTAGCAATTTGGGTCCAGTGTGACTCCTTTGGAACATGGGATCCCGTGTTGGATCATCTTCCGGAGAGGAGCCGAGGGGGAAAATAAGCAGATTTCACCCCAAGCCTGAGTCTAAATGCAGGACTCGAGCGCAGAAATCAGGACGACCACACCAGTGCATTGCTGAGGGCATGCAGCAATGTCGGAAGTGATCAGTTGAGGCACTAAACCAAGGCTCCATCTGCTATCTCAGGTAGAAATAAAAAATTTCATGCTGACTATTGAATGCAGCCTCTACACCCTAGAGGGAAGAGTGTCCATTTGGCAATGCTCGCAATTTCCCCATTATTCCCAGCTAGTTACACTGACCATTGGAAGAATCAGCTGACCGATGGAAAGATAGGTCTGAATTGGCTGCAACCCCTGCAGGCAATCGTTGAAACTGGACACATATCGCGTTCGCAGAGTCTTTTAATTTCCCACCACTGTTGTGTCAGGAGGACACTGCACATCCTCAGGGCTATGGTTTCTAGAGCAAAACCGACATGTTCACATTAATAATGAGTCTGGAGAGGCCAAAACCAGAGACAGAAATCCTCACCTCCCATGAATCCTGGGTCTGGTCTTCCCACAGGAACTCCAGACACGTAACACAGCAAAAGTTCCACCAACTCCCCATCTTTCTCTTTTATTTGAACTCTCTTGCCATTGTCTATGGGCGGAATCTCCCGGTCCCGCCACAGTGGGAAGTATAGTGAGAGGGGGGATCTTAATTTGACATTGGGGCCAACAATCACCTTTCTGACATTGGGATGAACTGTCGGAATTCTGTTCCTGGGATATTGAAGGCTGATCGAGCTAACAAAGGAGGATGAGAAGCTCATTTGCATAGACAAAAAAAGACGACAAAGAAAATTACAGCATAGGAACAGGACCTTCGGCCCTCCCAGCCTGCGCCGATCCAGATCCTTTATCTAAACCTGTTGCCTATTTTCCAAGGTCTACTTCTCCCTGTTCCCCACCCGTTCATATATCTGTCTAGATGCCTCTTAAATGATGCTATCGTGCCCGCCTCTACCACCTCCGCTGGCAAAGCGTTCCAGGCACCCACCACCCTCTGCCTAAAAAACTTTCCACGCACATCTCCCTTAAAACTTTCCCCCTCTCACCTTGAAATTGTGACCACTTGTAATTGACACCCCCACTCTTGGAAAAAACTTGTTGCTATCCACCCTGTCCATACCTCTCATAATTTTGTAGACCTCAATCAGGTTCCCCTTCAACCTCTGTCTTTCCAACGAAAACAATCCTGATCTACTCAACCTTTCGTCATAGCTAGCACCCTCCATACCAGGCAACATCCTGGTGAACCTCCTCTGCACCCTCTCTAAAGCATCCACATCCTTCTGGTAATGTGGCGACCAGAACTGCACGCAAAATTCCAAATGTGTGTGAGCTTCTCATGCATATTCATTAAAATACCACCACAGCAGGAATTGGAATGTCCGATATTATGACTGTGTAGAAGTGGCGTACACCTGCCGAGATTCAATTCTTCCATGGCTTTGAACAATAGAATCCGTACAGTACAGAAGGAGGCTGTTCAGCCCATTGAGTCTGCACTGATCCCCTGAAAGAGCATGTAGGTCCCCCCCCACTCTCCCCCACCACCACCCCACCTGATCACTGTATTCCCATTTAACCTACACATTTTTGGACACTTAGGGGCAATTTATCACAGCCAATCCACCTAAGCTGCACATCTTTGGACTGTGGGAGGAAACCGGAGCACCCGGAGGAAACCCACGAAAACACGGGGGGAACGTGCAGACTCCACACAGACAGTCGCCCAAGCCGGGAATTGAACCTGGGTCCCTGGCGCTGTGAGGCAGCCGTGCTAACCACCCTTTGCACTCAGTAGAAGATACTTTTGCTGTTTGGGGACTGTTCCCAACTTCACTCATATCAGGTGTCGGTAACACAAGCTGCCCAGAGGCTAGAATGGGGGGAGGGGTTAGAGTAGTGCAGACGCTGGACCTGGGAGCCCAGAAACAAAATCCAGTAAAAGGGGAAATAAGAATTCTGGACCGAACTATTTATTTCTTTCTGGAAGGCAGGGCTGATGTGGGGGAAGGGACAGAGGCTGTACGGTGCCCTGACCTTTGACCCTGTGAAGTAACAAGAGGAATGGCCTGTTTCCGCCACAAGATTCACCCCAAGGTAATGAGTCACACCGTCACAACCACTACTGAACCTAAAACCTTTCTTGTCTTCCTCTTCCTCTTTCTTTCGCTGCCTCTTTTTACCCCTCAGCTCTCCGTCCTCACTTCTATTTCCTCTTTCTGCTGCCTCTCGTTTTTTTCGAGTCTCTTTCTCTGTCTCTTTTCATCTCTCTTGCTTCTCACCTCCTTCTTCCTCCTTCGCCCACTCTTCGTCGTTATCTCTTTCCTTGTCACATTGTTTGCAGCTGGGTCATTCTGAAAAGACATGATGGTGACATTGAGGAGCACAGTGTAAGAGTAATTTCAGAAGGGACTATCGGAGTGCTGCAGAGTGTTTGTGGGCAGCAGGGTGACTTTGGGACCTCTGATGCCCCACCCTATGCACCCCCGGGAGTTTTCCTCAACTCGTCTCAGGATTTGTTGCAGACTACACGGTACGTTGGCCACAATCCATCATCAGCGTTGTACCATGTGGCTGCCAGCAGACAAGGTGAGAGGCAGGTTGTTATTTTTCAGGCAGCAATCTGTATTTTTCAGTATTTATTCGATGGAAAGTCTGCGCAAGCCGTTGTTGGAAAGATTATAAATAGTGTTGTTGCACCAGGACTGAAGGAGCTAAATAAAAGACATGAAGAGTCTTGATTTCATTATAGTTGGAGTGCAAAGTTTAATTAGATTGAGACCAAACTTCTATCTAATTACTCCCTGTGATACAATGACTGAATAGTTAACCAGAATTGTTTAATAACAAACTCACAGTGCTGTCCTTCTCCATAAAAATCTGCTCTGAAATTCTTCCAAATCGGACCGGATCATAGAAAGTCTCATTTTTCCAAAGAGGCATCAGACTAGCAGTTTAGTCACATTCTACCCAGTGTACACAAACAGGCGGTTTAGTCACACTCTCCCAGTGTACACAAACAGGCGGTTTAGTCACACTCTACCAAGTGTATACAGACTCGCAGTTTATTCACACTTTCCCAGTGTACAGACAAGTGGTTTAATCACTTTCCCAGTGTACACAGACAGGCGGTTTAGTCACACTGTCCCAGTGCACACAGACAGGAGGTTTAGTCACACTCTCCCAGTGTACACAGACAGGCGGTTTAGTCACTTTCCCAGTGTACACAGACAGGCGGTTTAGTCACTGTCCCAGTGTACACAGACAGGCGATTTAGTCACTTTCCCAGTGTACACAGACAGGCGGTTTAGTCACTGTCCCAGTGTACACAGACAGGCGGTTTAGTCACACTGTCCCAGTGTACACAGACAGGCGGTTTAGTCACTGTCCCAGTGTACACAGACAGGAGGTTTAGTCACTGTCCCAGTGTACACAGACAGGCGGTTTAGTCACACTGTCCCAGTGTACACAGACAGGCGATTTAGTCACTTTCCCAGTGTACACAGACAGACGGTTTAGTCACACTGTCCCAGTGTACACAAACAGGCGATTTAGTCACTGTCCCAGTGTACACAAACAGGCGATTTAGTCACTGTCCCAGTGTACACAAACAGGCGATTTAGTCACTGTCCCAGTGTACACAGACAGGAGGTTTAGTCACACTGTCCCAGTGTACACAGACAGGAGGTTTAGTCGCACTGTCCCAGTGTACACAAACAGGTGGTTTAGTCACTTTCCCAGTGTACACAGACAGGCGGTTTAGTCACACTGTCCCAGTGTACACAGACAGGAGGTTTAGTCGCACTGTCCCAGTGTACACAAACAGGTGGTTTAGTCACTTTCCCAGTGTACACAGACAGGCGGTTTAGTCACACTGTCCCAGTGTACACAGACAGGAGGTTTAGTCACACTGTCCCAGTGTACACAGACAGGCGGTTTAGTCACACTGTCCCAGTGTACACAGACAGGAGGTTTAGTCACTGTCCCAGTGTACACAGACAGGCGGTTTAGTCACACTGTCCCAGTGTACACAGACAGGAGGTTTAGTCACACTGTCCCAGTGTACACAGACAGGAGGTTTAGTCACTGTCCCAGTGTACACAGACAGGCGGTTTAGTCACACTGTCCCAGTGTACACAGACAGGCGGTTTAGTCACACTGTCCCAGTGTACACAGACAGGCGGTTTAGTCACTGTCCCAGTGTACACAGACAGGCGGTTTAGTCACTGTCCCAGTGTACACAGACAGGAGGTTTAGTCACACTGTCCCAGTGTACACAGACAGGCGGTTTAGTCACACTGTCCCAGTGTACACAGACAGGCGGTTTAGTCACACTGTCCCAGTGTACACAGACAGGCGGTTTAGTCACACTGTCCCAGTGTACACAAACAGGCGGTTTAGTCACACTGTCCCAGTGTACACAGACAGGCGGTTTAGTCACTGTCCCAGTGTACACAGACAGGCGGTTTAGTCACACTGTCCCAGTGTACACAGACAGGCGGTTTAGTCACTGTCTCAGTGTACACAGACAGGAGGTTTAGTCACACTGTCCCAGTGTACACAGACAGGCGATTTAGTCACACTGTCCCAGTGTACACAGACAGGCGATTTAGTCACACTGTCCCAGTGTACACAGACAGGCGGTTTAGTCACACTCTCCCAGTGTACACAGACAGGCGGTTTAGTCGCACTGTCCCAGTGTACACAGACAGGCGGTTTAGTCACACTGTCCCAGTGTACACAGACAGGCGATTTAGTCACACTGTCCCAGTGTACACAGACAGGCGGTTTAGTCACACTGTCCCAGTGTACACAGACAGGCGGTTTAGTCACACTCTCCCAGTGTACACAGACAGGCGGTTTAGTCACACTGTCCCAGTGTACACAGACAGGCGGTTTAGTCACACTGTCCCAGTGTACACAGACAGGAGGTTTAGTCACACTGTCCCAGTGTACACAGACAGGCGGTTTAGTCACACTGTCCCAGTGTACACAAACAGGCGGTTTAGTCACACTGTCCCAGTGTACACAGACAGGAGGTTTAGTCACACTGTCCCAGTGTACACAGACAGGCGGTTTAGTCACACTGTCCCAGTGTACACAGACAGGCGGTTTAGTCACACTCTCCCAGTGTACACAGACAGGCGGTTTAGTCACTGTCCCAGTGTACACAAACAGGCGGTTTAGTCACTGTCCCAGTGTACACAGACAGGCGGTTTAGTCACTGTCCCAGTGTACACAGACAGGCGGTTTAGTCACACTGTCCCAGTGTACACAAACAGGCGGTTTAGTCACACTCTCCCAGTGTACACAGACAGGCGGTTTAGTCACTGTCCCAGTGTACACAAACAGGCGGTTTAGTCACTGTCCCAGTGTACACAGACAGGCGGTTTAGTCACTGTCCCAGTGTACACAGACAGGCGGTTTAGTCACTGTCCCAGTGTACACAAACAGGCGGTTTAGTCACTGTCCCAGTGTACACAGACAGGCCGTTTAGTCACTGTCCCAGTGTACACAGACAGGCGGTTTAGTCACACTGTCCCAGTGTACACAGACAGGCGGTTTAGTCACACTCTACCAAGTGTACACAGACAGGCGGTTTAGTCACACTGTCCCAGTGTACACAGACAGGCGGTTTAGTCACACTGTCCCAGTGTACACAGACAGGCGGTTTAGTCACTGTCCCAGTGTACACAGACAGGCGGTTTAGTCACACTGTCCCAGTGTACACAGACAGGCGGTTTAGTCACACTGTCCCAGTGTACACAGACAGGCGGTTTAGTCACACTCTCCCAGTGTACACAAACAGGCGGTTTAGTCACACTGTCCCAGTGTACACAGACAGGCGGTTTAGTCACACTCTCCCAGTGTACACAGACAGGCGGTTTAGTCACTGTCCCAGTGTACACAGACAGGCGGTTTAGTCACACTGTCCCAGTGTACACAGACAGGCGGTTTAGTCACACTGTCCCAGTGTACACAAACAGGCGGTTTAGTCACACTGTCCCAGTGTACACAGACAGGCGGTTTAGTCACACTGTCCCAGTGTACACAAACAGGCGGTTTAGTCACACTCTCCCAGTGTACACAGACAGGAGGTTTAGTCACACTGTCCCAGTGTACACAGACAGGCGGTTTAGTCACACTGTCCCAGTGTACACAGACAGGCGGTTTAGTCACTGTCCCAGTGTACACAGACAGGCGGTTTAGTCACACTGTCCCAGTGTACACAGACAGGCGGTTTAGTCACACTGTCCCAGTGTACACAGACAGGCGGTTTAGTCACACTGTCCCAGTGTACACAGACAGGCGGTTTAGTCACTGTCCCAGTGTACACAGACAGGCGGTTTAGTCACTGTCCCAGTGTACACAGACAGGCGGTTTAGTCACACTGTCCCAGTGTACACAGACAGGCGGTTTAGTCACTGTCCCAGTGTACACAGACAGGCGGTTTAGTCACTGTCCCAGTGTACACAGACAGGCGGTTTAGTCACTCTCCCAGTGTACACAGACAGGCGGTTTAGTCACACTGTCCCAGTGTACACAGACAGGCCGTTTAGTCACTGTCCCAGTGTACACAGACAGGCGGTTTAGTCACACTGTCCCAGTGTACACAGACAGGCGATTTAGTCACACTGTCCCAGTGTACACAGACAGGAGGTTTAGTCACACTGTCCCAGTGTACACAGACAGGAGGTTTAGTCACTGTCCCAGTGTACACAGACAGGAGGTTTAGTCACACTGTCCCAGTGTACACAGACAGGCGGTTTAGTCACTCTCCCAGTGTACACAGACAGGAGGTTTAGTCACACTGTCCCAGTGTACACAAACAGGCGGTTTAGTCACACTCTCCCAGTGTACACAAACAGGCGGTTTAGTCACACTGTCCCAGTGTACACAGACAGGCGGTTTAGTCACACTGTCCCAGTGTACACAGACAGGCGGTTTAGTCACACTGTCCCAGTGTACACAGACAGGCGGTTTAGTCACACTGTCCCAGTGTACACAGACAGGCGGTTTAGTCACACTGTCCCAGTGTACACAGACAGGCGGTATAGTCACACTGTCCCAGTGTACACAGACAGGCGGTTTAGTCACACTGTCCCAGTGTACACAGACAGGCGGTTTAGTCACTGTCCCAGTGTACACAGACAGGCGGTTTAGTCACACTCTCCCAGTGTACACAGACAGGCGGTTTAGTCACACTGTCCCAGTGTACACAAACAGGCGGTTTAGTCACACTGTCCCAGTGTACACAAACAGGCGGTTTAGTCACTGTCCCAGTGTACACAAACAGGCGGTTTAGTCACACTGTCCCAGTGTACACAAACAGGCGGTTTAGTCACACTGTCCCAGTGTACACAAACAGGCCGTTTAGTCACTGTCCCAGTGTACACAAACAGGCGGTTTAGTCACACTGTCCCAGTGTACACAAACAGGCGGTTTAGTCACACTGTCCCAGTGTACACAGACAGGCGGTTTAGTCACACTGTCCCAGTGTACACAGACAGGCGGTTTAGTCACTGTCCCAGTGTACACAGACAGGTGGTTTAGTCACACTCTCCCAGTGTACACAGACAGGAGGTTTACTCACACTGTCCCAGTGTACACAGACAGGCGATTTAGTCACACTCTACCCTGGGTACACACACATGCGGTTTATGTCACAGTCTGCCCTGTGTACGCAAACAGGCGGTTTATGTCACAGTCTGCCCTGGGTACACAGACAGGCGGTTTATGTCACACTCTACCCTGGGTACGAAGACAGGCGGTTTATGTCACACTCTGCCCAGGGTACACAGACAGGCGGATTATGTCACACTCTGCCCTGGGTACGCAGACAGGCGGTTAATGTCACACTCTACCCTGGGTACACAGACAGGCGGTTTATGTCACACTCTGTCCTGGGTACACAGACAGGCGGATTATGTCACACTCTGCCCTGGGTACACAGACAGGCGGTTTATGTCGCAATCTACCCTGGGTACACAGACAGGCGGATTGTGTCAGTCTCTGCCCTGGGTACACAGACAGGCGGTTTATGTCACACTCTACCCTGGGTACACAGACAGGCGGTTTATGCCACACTCTGTCCTGGGTACACAGACAGGCAGATTATGTCACACTCTGCCCTGGGTACACAGACAGGCGGATTATGTCACACTCTGCCCTGGGTACACAGACAGGCGGATTGTGTCAGTCTCTGCCCTGGGTACACAGACAGGCGGTTTATGTCATTATCCCAGTGGACACAGACAGGCGATTTAGTCACACTGTCCCAGTGTACACAGACAGGCGGTTTAGTCACACTGTCCCAGTGTACACAGACAGGAGGTTTAGTCACACTGTCCCAGTGTACACAGACAGGCGGTTTAGTCACTGTCCCAGTGTACACAGACAGGCCGTTTAGTCACTGTCCCAGTGTACACAAACAGGCGGTTTAGTCACACTGTCCCAGTGTACACAAACAGGCGGTTTAGTCACTGTCCCAGTGTACACAAACAGGCGGTTTAGTCACACTGTCCCAGTGTACACAAACAGGCGGTTTAGTCACACTGTCCCAGTGTACACAGACAGGCCGTTTAGTCACTGTCCCAGTGTACACAGACAGGCGGTTTAGTCACACTGTCCCAGTGTACACAAACAGGCGGTTTAGTCACACTCTCCCAGTGTACACAGACAGGCGGTTTAGTCACACTGTCCCAGTGTACACAGACAGGCGGTTTAGTCACACTGTCCCAGTGTACACAGACAGGCGGTTTAGTCACACTGTCCCAGTGTACACAGACAGGAGGTTTAGTCACTGTCCCAGTGTACACAGACAGGCGGTTTAGTCACACTGTCCCAGTGTACACAGACAGGCGGTTTAGTCACTGTCCCAGTGTACACAGACAGGAGGTTTAGTCACACTGTCCCAGTGTACACAAACAGGCGGTTTAGTCACACTGTCCCAGTGTACACAGACAGGAGGTTTAGTCACACTGTCCCAGTGTACACAGACAGGCGGTTTAGTCACTGTCCCAGTGTACACAGACAGGCGGTTTAGTCACACTGTCCCAGTGTACACAGACAGGCGGTTTAGTCACACTGTCCCAGTGTACACAGACAGGCGGTTTAGTCACACTGTCCCAGTGTACACAGACAGGCGGTTTAGTCACACTTTCCCAGTGTACACAGACAGGAGGTTTAGTCACACTGTCCCAGTGTACACAGACAGGCGGTTTAGTCACTGTCCCAGTGTACACAGACAGGCGGTTTAGTCACACTGTCCCAGTGTACACAGACAGGCGGTTTAGTCACACTGTCCCAGTGTACACAGACAGGCGGTTTAGTCACTGTCCCAGTGTACACAGACAGGAGGTTTAGTCACTGTCCCAGTGTACACAGACAGGCGGTTTAGTCACTGTCCCAGTGTACACAGACAGGCGGTTTAGTCACACTGTCCCAGTGTACACAGACCGGCGGTTTAGTCACTGTCCCAGTGTACACAGACAGGCGGTTTAGTCACTGTCCCAGTGTACACAGACAGGCGGTTTAGTCACACTGTCCCAGTGTACACAGACCGGCGGTTTAGTCACTGTCCCAGTGTACACAGACAGGCGGTTTAGTCACTTTCCCAGTGTACACAGACAGGCGGTTTAGTCACACTGTCCCAGTGTACACAGACAGGCGGTTTAGTCACTGTCCCAGTGTACACAGACAGGCGGTTTAGTCACACTGTCCCAGTGTACACAGACAGGCGGTTTAATCACTCTCCCAGTGTACACAAACAGGCGGTTTAGTCACACTGTCCCAGTGTACACAGACAGGCGGTTTAGTCACACTCTCCCAGTGTACACAGACAGGAGGTTTAGTCACACTGTCCCAGTGTACACAGACAGGCGGTTTAGTCACTGTCCCAGTGTACACAGACAGGAGGTTTAGTCACTGTCCCAGTGTACACAGACAGGCGGTTTAGTCACTGTCCCAGTGCACACAAACAGGAGGTTTATGTCACAGTCTGCCCTGGGTACGCAAACAGGCAGTTTATGTCACAGTCTGCCCTGGGTACACAGACAGGCGGTTTATGTCACACTCTTCCCTGGGTACGCAAACAGGCGGTTTATGTCACAGTCTGCCCTGGGTACACAGACAGGCGGTTTATGTCACACTCTACCCTGGGTACGAAGACAGGCGGTTTATGTCACACTCTGTCCTGGGTACACAGACAGGCGGTTTATGTCACACTCTACCCTGGGTACGCAGACAGGCGGTTTATGTCACACTCTGCCCAGGGTACACAGACAGGCGGATTATGTCACACTCTGCCCTGGGTACGCAGACAGGCGGTTAATGTCACACTCTACCCTGGGTACACAGACAGGCGGTTTATGTCACACTCTGTCCTGGGTACACAGACAGGCGGATTATGTCACACTCTGCCCTGGGTACACAGACAGGCGGTTTATGTCGCAATCTACCCTGGGTACACAGACAGGCGGATTGTGTCAGTCTCTACCCTGGGTACACAGACAGGCGGTTTATGTCACACTCTGTCCTGGGTACACAGACAGGCGGATTATGTCACACTCTGCCCTGGGTACACAGACAGGCGGATTATGTCACACTCTGCCCATGGGTACACAGACAGGCGGATTATGTCACACTCTGTCCTGGGTACACAGACAGGCGGATTATGTCACACTCTGCCCTGGGTACACAGACAGGCGGATTGTGTCAGTCTCTGCCCTGGGTACACAGACAGGCGGTTTATGTCATTATCCCAGTGGACACAGACAGGCGGTTTAGTCACACTGTCCCAGTGCACACAGACAGGCGGTTTAGTCACACTCTCCCAGTGTACACAAACAGGCGGTTTAGTCACTGTCCCAGTGTACACAAACAGGCTGTTTAGTCACACTCTCCCAGTGTACACAGACAGGCGGTTTAGTCACACTGTCCCAGTGTACACAAACAGGCGGTTTAGTCACACTGTCCCAGTGTACACAGACAGGAGGTTTAGTCACACTGTCCCAGTGTACACAGACAGGCGGTTTAGTCACACTGTCCCAGTGTACACAGACAGGCGGTTTAGTCACACTGTCCCAGTGTACACAGACAGGCGGTTTAGTCACACTGTCCCAGTGTACACAGACAGGCGGTTTAGTCACACTGTCCCAGTGTACACAGACAGGCGGTTTAGTCACACTGTCCCAGTGTACACAGACAGGAGGTTTAGTCACTGTCCCAGTGTACACAGACAGGCGGTTTAGTCACTGTCCCAGTGTACACAAACAGGCGGTTTAGTCACTGTCCCAGTGTACACAAACAGGAGGTTTAGTCACTGTCCCAGTGTACACAGACAGGAGGTTTAGTCACTGTCCCAGTGTACACAGACAGGCGGTTTAGTCACTGTCCCAGTGTACACAGACAGGCGGTTTAGTCACTGTCCCAGTGTACACAGACAGGCGGTTTAGTCACACTGTCCCAGTGTACACAGACAGGCGGTTTAGTCACACTGTCCCAGTGTACACAGACAGGCGGTTTAGTCACACTGTCCCAGTGTACACAGACAGGCGGTTTAGTCACTGTCCCAGTGTACACAGACAGGCGGTTTAGTCACACTGTCCCAGTGTACACAGACAGGCGGTTTAGTCACACTGTCCCAGTGTACACAGACAGGCGGTTTAGTCACACTGTCCCAGTGTACACAGACAGGCGGTTTAGTCACTGTCCCAGTGTACACAGACAGGCGGTTTAGTCACACTGTCCCAGTGTACACAGACAGGCGGTTTAGTCACACTGTCCCAGTGTACACAGACAGGCGGTTTAGTCACACTGTCCCAGTGTACACAGACAGGAGGTTTAGTCACTGTCCCAGTGTACACAGACAGGCGGTTTAGTCACTGTCCCAGTGTACACAGACAGGAGGTTTAGTCACACTGTCCCAGTGTACACAGACAGGAGGTTTAGTCACTGTCCCAGTGTACACAGACAGGCGGTTTAGTCACTGTCCCAGTGTACACAGACAGGCGGTTTAGTCACACTGTCCCAGTGTACACAGACAGGCGGTTTAGTCACTGTCCCAGTGTACACAGACAGGAGGTTTAGTCACTTTCCCAGTGTACACAGACAGGCGGTTTAGTCACACTGTCCCAGTGTACACAGACAGGCGGTTTAGTCACTGTCCCAGTGTACACAGACAGGCGGTATAGTCACACTCTCCCAGTGTACACAGACAGGAGGTTTAGTCACACTCTCCCAGTGTACACAGACAGGAGGTTTAGTCACTGTCCCAGTGTACACAGACAGGCGGTTTAGTCACACTCTCCCAGTGTACACAGACAGGTGGTTTAGTCACACTGTCCCAGTGTACACAGACAGGAGGTTTAGTCACTGTCCCAGTGTACACAGACAGGCGGTTTAGTCACACTGTCCCAGTGTACACAGACAGGCGGTTTAGTCACACTGTCCCAGTGTACACAGACAGGCGGTTTAGTCACTGTCCCAGTGTACACAGACAGGCGGTATAGTCACACTCTCCCAGTGTACACAGACAGGAGGTTTAGTCACACTCTCCCAGTGTACACAGACAGGCGGTTTAGTCACTGTCCCAGTGTACACAGACAGGAGGTTTAGTCACACTGTCCCAGTGTACACAGACAGGCGGTTTAGTCACACTCTGCCCTGGGTACACAGACAGGCGGTTTGTGTCACACTCTGCCCTGGGAATACAGACAGGCGGTTTATGTCACACTCTGCCCTGGGTACACAGACAGGCGGTTTATGTCACACTCTACCCTGGGTACACAGACAGGCGGATTGTGTCACACTCTGCCCTGGGTACACAGACAGGCGGTTAATGTCACACTCTGCCCTGTGTACACAGACAGGCGGTTTATGTCACACTCTGCCCTGGGTACACAGACAGGCGTTTAATGTCACACTCTGCCCTGGGTACAGGGACAGGCGGATTGTGTCAGACTCTGCCCTGTGTACACAGACAGGCGGTTTATGTCACACTCTGCCCTATGTACACAGACAGGCGGTTTATGTCACACTCTGCCCTGGGTACACAGACAGGCGGATTATGTCACACTACCCTGGGTACACAGACAGACGGATTGTGTCACACTCTGCCCTGGGAATACAGACAGGCGGTTTATGTCAGACTCTGCCCTGGGTACACAGACAGACGGATTGTGTCACACTCTGCCCTGGGTACACAGACAGGCGGATTGTGTCAGACTCTGCCCTGGGTACACAGACAGACGGATTGTGTCACACTCTGCCCTGGGTACACAGACAGGCGGATTGTGTCAGACTCTGCCCTGGGTACACAGACAGACGGATTGTGTCACACTCTGCCCTGGGTACACAGACAGACGGATTGTGTCACACTCTGCCCTGGGTACACAGACAGACGGATTGTGTCAGACTCTGCCCTGGGTACACAGACAGGCGGTTTATGTCACACTCTGCTCTGGGTACACAGACAGGTGGATTGCGTCACACTCTGCTCTGGGTACACAGACAGGCGGTTTATGTCACACTCTGCCCTGGGTACACAGACAGGCAGATTGTGTCACACTCTACCCTGGGTACACAGACAGTCGGTTAATGTCACACTCTGCCCTGGGTACACAGACAGGCGGTTAATGTCACACTCTGCCCTGGGTACACAGACAGGCGGTTTATGTCACACTCTGCTCTGGGTACACAGACAGAGGTTTAGTCACACTCTGCCCTGGGTACACAGACAGGCGGTTTAGTCACACTCTCCCAGTGTACACAAACAGGCGGTTTAGTCACACTGTCCCAGTGTACACAGACAGGCGGTTTAGTCACACTCTCCCAGTGTACACAGACAGGCGGTTTAGTCACTGTCCCAGTGTACACAGACAGGCGGTTTAGTCACACTGTCCCAGTGTACACAGACAGGCGGTTTAGTCACACTGTCCCAGTGTACACAGACAGGCGGTTTAGTCACACTGTCCCAGTGTACACAGACAGGCGGTTTAGTCACACTGTCCCAGTGTACACAGACAGGAGGTTTATGTTGTACTCTGCCCTGGGTACACAGACAGGCGGTTTAGTCACACTGCCCTGGGTACACAGACAGGCGGTTTATGTTGTACTCTGCCCTGGGTACACAGACAGGCGGTTTGTGTCACACTCTGCCCTGGGAATACAGACAGGCGGTTTATGTTGTACTCTGCCCTGGGTACACAGACAGGCGGTTTATGTTGTACTCTGCCCTGGGTACACAGACAGGCGGTTTGTGTCACACTCTGCCCTGGGAATACAGACAGGCGGTTTATGTTGTACTCTGCCCTGGGTACACAGACAGGCGGTTTATGTCACACTCTGCCCTGGGTACACAGACAGGCGGTTAATGTCACACTGTGCCCTGGGTACACAGACAGGCGTTTAATGTCACACTCTGCCCTGGGTACGCAAACAGGCGGATTATGTCACACTCTGCCCTGGGTACACAGACAGGCGGATTGTGTCACACTCTGCCCTGTGTACACAGACAGGCGGTTTATGTCACACTCTGCCCTGGGTACACAGACAGGCGTTTAATGTCACACTCTGCCCTGGGTACGCAAACAGGCGGATTATGTCACACTCTGCCCTGGGTACACAGACAGGCGGATTGTGTCACACTCTGCCCTGGGTACACAGACAGGCGGATTGTGTCAGACTCTGCCCTGTGTACACAGACAGGCGGTTTATGTCACACTCTGCCCTATGTACACAGACAGGCGTTTAATGTCACACTCTGCCCTGGGTACACAGACAGGCGGATTATGTCACACTCTGCCCTGGGTACACAGACAGGCGGATTATGTCAGACTCTGCCATGGGTACACAGACAGACGGATTGTGTCACACTCTGCCCTGGGTACACAGACAGGTGGATTGCGTCACACTCTGCTCTGGGTACACAGACAGGCGGATTGTGTCACACTCTGCCCTGGGTACACAGACAGGCGGTTTATGTCACACTCTGCCCTGGGTACACAGACAGGCAGATTGTGTCACACTCTACCCTGGGTACACAGACAGGCGGTTTATGTCACAGTCTGCCCTGGGTACACAGACAGGCGGATTGTGTCACACTCTACCCTGGGTACACAGACAGGCGGTTAATGTCACACTCTGCCCTGGGTACACAGACAGGCGGTTTATGTCACACTCTGCCCTGGGTACACAGACAGGCGGTTAATGTCACACTCTGCCCTGGGTACAGGGACAGGCGGATTATGTCACACTGCCCTGGGTCCGCAGACAGGCGGATTATGTCACACTCTGCCCTGGGTACACAGACAAGCGGTTTATGTCACACTCTGCCCTGGGTACACAGACAGGCGGATTATGTCACACTGTGCCCTGGGTACGCAGACAGGCGGATTCTGTCACACTGTGCCCTGGGTACACAGACAGGCGGATTATGTCACACTGTGCCCTGGGTACACAGACAGGCGGTTAATGTCACAGTCTGCCCTGGGTACACAGGCAGGCGGATTGTGTCACACTCTGCCCTGGGTACACAGACAGGCGGATTGTGTCAGACTCTGCCTTGGGTACACAGACAGGCAGATTGTGTCACACTCTGCCCTGGGTACACAGACAGGCGGATTGTGTCAGACTCTGCCCTGGGTACACAGACAGACGGATTGTGTCACACTCTGCCCTGGGTACACAGACAGGCGGTTTATGTCAGACTCTCTCATTCAGTAATTGGACATATTCGGGGTGTGCTTGAGGACATTGCCTGTCTTTACTGACAGTGTGATTTGGAGCAGTGACAGGATGAATGATTCATGTTATTGGTGGAGGCTCTGTGAAAGTTGCCTGAGTCTGAAGACAAGTCTGTGGATTCTCTTCAGAAGGAACAAGAGGTACTGGGGGCTGATGGATTCAACACCAATTGAGCTGATATCGCTATCCAGCGTCTGCTAAAGCACCTTTCACGCATGTTTCCAACGGTCTCTGTACACAGTGTGGACTCTCTCTGTGCTCCACGTGGAAGGTTCAGAAACCCACAGGGCAGGTGGGTGCAGCAAAAATTAGACTGAATACTCTGTTGTGGTGGGTTGAGGGAATGAGGATAACTTCCTAGCAAGCACCTCAATTGGCTTAACGTCTACCACACACCACCTCCTGGCAGCAATCTTGCGTTGCCCTATTATGTATTCTCATGTATTTTCTTGAATTTTGCTTAATTCCCTTTTCTTCCATATACTGAATGATCTGTTGAGCTGCTTGCAGAAAAATACTTTTCACTGTACCTCGGTACACGTGACAATAAATCCAATCCAATCCAATCCAATGGTGATGAGGAGCTGGAGCCTGAACCAATGTTTCTGCTCCCTAACCCAGAGCACTCAGGCTGACTTTAGCGCCAATCACCAGCTAGGGACTGAGTGAATAGGCCTCACAGAATAGCTGTACTTCATCAACACCGAACCGTGTGCTTCAGCGATAGCACTCTCACCTCTGGGTCATTCCCTCTCCTGGAGTCTGATGGGGTAACCCAGTTTCTGTGTGTTGCTGAGGGGGTGCTGCACTGTAGGAGATGCTGTTGTTCACATGAATTAGAACAGTACAGCACAGAACAGGCCCTTCGGCCCTCGATGTCACTCCACTCAAGCCCACGTATCCACCCTATACCAGCAACCCAACAACCCCCATGAACCTTATTTTTTAGGACACTAAGGGCAATTTAGCCTGGCCAATCCACCTAACCCGCACATCTTTGGACTGTGGGAGGAAACCGGAGCACCCGGAGGAAACCCACGCACACACGGGGAGGACGTGCAGACTCCACACAGACAGTGACCCAGCCGGGAATCGAACCTGGGACCCTGGAGCTGTGAAGCATTGATGCTAACCACCATGCTACCATGAGACTTTAAACCAAGAGCCCTCATGTATCCGCCATCACCTAAAAACATTAAACTGGTCATTGCTACAGAGCTGTACGTGGGAGGTTTCTGTCTGCAAATTGGTCACTGGGTTTTCCTGTATTTGAACAGTGCCTACATTTCAAAAGGAAATGTGCACTTTCCCTCGATTTGGGAATTCAGTCTATTCTAGGACATGAGTTTCTGCCATGGGTCCTCATGTGGCTGAATAAGCCTATTCCCGATCTTTGGGAACATGGGCCAGGATTTCCCACAGGGTAGTGGAATACAGAGAGCAGGATTCTTTCCATCGCTCTGCCTCATCATTAATGTTCAGCATGGGACCTGTGGGGTGGGAGTGATTACCTTCCTCGTGGTCCTTGTGGAGTATGAGCTCCCCAATTAGGGGTGGGGATCTCTATTAACCTTTCTATAAAAGGTCCACCAGTGGGACACCGACTAGAACCAGGCAGTGTATATATTAGAGCATAGAACAGTACAGCACAGAACAGGCCCTTCGGCCCTCGATGTTGTGCCGAGCAATGATCACCCTACTCAAACCCACGTATCCACCCTATACCCGTAACCCAACAACCCCCCCCCCCCCCCCTTAACCTTACTTTTAGGACACTACGGGCAATTTAGCATGGCCAATCCACCCAACCCGCACATCTTTGGACTGTGGGAGGAAACCGGAGCACCCGGAGGAAACCCACGCACACACGGGGAGGACGTGTAGACTCCGCACAGACAGTGACCCAGCCGGGAATCGAACCTGGGACCCTGGAGCTGTGAAGCATTTATGCTAACCACCATGCTACCGTGCTGCCCCAAATATTGTAATTGTAAATATTGTATTGTAAATAAATCTAAGTTTCTTATTTTACTCGGTGTAGACTCCCCGTATCCTTATTAAAATGGCGATGAGGAATAGACTGGTTTGCTGTCGATGCTGTGACATACACGACTGAACCACCTCCATGAGTTTCTGGACCCAGTTTGGAGAGACCTATTTTGCCATGCCTCTGATTGTTATAGAGACATACAGCACAGAAAAGGCCCTTCGGCCCATCAAGTCTGCACCGGTCAAAAACAACCACCTATGGCAGCACGGTGGTGCAGTGGTTAGCACTGCTCCCACACGTCGCCGAGGTCCCAGGTTCGATCCTGGCTCTGGGTCACTGTCCGTGTGGAGTTTGCACATTCTCCCCGTCTTTGCGTGGGTTTCACCCCCACAACCCAAATTGTGCAGGTAGGTGGATCGGCCACGCTAAATTGCCCCTTAATTGGAAAAAAAATGAATTGGGTACTCTAAATTTTTCGGGGAAAAAACAACTACCTAACTATTCTAATCCCATTTCCCAGCACTTGGCCATATCCTTGTTTACCTTGGCATTGACATTGACATCTAAATATTTCTTTAATGATATGAGGGTTTCTGCCTCCACCTCCCTTTCAGACAGAGTTCCAAACTCCCACCACCCTCTGGGTAAAAAGGTTTTACCTCACATCCCCTCTATACCTGTCCTTTACCTTAAATCTATGCTTCATGGTCATTGATCCCTCCAACAAGGGGAACAGTTTCTTCCTGTCTGCTCTATACATGCCTCTCATAATTATATGTCCATCTCAATCATGTCCCGTCTCAGCCTTCTCTGCTCCAAGGAAAGCAACCCCAGTCTATTCAATCTCTAAAACTGGTAAATATCCTCTGCCCCCATTCCACTGCTATCACCTCCCTCCTATAATGTGGTTTCCCCAATTGCAGACAATACTCTAGCTGTGGCCTAAACAACGTTTTATACAGTTCCAGCATGACCTCCTTACTCTTAAAATCTATGCTTTGGCTAATAAAGTCAAGTATACCTTATGCCTTCTTAACCACTGTATCACTTTCTCTGCTACCTTAAGGGACCAGTGTACTTGCACAGCAAGATCCCGCTGATCCTCGGTGCTTCTCAGGGTCCTCCCATTTATCATGTATTCCCTTGCCTTGTTTGTCCTGCCCAAGTGCATCACCTCAGGCTTATGTATCGAATTCCGGTTTGGGAGTTAAAGACGTCGTGGCTCAAAGCGCGATGCAGCCTGATGGACAAGTTGCCACCATTTTGAGCGATTGGTGGCGCACTCCACCCAGCCATTAATGTCAATGCTGCTGCAGTTCGACAAGAGGTTTAGAGTGACTATGTAGCATGCCCAGCCCTGGAACATTGGCCACTTGAGAGCTGGAAAAAGAGGGCCTGGCGGGGGAGATGCTTTCCGGCTATCCCGACGTAGTGTCCAGTCCTACTGAAGCTGATTCTGTCAGAGTTTTGCCTGCATCATTTGGAGCTGGCTTCAAACAAAGTACTTCACTGCCTGTGAAACACTTTGCGACATCCTGAAGTTGTGAAATACGTTATATAACTCAGAGTCTTGCTTTGCACGCCATCATTCCCTCCTAGTTTGGCCCAAATAACAGGAATAAGCAGCTTGGATTGATCCATCTGTCGTATCAGCATCATTAGGGGTTCCCAGAATGCAGCAACCGTTAATAAAAACCCGAGGAAAGCTTTCTTCCATTTGATTTTAATTATTTAAATAAATTAGGGGTGAGTCAGGGCTCTTTGAATGGAGCTGACCACGAATGGCCTCCCTGGGGGTTGGCTTGATGAAGTGGAGTGACAGAATGCATTTCCTTCTAACAAGCTGCATGCAAGCTCACCACACAGCCAGAGCTGAACCGACGCCAACGGCACAGATGAAGGAAGAGGTTGAGTCAGATAAAATAAAGTGACACTGGAAGTTGAATTGAAAGCTGAATGGAGGATGGGAAAGGCCGGAAGTAAAGGGATCATGTTACAGATTGGCAGTGGGGAGCCAAGTGCCTCACCGAGCACCCTGACTCGGTGAAGGGAATTCTCCGTCAGACCCACAAGTGCTTGAGGTGAGGACCCAGCATTCTGAATGTTCCCTCAGGAGACAAGAAGCTGACATTTGGCAATATATATAAGGCTCGGGGCCTGCGCCTGTCGTCAAGGTGCCCACTATCCTGACTTGATGTAAGACAGGCTCTTAATTGGCCACCTACTTGTTCACCAGTCAATTAAGGATGGAGGGTGGGAGCCCTTAGGGCACAGCACTGTCCAGCCAGTAACCCCAACAGAAGAGAGTGGGATTTGCTAAGACGGAAAGATGCCTCTCAAAATACAGGCACTCTCACAAACCTGCCAAATGTGTTAAGTGAAAGATGGCTGGAGTTGTTAGGGTCATCAGTGTGTGTGGTGATATGCATGTACACCAATGTATATAGTTATCCATCAATGTATATAGTTATCGGTACGACCTCCGACTAGCAGGTGGTGATAGAAATCCACCATGTGACTGGAGAGATCTGGCAGTTGGTAGTAAGTTGTGCTAGAGGACAGTTTGAAGTATTTCCAGGAGAATTCACTGAATTAATTTAGTAGTTACCATTGGTATTGTAGCCATAAGTTATTTTGCTACGAGTTAACCTTGTTAATAAATTATCTTACAAGTCAATAACCTAGATGTTCTGTGTGCATCTGTACTACGGCCATAACACAGAACACAACAATGTGGAGGAGACATTGCTCCACAGGAGGGGCCAAGGAAGCTACATTTTCAAACTTGTAGCTCATTCACTGGACCACAGAGAGTGTAGGCCTCCAGGCTGCAATCAGGAGGCCACCTCCAAGCTTCTGCTTGCCTGCTTGATGCAGCAAGAGGGCCTGTCTGATATTGGGAAAAACCCTGGCAGGTTCTGAAAATGGCCCTCTACATGGGGCCTCAGTTGGCCAAATTGGCTGCCTGCCTCTGCGGAGGGGGTTGCCAGTTTCCATGGCAACCTGCACGTAGGTAACCTGTCCAGAGGCAGGACAATGTGAAGAAGCTGTTCCAGTGTGCCACTACCTGAATATCCGCCCACCTCTGTCTCCATGGCAAAATACAGCCCAGTCTGTAAAGATCTATTAGTGTTGGAGGCATATAGCCACTAAGGGGAACTTAAACCTCACAGAGCGAATGCGCTAGGAAAAGGGCGAGCGGTCAATGGCCTCAAGTTGCCAGAGAGACAGGACCCCACTTCAAACTTACTGACCTCCACTTTTAATGCAGCACGCTGGGCTTGGGTGTGAGAATGCCCGTGGGAGTCTGGCTGCCAATATAAGTGGTCATTAAATGCTGATTTAGCTGGGGCTGTTCTGCTTTGACTATTAACATAGAACAGTACAGCACAGAACAGGCCCTTCGGCCCTCGATGTTGTGCCGAGCAATGATCACCCTACTTAAACCCACGTAACCCGTAATCCAACAATCCCCCCATTAACCTTACACTACGGGCAATTTATCATGGCCAATCCACCTGACCCGCACATCTTTGGACTGTGGGAGGAAACCGGAGCACCCGGAGGAAACCCACGCACACACGGGGAGGACGTGCAGACTCCACACAGACAGTGACCCAGCCGGGAATCGAACCTGGGACCCTGGAGCTGTGAAGCATTGATGCTAACCACCATGCTACCGTGAGGCCCCTATTGGTGCACAAAGTTCCGAAGCTTCCTGGAATTCGCCAGCATGATTGAGACGAGACCACAGTAGGGTTTGAGGGGGCAGAACAAATGACGGGTGAAAGAAATCAATCTGCTGCCTTGCTGAAGTGAAAGGTTTTGGCTCCCAGGACTGGTGCTGGAAGTGTGTCTTCGCAGCTTCAGAGGCGATTTCTAGCTTGGAATTTCTTATTTGTATCTGTCGCCACCGTGCCATCTTCAACCTTCATTGAGCGCCAATTATTCAGTATTAGCCCTGGCCTCAGCTGAGTACCAAGTTGGGCAGCAGCAGGAGAAGTAGCTGTCTCCTCGCCATCGACCTGTCGCTCTGCAGGGGAGAAGGAGTGAACACAACGGCGGAGCTTACAGTGCCTGTGGGCACACCGTCACCTTCCTGGACACAGCTGAACACAAGTGCCCCAGGAGGTTCAGGCTATCGTGTCAGGCGGTCGCTGCAATTGGCGGCTCCCTCGAAAGAGATCACCATTCTGCCAAGTGGCCCCAGGTGGGCCCAAGCTGTCAAAGGCGTCATGGCCCTCAGCTTCCTCGCCTCCGACTCCTCCCAGGAATTGGTGGAGGATATTTGCAAAATCTCGCAATCTGCTACCCACATGGGTGACTGATACCATGTTTGACAAGGCTGGCAATTCTGCTCACTTCTCAACCAATGACGCCATTCAGGATGAGCGGGTGCTTGCACAGCAGCTTAGAAAGAGGGAGGCAGCCAGGAAAATAGGGAAAGTTAATGACGGAGATGGGAACCTGGTTGGAGATTCAGCAGGGGTGAATAAGGTGTTTAGGGACTTCTACAGTAGGCGGTACAGGTCGGAACCCCCTACAGGGCCAGAGGGGATGAGGCACTTCTTGGAGGGGCTGAATTTCCCAAGGGTGGACGGGGAGCTGGTAGAAGGGCTGGGGGCCCCGATTGGGTTGGAAGAGATGGTGGAGGGTCTGAAGGCCACGCAGTCGGGTGAAGCCAGACGGGTACCCAGTGGAGTTTTATAAAAAGTTCTCTGGGATATTGGGACTGGTATTGATGAGGATGTTCAATGAGGCAAGGGAATGAGGGCTGCTGCCCCCAACGATGTCACAGGCCACAATTTCGCTGATTCTGAAGCGGGACAAGAACCTGGAGCTGTGTGGGTCCCACAGGCCGATATCCCTGTTGAATGTGGATGCCAAATTGCTGGCCAAAAATTTGTCCGTCCAGGATTGAGGATTGTGTTCCGGATGTTATTGGGGAGGACCAGACAGGGTTTGTTAAGGGAAGGCAGTTGGTGGCCAATGTAAGAAGGCTGTTAAACGTGATCATGATGCCCCCGGAAGGTAGGGAGGTGGAGGTAGTGATCGCAATGGATGCAGAAAAGGCTTTTTATCGGGTAGAATGAGATTATCCGTGGGAGGTACTGGGACGGTTCGGATTTGGGCAGGGCTTTATCGACTGGGTCAGGTTGCTGTATCAGGCTCCTGTGGCAAGTGTACGGATGAATAGGACAACATCGGACTATTTTAGACTCCACCGGGGGAAGCAACAGGGATGCCCCCTCTCCCCACTGTTGTTGCGCTAGCTATAGAACCATTGGCAATTGCTCTGAGAGCCTCAAGGGGCTGGAAGGGGCTGGTCCGGGGGGCAGGGGGCGTGAAGCACAGAGTCTCGCTATATGCAGATGACCTGCTTCTGTATGTATCAGATCCAATTGAGGGGATGGAAGAAATCATGAGGATTCTCGGGGAATTTAGCCAGTTTTCAGGGTATAAGCTAATATGGGGAAAAGTGAAATGTTTGTGGTCCAGGCGAGGGGACAGGAGAGGCGATTGGGGGAGCTGCCGTTTAGATTAGTAGAGGGAAGCTTTAGGTATCTAGGCATCCAATTGGCACGGGCATAAATTAAATCTGGCCCGACTAGCAGACCAAATGAAGGACGATTTTCGGAGATAGGACGCGCTTCCGTTGTCATTGGCTGGGAGGGTGCAGACGGTGAAAGTGACAGTCCTCCTGAGATTCCTGTTTGTATTTCAGTGTCTCCCCATCTTTATTCTGCGGTCCAATGGAGGAGACATGAGGGAGCAGAGGGAGCATCGGTCTGGTCCCCAATCTGTAATAATCACCGGTTTGCCCCGGGAAAAATTGATGGGGGGGTCGGGATATAGCGGAGAGCAGGGATTGAGAGGATGGGGGACATGTTTATAGAGGGGAACTTTCCGAGTATGAGGGCGCTGGAGGAGGTTTGGGTTGGCGAGGGGAAACAAATTCAGGTATCTGCAGGTGCGGGACTTCCTCCGTAAACAGGTGTCAACCTTCCCATTCCTACCTCTAAGGGGGATTCCGGACAGGGTAGTTTCCAGAGGGTGGGTAGGAGAAGGGAGCGTCTCCGACATTTACAAGGAACTTATGGGGTCAGAGGAGACATAGACCGAGGAGCTGAACCGCAAGTGGGAGGAGGAGCTGGGAGGAGAGATAGAGGATGGTCTCTGGGCGGGCGCGTTGAGTAGAGTTAACGCGTCCGTAACATGTGCCAGGCTCAGCCTGATACAATTTAAGGTTGTTCACCGGGCTCACATGACAGTGGCCCAGATGAGCAGGTTCTTTGGGGTGGAAGACAGGTGTGCAAAATGTGCGGGAGGACCAGCGAACCATGTCCACATGTTCTGGACATGTCCAAAGCTTAGGGGATTTTGGCAGGGATTTGCAGATGTCATGTCCACAGTGTTAAAAACAAGGGTGACGCTGAGTCCAAAGGTGGCGATTTTCGGGGTGTCGGAAGACCCGGGAATCCAGGAGGAGAAAGAGGCAGATGTTCTGGACTTTACTTCCCTGGTATCCCGGAGACGGATACTATTAGCCTGGAGGGACTCAAAGCCCCCAAAGTTGGAGACTTGGCTATCAGACATGGCTATCTTTCTCTGTTTGGAGAAAATCAAGTTCGCCTTGAGAGGGTCACTGTTAGGGTTCGTCCGGAGGTGGCAACCGTTCGTCGACTTCTTTGTGGAAAATTAATCGTCAGCAGAAGGGTGGGGGGGGGTTTAGTTTAGCTTAGAGTAATGACGGAAGGAGGAAGGAGCAGTGCTCCGAAAGCTAGTGTTTGAAACAAAACTATTGGACTTTAACCTGGTGTTGTAAGACTTCTTACTGTAGCTTAGAGTAGGGGGTTAATAAAGGTGAAACCTCTAAGGGAGGGAGATGGCTTTTGAACTATGTTTATAGTTTCATGTACATTGTCTATTTTGTTTTGTTACAATACCAAACAATACCTCAATAAAATGTTTATTAAAAAAAAAGTCTGCACCGACCCTCTGAAAGAGCACCCTACCCCACCCATGCCCCAACCCCATCCCCGTAACTCAGTTACCCCAACTAACCTTTTGGTCACTAGGGGCAATTTAGCCTGGCCAATCCACCTAATCTGCACATCTTTGGATTGTGGGAGGAAACCGGAGCACCCGGAGGAAACCCACGCAGACACGGGGAAAACATGCAAATTCCACAAAGACAGTGACCCAATGAACCCGGGGACCCTGGAGCTGTGAGGCAACGGTGCTAACCACTGTGTCACTTGTGCTTTTCAAAACCGTGAAACCGGTGTACTGAGGATGCTGAGGGAGAGAGAGGGACTACGGAAAATGTCCCAACTTCACCATCTGCTGAGAGTTGTGCCACTGGCCGAGGTGCATCTGCCATGGCCGGGGGGGGAGGGGGGGGGGGGGGGGGAGTAGCGGGGGAGTGGCCAGGAGGGGGGCTGTGGGGTCGGGGTGGACAGGCACGGAGCACCATTGGCACAGCCGGTAAGGCAGCCATTCAGCGGCACACGCCGCTAACAGCTCACTGTGAACTTCGGGACACAGGTCGTAAGTTGTCCTCCCAGGCCACCCCCTCGGTGTCCTCTGTCCCCACCTGACATGATGGTTTTTATTTGTTAACTCTACCACTTTCTCATACAAATTTACACGTGTAATAGTTACCATTGTATCTCATTCACAAGCCCCAGAGAAACCTTACTGTCTATCACAATATTCTTCATAGTACGTTTAAAAACAGAAATCAAACAATCCCATGTGGTCCCAGTTATTAACATCGTGTTCAAGTTATTTCTCCCCACATATTTCCTCTGATACCCAGAAAGTGCCTCCTCAGTTTTTCCATCAGTTCATTTTTTTGCAAATTTAAATTTGATTGTCGCTGTGAGTTTGCGGTAAATGTCTAATTTAGTGCTTGAGAAAGCAACTCACATCAATTCAACTTTTAATTCCAATTTCAGAAACAGTTCTGCCAGGCTTGCTGGTTTTGACTGGTACATTTATATCAGAGACAGAAGTGTTTGCAATCTCTTCAGAAGTAACCTCCGCATCCCCCATTCCCAAGCACTTCATATTGAATTAAGGAAAATGGCTTCAATGGTTCAAGCCAAGCCTTTGAAATGCAAAGGGCGGGCCGGACCTGGTATTCGCAGGGCCCTGTGTGATTCTCCTCCTCCACTGAGATGAATCCCCGACAGCGAGGCTCACTTGTGCTTTTAAAAATTGTGAAACTGGTACCATGGCAGCTGAGAGAGAGAGGGGGTACGGAAAGTGTCCAACATCGCCATAGTTTGATGACAGTCGTGCCGCTGGCCGGGGGGGGGGGGGGGGGGGGGGGGGGGGGGGGGAAAGGGGGGAGGGGGGCAGGGGCTTCTGCCCAGGCCGGGGGGAGTAGGGGCGGTGACCAGGTGGGCTGTGCGGTTGGGGTGGACGGGCAGGGAACACCATTGCCATGGCCTGCTAGGCAGCCATGCAGATGCGCACACTGCTGACTGCCCATTGTGAACTTTGGGCGACAGATCGTATGGGTGTCCCTCCAGGGAACCTCCCTCCCCACCAGGTGCCCTCTGGCCCCAGCCGACCCATCAGTGTGCCATCCTGTTGGCTAGGGAGGTGTGTGTGTGGAGATTGTAATGTGTATATGTGGCTGTGGCTTGTCAGCCATCCTGTCAATCACAGACCCGGAGAAACCGGCACCGTTTTTCATTGGAATCGATTGTGTTCCGCACTGGTGGGAGCACAACACGGTCGCTCAATCAGTCCAAGTGTGGTCCCAATTTTGCTGTTATAGAAGTCCCCAAATCCTGCCCCGGCGTCAGCACTTAGGGCGGGATTCTCCGATTACCGACGCCGTAATCGCATTCGGCGATTGGCCGGAGAATCCGTTTTGACTTTAAAATCAGGAGCGCCGCTGTTTTTTGGATGCTCGGCCCCTCCAAAACGTTATCATCAGTGAGCATACCGCACACTGTTGGGACGGCCTGAGAAGGTCACCTGAAGTAACTCCCCCGATGCTCCGCCTCTGCTGGGCCGGCTTTCCGACGGCATAAGAACATAAAAACTAGGAGCAGAAGTAGGCCATCTGGCCCCTCAAGCCTGCTCCACCATTCAATGAGATCATGGCTGATCTTTTTTGGATTCAGCTCCACTTTCCGGCCCGAACACCATAATCCTTAATCCCTTTATTCTTCAAAAAACTATCTATCTTTATCTTAAAAACATTTAATGAAGGAGCCTCTGCTGCTTCACTGGGCAAGGAATTCCATAGATTCACAACCCTTTGGGTGAAGAAGTTCCTCCTAAACTCAGTCCTAAATCTACTTCCCCTTATTTTGAGGCTATGCCCCCTCGTTCTGCTTTCAGCCGCCAGTGGAAACAACCTGTACCCCCTCTCTCTCTCAGCTGCCATAGTACCAGTTTGACAATTTTTAAAAGCACAAGTGAGCCTCGCTGTCGGGGATTCATCTCAGTGGAGGAGGAGAATCACACAGGGCCCTGCGAATACCAGGTCCGGCCCGCTAATGATATGCCAACGGCGTTTACTGTGCGTGCATTCCAGGAGGTACTGGAGAACAACCTATCCTATCTATTCCCTTCATAATTTTATATGTTTCTATAAGATCCCCCCTCATCCTTCTAAATTCCGAGTACAGTCCCAGTCTACTCAACCTCTCCTCGTAATCCAACCCCTTCAGCTCTGGGATTAACCTCGTGAGTCTCCTCTGCACACCCTCCAGCGCCAGTATGTCCTTTCTCAGGTAAGGTGACCAAAACTGAACACAATACTCCAGGTGTGGCCTCACTAACACCTTATACAATTGCAGCATAACCTCCCTAGTCTTAAACACCATCCCTCTAGCAATGAAGGACAAAATTCCATGTGCCTTCTTAATCACCTGTTGCACCTGTGAACCAACTTTTTGTGACTCATGCACTAGCACACCCAGGTCTCTCTGCACAGCAGCATGTTTTAATATTTTATCATTGAAATAATAATCCCTTTTGCTGTTATTCCAACAAAATGGATAACCTCACATTTGTCAACATTGTATTCCATCTGCCAGACCCGAGCCCATTCACTTAACCTATCCAAATCCCTCTGCAGACTTCCAGTATCCTCTGCACTTTTCGCTTTACCACTCATCTTAGTGTCATCTGCAAACTTGGACACATTGCACTTGGTCCCCAACTCCAAATCATCAATGTAAATTGTGAACAATTGTGGGCCCAACACTGATCCCTGAGGGACACCACTAGCTACTGATTGCCAACCAGAGAAACACCCATTAATCCCCACTCTTTGCTTTCTATTTATATTTGCATGTGGCAGGAGGACCTCGCGTGGCTTCTGCGGACTGTGTCTGGGGAGGGGGGGTGGTAGCCGTTCTGCTGGCCGGAGGGGCATCTATGAGGGTTGGGTAGACTGATGGGGGATGGTCTGGGGATAGCGAGGGGGGTTACAGGGGGGGCACTATCTGGCAGGCCGGGTCCGTGTGCGGCGGGAACCATGATGTACGGCACCGCCGCAGGTCACCACCGTGCGCATGCGCGGCCACGGACCCGCCCGTTCTCCATCTGTATCTGCAGGTTAGGTGGCCTGGCTGCTAGCCCCCCACCGGCGGAGCATCGGTGCGGGGGCGGTGATGGCTTTTCGGTCGTAAAATTCGACACCTGCTCCAAACATTGGGCTGGATTCTCCGTCCCACTGCGCCAGATTTCTGGTTCAGCAAGCCGGCGGGATTCTCTATTTCGCCGGCTGGTCAATGGGGTTTCCCATTGTGGGGCAGCCCCACGCCGTCGGGAAACCTCCGGGCTGCCGGCAAAATGGAGAATCCTGACAACGGAGAATCCAGCCCATAGCCTCAAAATCAGAGAATCCAGCCCTGTCTCAGGAATGTTTAATCCCACCACCTGTCTTTCACTCAAATTGTCACCATACTGTGTTTTCATTCTCAAAACTGCTGATTTGCTTTCCGCGCCATCAATATTCACATTGGGAGCCGGAAACCATTGTCACCTGTTTAAGGAAGGCACAAACAATGCAAGGTCAATTGTTGACGGCAAACCTGTGGTTCATATCATTTTTGTTAGCCAAAGGTGTGAAGGGATATGAAGTGAGTGTGGGTAGATGGAGTCATGTCACAGATCTGTATTAATCTCATTCAATGTTGGCCAACTTCTATTCCTGTGTTCCTGGCGTGGGCCCATGGGGGAGGGATATTATGGAACCTGCGAGACCGGGAACAATCATACAATCCCCACAGTGCAGAAGGAGGCAATTCGGCCCATCGAGTCTGCACTGATCCTTCGAAAAACCATCTCACCTAGGCCCAATCCCCCATCCTATTCCTGCAACCCCACCCTCAGGGGCAATTTAGCATGGCCAATCCACCTCAGCTGTTATGCAGGACGATTGAATTAGACAGGAGCCGAAATCCCAGTTTCCTGATGATCGGTTGATTTGCCAAGATGAAGTCAGCGACCTGTTTATGGTGTGTCAGGGTTTATGTGTCCTCTGGTGGCTTCTTGCTTGCATGAATATACGTTAGTGTAAAACATTAAAAACATAATCGGCGGGATTCTCCATTCCTGAGACTAAGTGTTGATGCTGAGGCAGGGTTTGTGGAGTTTCACGACAGCAAAACTGGTGCCGAACCTGGACCGATTCAGCGACTGTGGAGGAGCTAGCACCGGCGCCACGTGGAACACAATCAGTTCCAAAGAGAAATGGTGTGGGATTTGCCGGGTCCGTGATTGACACCCGGGAGGCTGACAAGATGAAGCAGCACAGTAGATAGCACTGTGGCTTCACAACGCCAGTGTCCAGGTTCGATACCCGCTGGGTCACTGTGCGGAGTCTGCACGTTCTCCCCGTGTCTGCGTGGGTTTCCTCCGGGTGCTCCGGGTTCCTCGCATAGTCCAAAAGGTTAGGTGGATTGGCCATGTTAAATTGCCCTTAGTGTCGAGAAATGGTTAGGTGGGGTTATTGGGTTATGGGATAGGGTGGAAGTGAGGGCTTAAGTGGGCCGGTGCAGACTCGATGGGCCAAATGGCCTCCTTCTGCACTGTTCATATGTTCTATGTTCATATACACCCATTCCATGATGGGTTGGCTGGGGTCAAAGGGTACCGAGGAGAGTGGCCTGGATGGGGACCCGTACGACGTGTGGGCCTATGTTCATAGTCATGGGCAGTCAGCGGCGTGTGGAGCTGCATGGCTGTCTTGCTGGCTCGGGTAATGGTGCTCTGTGTCGGTCCACCCCGACCCTACAACCATCCTCCTGTCCACCCCCTGCTACTCCCCCAGCACCAGGGCAGCACGGTAGCACAGTGGTTAGCACAATCACTTCACAGCTCCAGGGTCCCAGGTTCGATTCCGGCTTGGGTCACTGTCTGTGCGGAGTCTGCACATCCTCCCTGTGTGTGCGTGGGTTTCCTCCGGGTGCTCCGATTTCCTCCCACAGTCCAAAGATGTGCAGGTTAGGTGGATTGGCCATGATAAATTGCCCTTAGTGTTCAAAATTGCCCTTAGTGTTGGGCGGGGTTACTGGGTTATGGGGATAGGGTGAAGGTGTTGACCTTGGGTAGGGTGCTCTTTCCAAGAGCCGGTGCAGACTCGATGGGCTGAATGGCCTCCTTGTGCACTGTAAATTCTTTGATAATCTTTGATTAACTTTAGTCATGCTTTTACTGCCCCGTTTTAATCTCATGGGCTTCAATTTTGTTAACAAATTCAATTAAACTGAGTTTATTATGCACAAATCAACTACATAGCCCTGATCAAAAAGCCCTCAATCATGTCAGTCAAATATGATTTGTCCTTTGCACATCAATGCAAGCTCTCAAGCAAGAGGCTGTTGCTTTCCTCGCGATGGTGGTTAAGTGAGCTCAAATATCTGATGCTGGTTTGAGGTGTGTGCCTGGGTAGGGGGTAGGGTGCTCTTTCCAAGAGCCGGTGCAGACTCGATGGGTCAAATGGCCTCCTTCTGCACTGTAAATTCTATGATGAGCTGGCAGAAGCCCCCGGCCAGCTGCACAACTGTCAGCAAACTATGGTGATGTTGGACACTTACCGTACCCCCTCATCGGCCACGATGCCCGGTTTCACAATTTTTAAAAGCAGAAGTGAACCACGCCGTCGGCAATTCGGACCATCGGAGGCGGGGAATTGCGGATGACCTGGAGAATACCAGGTCGGGACCGGTAATGATATGCAAACGGCGTTTACTGTAAGTGAGTTCTGGAACGCATTGACAACACTGTCGAGGTGACGGAGAATTGCAATTTGGTGTTAAATCGGCGTCTGCCACGGTTTCGGTGTCGGAACCAATTCTCTGCCTTTGGATTGGTTAACCGATGGAGAATCCCACCCATTACATAGATCATAGATCATAGATCATAGATCATAGAATTTACAGTGCAGGAGGAGGCCATTCGGCCCATCGAGTCTGCACCGGCTCCTGGAAAGAGCACCCTACCCGAGGTCAACACCTCCACCCTATTCCCATAACCCAGTAACCCCACCCAACACTAAGGGCAATTTTGGACACTAAGGGCAATTTATCATGGCCAATCCACCTAACCTGCACATCTTTGGACTGTGGGAGGAAACCGGAGCACCCGGAGGAAACCCACGCACACACGAGGAGGATGTGCAGACTCCGCACAGACAGTGACCCAAGCCGGAATCGAACCTGGGACCCTGGAGCTGTGAAGCGATTGTGCTAACCACAATGCTACCGTGCTGCCCTTTAAAATGAACATCTGACATTCAAGATAAAATCAATGGTGCACGCGAATCTCACGGCTCACGGTTCACATCATGTTTAAAGATGGCATTGTACAGGCGTGCCTGTGGCCAGTGGTTTTCCTTGCTGTACTCTGCATTCGCATCTGAGGCGTGGCTCCTTGCGGCAGCTCCAATAGTGTCAGGGCCTTGTGCTGATTTGAATCGTTCCCGCTTGGCAAGACAGTTTGGGTTTCAGCACACAACTGATTTACACTTTGACCAATTTCCTTCAATAGGATATTATATCTTGGTGTAAATCAACCTTTCGGCCCAAATCTGTCTCCTGCTCCTTTTAAGGGTTTGTATTTGTACCTTACCCTTTCATAGAATCTCATAGAATTTACTGTACAGAAGGAGGTCATTCGGCCCATCGAGTCTGCACCAGCTCTTGGAAAGAGCACCCTACCCAAGGTTAACACCTCCACCCTATCCCCATAACCCAGTAACCCCACCCAACACTAAGGGCAATTTTGGACACTAAGGGCAATTTATCATGGCCAATGCACCTAACTTGCACATCTTTGGACTGTGGGAGGAAACCGGAGCACCCGGAGGAAACCTACGCACACACGGGGAGGATGTGCAGACTCCGCACAGACAGTGACCCAAGCCGGAATCGAACCTGGGACCCTGGAGCTGTGAAGCGATTGTGCTGACCAGTGTGCTGCCATGCTGCCCACTTTCCTATTGATTCCCTGGCTGATTTGCTGTGTATTCCCTGCCCCCTGTTTATGTCTGACAAATATCTACATGCAGTAGAGTTCTCATTTCTGTGACAGGGAGAAGGATTGGGACAAATAAATAAGGGATAGAAAGGAAAGAGATGATCATTTTGAAAATGAAAGGAAGGAGAGAGGAAAGACTGGAAGTGAACGAGGCATCTGGTGCTCCTGACTGTCTCCTTCCCCTCCCTCTACCTTTGTCGAGCTCGGTGTGTGAGAGGCTGCGGAGCTAATGTTGTGACAAAGGTCAGCCTCCCACCTCCATCTGTGGGCTTTTATGTGTGAACTTCATCTAAAGAAGCTTCCTTCTGCTCACCGCGTGTGGTGCAATACAATTCAAGCAGTCCTGTCGCACTCGCAGAATCGTAAACTCATTAAAAATGGCTTTTCTCACAACCCACATTGTATTGGGAGCTATTTATTCCCGTTGCAGTACATTGCCTCAATTTTAGTCACTAATAAACCCAATAGGGAATTCAGGAGAAATATCTTTATTGGAGAGTGGTGAAAATAGGGAATATATTATCAGCAGGAGTGGCTGAGACAAATAAGATGGATGTATTTTTTTTTAACAAACAATTTTATTGAGGTATTTTTCAGTATTGTAAACAGTTACAGACATCAACAGAAAGCAAAAAAGGCAAAAATATGCAAACATCAACGTAGAATCAATACTTCAATCGTACCATACTGCACAAGCCCGCTCCTCTCCCATCAATGCTACCCGCCTATTTATCCCTCCTACCCTACTCGAATCACCCCCCCCCCACCCCCCATCTGCTGACGTTCACTCACCCGCGAAGAAGCCGATGAATGGTTGCCACCGGGTGAACCCCAGTACAGACCCCCTCAAGGAAAACTTAATTTTTTCCATACCCAGAAAACTCGACAAGTCCGAAAGCCATAGCTCGGTCTTCGGGGGCTTTGAGTCCCTCCATGCCAGCAGTATTCGTCGCCGGGCTATCAGGGAAGCAAAGGCCAAAACATCGGCCGCTTTCTCACCCTGGACTCCCGGGTCCTCCGAGATGGATGTATTTGAGAGGAAGTACATACTAGAGAAAAGAATAAGAGGATAGACCTGAGAGGATTCAGTGAAGTAAGGTGGGAGGAAGCTCATGTCCAGCACTGTTCCAGTCTGGTTGACCGATCTGTGTCTCTGCTGTAAATTCTATCTACACCTGACGGAGTAGAATCGCTACAGTGCAGAACAAAGAACAATGTAGCACAGGAACAGGCCCTCCAAGCCTGCGCTGACCCATGGTACCTGCCTAAACTAAAACTGGACGCACTTACGGAGTCCATAGGGCAGCACGGTAGTACAGTGGTTAGCACAGTCGCTTCACAGCTCCAGGGTCCCAGGTTTGATTCCCGGCTTGGGTAACTGTCTGTGCAGAGTCTGCACATCCTCCCCGTGTCTGTGTGAGTTTCCTCCGGGTGCTCCGGTTTCCTCGCACAGTCCAAATATGTGCAGGTTAGGTGGATTGGCCTTGCTAAATTACCCTTAGTGTCCAAAAAGGTGTGTGGGGTTATTGGGTTATCGGGATAGGGTGGCTGTGTGGGCTTGGGTGGGGTGCCCTTTCCAAGGGCCGGTGCAGACTCAATGGGCCGAATGGCCTCCTTCTGCTCTGTAAATTCGATGAATATCCTTCCATTCCCACCCTATTCATATATCTGTTTAGAAGCCCCTTAAATGTCGCTATTGTACCTGCTCCCACCACCTCCCCAGACAGCACGTTCCATATATTTACAACATAGGAATTAGGAGCAGGAGTAGGCCATCAGTTGTCAACATTGTATTCCATCTGCCAGACCCTCTGCTATCCAAATCCCTCTGCAGACTTCCAGTATCCTCTGCACTTTTCGCTTTACCACTCATCTTAGTGTCGTCTGCAAACTTGGACACATTGCCCTTGATCCCCAACTCCAAATCATCTATGTAACTTGTGAACAATTGTGGGCCCAACACTGATCCCTGAGGGACACCACTAGCTACTGATCGCCAACCAGAGAAACACCCATTAATCCCCACTCTTTACTTTCTATTAATTAACCAATCCTCTATCCATGCTACTACTTTACCGTTAAAGCCATGCATCTTTATCTTATGCAACAACCTTTTGTGTGGCACCTTGTCAAAAGCTTTCCAGACATCCAGCAATACCACACCCATTGGCTCCCCGTTATCTACTGCACTGCTGTGTATATCCAATGGGACAATTTCCATCCAGATGCCTCGCTATTTCTTCCTTGATGATAGATTCCAGCATCTTCCCTACTACCGAAGTTCAGCTCACTGGCCTATAATTACCCGCTTTCTGCCTACCTCCTTTTTTAAACAGTGGTGTCATGTTTGTTCATTTCCAATCCGCCAGGACCACCCCAGAGTCTAGTGGGTTTTGATAAATTATCACGAGCGCATTTGCAATTTCCCTAGCCATCTCTTTCAGTACCCTGGGATGCATTCCATCAGGACCAGGAGACTTGTCTACCTTTAGCCCCATTAGCTTGCCCATCACTACCTCCTTAGTGATAACAATCCTCTCAAGGCCCTCACCTGTCATAGCCTCATTTCTATCATTCACTGGCATGTTATTTGTGTCTTCCACTGTGAAGACCAACCCAAAAAACCTGTTCAGTTCCTCAGCCATTTCCTCATCTCCCATTATTAAATCTCCCTTCTCATCCTCTAAAGGACCAATATTTACCTTAGCCACTCTTTTTTGTTTTATATATTTGTAGAAACTTTTACTATCTTTTTATATTCTGAGCAAGTTTACTCTCATAACCTATCTTGCTCTTCTTACTCTTACTTCTTACTCTTCTTACGGCTTTTTTAGTAGCTTTCTGTTGCCCCCTAAAGATTTCCCAGTCCTCTATTCTCCCACTAAACATTGCCACTTTGTATGCTTTTCCCTTCAATTTGATACTCTCCCTTATTTCCTTAGATATCTACGGTCAATTTTCCCTCTTTCTAACGTCCTTCCCTTTTGTTGATATAAACCTTTGCTGAGCACTGTGAAAAATCGCTTGGATGGTTCTCCACTGTTCCTCAACTGTTGCACCATAAAGTCTTTGGTCCCTTCTTAGCTAGCTCTTCTCTCATCCCATTGTAATCTCCTTGGTTTAAGCACAAAACACTAGCGTTTGATTTTACCTTCTCACCCTCCATCTGTATTTTTTATTTTTTTTATTTTTTTATTTTTAAAGTTTTTTATTTAACACAAATTTGTAACAGTTACAGAGAGAAAAATGGCCCTGTGCAAAGAGCCTTAACATAGTGAAAACGAACAGTGGGAAAGAATAAACATGTTAATAAGGCACTTCCCCTGCCAGCTCTGTTTGCCCATGCCACCCGTATACAACTAAACTAATGTGGCCCTAACCCTCTTCCCCCCCCCCCCCCCCCCCCCCCCCCCCCACCCCCACCCGGCCTCCCCCGGGCCTGGCCTCCCCTGCCCCCCAAGGCCTGACCTGCCAGGGCAGCCCTGCCCTTGGCCCTAGCCTGCCCCGCCCCACCTCCGACTCTCCCTGGTGCTCCCTGACCTACGCTAGCCACACTGACCCCTGCCCTTGGCGCCTACCTGTCTCCCGTCCCAGCGCTCAGGCCCTCCCCCCACACGCCAGGGACCCATTAACCTAACTGTATCCCACCGTGCCCTTTCAAGTCCCGTAACCAGCCCCTAGCCCACACCCCTATCAGAGGCCCCGATCTCCCGCCAAAAGGTACCAAGCGCAGGGCCCCTCTCTCTCTCCCTCTCTCTCCTTTCCCCCCCCCCCCGTTGCACTCCCCCCAAAACACCCTAAACAGTGCGCCCTCCAGCCCCCACTCTCTGTCCAGGCTGAAAACAATCTTGGATAAAACATTACAGTACAGGATAGTTTAACAAACCGCCGCTACACAAAAGCTCCGAGAGCCCAAAGTCCTTTAGTTCCAGTCCAGCTTCTTCTTTTAATAAAAGTCCTAATCAGAGCAATTTTGGGTTAACAGACCGCCGCCACTGTACAGCACTGAAAGAACCAAGTGCCCATTAGTTCAAGTCCAGCTTCTTATCTTTATTAAAGGTCCAAACCTGTTCTGGTGTCTCAAAATAGTAGTGGGGTTCCTCAAACGTAACCCAGAGCTTTGCAGGATACAGCATTCCAAACCTCACCTCCTTTTTGTAGAGGGCTGCCTTTACCTTGATGAATCCTACACGCCTCTTGGCCAGCTCCATTCCCAAGTCCTGGTAAATGCGTACCTCGCAGTTCTCCCATCTGCTGCTCCTCTCCGCCTTGGCCCATCGCAGCACACGTTCCCTGTCAGCAAGCCGGTGAAAGCGGACCACCAAGGCCCTCGGTCGGGCGCCCGTCCTGGGCTTCCTTGCGGGGGCTTTATGTGCCCCATCCAACTCCAGGGGTTGAGGGAAGGCCTCCGGTCCCATCAGTGCCTCAAGCATACCCGTCACGTATGCGCCCACATCTGACCCCTCGCAGCCCTCGGGGAGGCCAACGATTCGTAAATTCTGCCTCCTGGCTCTGTTCCCCAGCTCTTCAAGCTGCTCCTGCATCCTCCTCTGACGGGCGTTCAGCTCCTCCACCTCGTGCTCCAGCTCCGTTACCGTGCCCGCCTGGCTGGAGAGCTTCGCCTCGACCTCCCTGAGCGCCTTCCCTTGGACCGCCTGTGTCTCGACCATTCGATCCATCACCGCTCTCATCAGGTCCAGCGTGTCCCTCCTCAGCTCGGCGAAGCAGTTCTTGAAGAACTCCATCTGCTCCTCCTTTGGCCAGTGAGCCTCCGGACCCTGGTCCCCGCCGTCCGCCATGCTTGGCCGCCCGGCCTGGGGTCCGCGTTGCTCCCGCTTCGATCCTTGCCACTCCACTCGACCACTTCTAGTCCAGCTGCCCATACCCCGGAAAGGAAGCCTCTTCCCTATCGTCTCCTCCACCGATTCAGGCTGCCAGGTCCCAAAAAAGTCCGTTAACAAAGGTCCATTTGCCCATCGCGGGCGGGAGCGATCCGACCTGCGACCTGCCTCCTCGAGGGTGCCACCGGAACGTCCCTCCATCTGTATTTTAAATTCCACCATATTTCACCATAATTCCACCATCGGGCAGCAGGGTAGCATGGTGGTTAGCATAAATGCTTCACAGCTCCAGGGTCCCAGGTTCGATTCCCGGCTGGGTCACTGTCTGTGTGGAGTCTGCACGTCCTCCCCCTGTGTGCGTGGGTTTCCTCCGGGTGCTCCGGTTTCCTCCCACAGTCCAAAGATGTGCGGGTTAGGTGCATTGGCCATGCTAAATTGCCCGTAGTGTCCTAATTAAGGTTAAGGGGGAGGTTGTTGGGGTACGGGTATAGGGTGGATACGTGAGTTTGAGTAGGGTGATCATGGCTCGGCACAACATTGAGGGCCGAAGGGCCTGTTCTGTGCTGTACTGTTCTATGTTCTATGTTCTATATTGTGATCGCTCCTTCCGAGAGGATCCCTAACTATGAGATCATTAATCAATCCTGTCTCATTACACAGGACCAGATCTAGGACCGCTTGTTCCCTCGTAGGTTCCATTACATACTGTTCTAGGAAACTATCGCGGATACATTCTATAAACTCCTCCTCAAGGCTGCCTTGACTGACCTGGCTAAACCAATCGACATGTAGATTAAAATCCCCCATGATAACTGCTGTACCATTTCTACATGCATCAGTTATTTCTTTGTTTATTGCCTGATTTCCACCCAAATGGATTTAACCATATCCTCCATAGCACTGATGTCATCCCTTACTATTGCCCAGATGTCATCCATAAATAACAGAGCTACACCACCCTTTGTGTAAAAAACTAGCCTTACACATCTGTTGTAAAGTTTTCTCCACACACTTTAAAACTATGTCCCCTAGTACTTGACTCTCCTACCCTAGGAAAGAGCGTCTGACTATCCACTCTGTCCATGCCACTCATAATCTTGTAGACCTCCATCTGGTCGCCTCTTAACCTCCATCGTTCCAGTGAGAACAGACCGAGTTTATTCAACCGCTCCTCATAGCTAATGCCCTCCATACCAGGCAACAGCCTAGTAAACCGCTTCTGTGCCCTCTCCAAAGCATCCACATCCTACTGGTAGTGTGGCGACCAGAATTGTACACAATGTTCCAAATGAGACCTAACTAAGGTTCTGTACAGCTGCAATATGACTCGCCAATTTTTATATTCAATGCCCCCACCGACAAAGGAGGCTATTCGGCCCATCGAGTCTGCACTGCCCTCCGAAAGATCGCCCTACTTAGGCCCCACTACCTCGCCCTTTCCTCATAACCCCACCCTGACCTGCACATCTTTGGACACTTGAAGGGCAATTTAACATGGCCCAGTCCACCTAACCTTTGGACTATGGGAGAAAACCAGAACTGGTGGAGGAAACCCACCCGGACACAGGGAGAACGTACAAACTCCACGGAGACAGTTACCCAGGGCCAGAACTGAACCCGGGTCCCTGGTGCTGTGAGGCAGCCATGCTAACGACTGTGCCATCTGAATGCTGTACTGCTGGAGGTGTCAACTTTGGATGAGATGTAACATTGGAGCTCCCATCTGCTCTTCCAGAGGCGTAAGTGAGCTTATTTTGAGGAAGGGCTGGAGTGTTTTCCTGCATGGGTTGAGGGGGGTGGGGAGGAGACAATTGAAAACAGACTTGGGGTGCAGTTGGCCTTGGAAATGTAATGTGGTCATTTTACACCATTCCTGACTTCCCTATCTTTCAATTTCAGTGGGAATAGTATTGACTGGGCGGGATTCACCATTCCCAACGCTGATTTCGTAATCGGCGATTGGGATTAGAATCCCTTTTGATGGCAAAATCGGGGGCGGCACCTGTTTGACGCAGGTTTGGTGCGCTCCGCTCCCTCCGAAATGGCATCATTGCATCACGCGGCGCACGCCATTGGGAGGGCCTCAGCGCATCACCTGAAGGCCTTCCCCCGATGCTCTGCCCCCGATGGGCCGAGTTCCCGATTGCGCAGTTGACGTGTAATCTCAGCCGTGCTGGAACCAGACGTAGCGGCTGCGGTCTGTGTCCAGCACCATCACAGTCGGGCAGGAGCTGTGCTGCTGGCCAGGGGGGGAGAGGGGGGGCGGGAGGGGGGGGGGGGGGGGGGGGGGGGGGGGCTGGTGCGGGCAGGAGCTGCGCTGCTGGCCAGGGGGGGCGAGGGGGGGCGGGAGCTGCGCTGCTGGCCAGGGGGGGGCGAGGGGGGGGCGGGAGCTGCGCTGCTGGCCAGGGGGGCGAGGGGGGGGGGGACTGGTGCGGGCAGGAGCTGCGCTGCTGGCCAGGGGGGGGGTGAGGGGGGGGGCGGGGGGGGGGGGGGGGCTGGAGCTGCGCTGCTGGCCGGGGGGGGGCTGGAGCTGCGCTGCTGGCCAGGGGGGGGGGGGGAGGGGGGGGCGGGGGGGGGGGGGGGGCTGGAGCTGCGCTGCTGGCCAGGGGGGGGGGGGTGAGGGGGGGGCGGGGGGGGGGGGGCTGGAGCTGCGCTGCTGGCCAGGGGCGCGAGGGGAGGGGGGGGGCTGGGGGGGGGGCTGGTGCGGGCAGGAGCTGTGCTGCTGGCTGGAGGGGGGGAGGGCACTTCGGTGAGGGCTGGGGGGACTGGTAGGAGGTGGCCAGGGGACACTATCTGACAGGTCGAGTCCGCGCACACTCGGCGCCATATTGTATGGGGCGACCGCTGCATGCCGTCGCCGTGCACATACACAACCACGGACCCAGCCATTCTCCAGCCGTTTTTATTGTGGGAGCCGGGGGTTTTACACGGCACGACTGCTGGCCCCTCACCGGTTAGGGGGCGCCGCCGATTTTTTCGGCATAAAACGCAACCGATCCTCCACACAGGCTCACAAACGGTGAACCCAGCCCCCTGTCATTTGTTCTGTGTCTATTTAACAACAGCAGGTTAAAGTCCAACAGGTTTGTTTCAAATCACTAGCTTTCGGAGCGCAGCTCCTTCCTCAGGTGAGTTTAGCAAGGCTGCCGATGACCAATTACCATTAGCTGGACGTTATCACTTTGTTGTCTGTATGACCTTGTATGTGCAAATTAGCTGCCATGCTCCCTGCTTATGCAACGTTACAACATGTGCCTACACTTCAAAACAATGTCATTGGCTGTAAAGTGGTTTGGGATGTTTTGAGGTTGTCAAGGAAGTGGTACAAATGCGAGTCCTTCTTCCAATTGGATTCAAGTCTCTTCCCCTCTATTCCGACTGATGATGCGATGAAGGTGATTGCTTCATCCTCTTCCCTTCGTTGAGCAGGTATAAATCCCTGCTAAAAATATTGTTCCGATTTAAAATTCAGCTAGTGTGACTGCCAGATATTAAATTTTAATGCAACTCTTTAGGCACGCGAAGTGATTCTTTCATAATGCACGCATGAAGGGTTGAGGGGTCACATTCAGTTCACATCATTGCTAAGGTGACCTCCTCTCACCCCATTGAATTGGGAGTGGCAAGGGGGCAGCTTGGCTGCGATTTGAAAATTCAAACATCGAAAGGAAGGTGCACATTGGGCGGGATTCTCCCAGCCCTGGGCCGGGCCGGAGAATCCCCGCGAACGGGACACACCGCCCCGATGCAGGCACGCGATTCTCTGCAGAGCGGAGAATCAGCGCCATTGGCTCCGGTGTGGTTGGCGCGGCACCGGCCGCCGGCCGCTCTGTGCAGCTGACCCGCCGATTCTCTGGCCCGGATGGGCCGAGCGGCCGTAAGGAAAGAGCCGAGTCCCGCTGGGGCCGTTCTGACCTGCTCTGGCCCGGCGGGATCTCGGCATGTAAGGGTCAGGCGGCGGCCTGTGGAGGGGGGATCCGACCCCGGGGGGCGGGGGGGGGGGGGGGGGGGGCTCCGATGTAGCCTGGCCCGCGATCGGCGCCGACTGATCGGCCGGCCGGCGTCTGTGGCTGGGGCCTCCTTTCCTATGCGCCAGCCCCTGCAGTCCTCTGCCATGTTGCGTTGAGGCTGAAGGAGGCCACTGCGCATGCGCATGTTGGCGCCGGCACTACTGCACATGTCCTCTTTGACGCTGGCGCAACTGCGCATGCGCGGGTCCCGCGGTGCACAGCTTGCGCCATGATCGGCAGCTGGAGCGGCGCAAACCACTCCAGCGCCGTACTGGTTCCCTGGAGGGGCCAGAATTAGTTGTGGGAGCGGCCCGTTCACGCCGTCGTAAAATGCGACGGCGTTAGCGACGGAGTGGACACTCTGCCGCAGGATTGGAGAATCCCGCCCAGAGTCTGGGAAAACAGCCGCACCAGAGTGAGAAACATAAAAGGCGGAGGAGAAGTGGAGTCAATGTCAAATATATAACATAATCCCCTGAGGAGTGTTCGGACAAGCGCGCTTTGATGCAGAGGTTAGGCTGAGCCGTAAGGCATGTCGACATGCAGCTGGGATAGCCAGAGAAGCTACACACAATATCAGCTGCATTCTGAAATGGCCTTTCTGTTGATATGGATCACAAATCATTAATTGTTTGTGTCTCCTCATAACACGCATCGCTGTTAACATCGTTGGAGTCTCCAGTGCTGAAATGTAAGATGACAGGCATTTAATAACAGTGTGGAGCGATTGCTGTGTGATTCGAATAATGCTTTACCCATCAGACCTTCTCACGCAGGCAAGGCATGGCCATCCATGGCTTGTGCCAACAGCTGGGACCCCTTCCAGCACGAGGCCCCGTTGATCTTTTCTTTTTAATAACATTTCATTGATGTCAGCACACATTATTTTTGACCTGCAAATGTTTGTATAATGTGAAGGTTAAACAAAAACTGGTATTCAGTTTGACATTTATAAAGCCTTTTGGATGACACATCAAACTGAGAGCTCCTTTGTCCACACATTTAATTGTGAAAGATTTCACGGCACCAATTCAAAGAGCAGGCGGGCTTTGCCTGAAGTCCTGAGCCTGCATTTATCACTCAACCTCCAAGGGGTCAAACAGTCTATCAGTCTGTTGACCTCATTTGTGGGATCTTCCTGTGTATAGCTTGACTGCCCAGTGCTTTACGCTTTAACAAGTGGCAACACTTGTGAAGTACTTCATTGGTCGTAAGTCCTTTTGTGACATCGTAAAGTCATGAACGGCGCTGTATAAATGTCTGCCTCTTATTTTTGCACCACAGACATGCTGCAGATCTTCACTGCAGCTCTGGCCAAAACCCAGAGTGTCAGAGAATACACCCAGAGATCAGAAATTGTTCTGTGTTACACACCATTTGCCGTATCTGTAAAACTGGGCCATTAAACTTGCCTCTTGCGGACATTACACAGAATGTACAACACAGAAACAGGCCAAACTGATACATAGAAACACACAAAGAAAATACAAAGACCAATACAGGACAGGAACAGGCCCTCCAAGCCTTGGTCATGATACCAACCTTGGCCAAAACCCACAGCACTTCCTTGTCCAGCCACTTGGAGAGGAGTCCACACAGCCACGTTAAACTGATGCCATTGCATTATCACGGATGGTTTTGGGTCGTAATGATCCTCCACTAATTCATCAAAGGACTTTGATTCCGGGTCTGCTGGGTAAGTGAGGCTCTTGATTTTACCAAAGTTTGGGGCCCGTAGGAAGTCCCTTTATGATATCGAAGGGACGTACATTGTTTGGGGAAAGGGGTTCAAGTCCCATCCCGGCAGCTGGTGGAATATAAATTCAATTAACAAGAAGTCGGGAATTGAAAGCTAGTCTCAGTAATGACGACCATGAAACCATCATTGATTGTGGTAAAAACCCATTTGGTTCTTAGAACTTAGAACAGTACAGCACAGAACAGGCCCTTCGGCCCTCAAAATTGTGCCGAGCAATGATCACCCTACTTAAACCCACGTAACCCGTATACCCGTAACCCAACAATCCCCCCATTAACCTTACACTACAGGCAATTTAGCATGGTCAATCCACCTAACCCGCACATCTTTGGACTGTGGGAGGAAACCGGAGCACCTGGAGGAAACCCACGCACACACGGGGAGGACGTGCAGACTCCACACAGACAGTGACCCAGCCGGGAATCGAACCTGGGACCCTGGAGCTGTGAAGCATTGATGCTAACCACCATGCTACCATGAGGCCCCGTGGTTCACTAATGTCCTTTAGGGAAGGAACCTGGTCTGGCCTACATGTGGCTCCAGATCCACAGCAATGTGGTTGACTCTTAACTGTCCCTTGAAATGGCCCAGCAACACACTTGGATCAAGGGAAATTAGGAATAGGCAACAAATACTGATGCCCACATCCCATGGAAGAATAAAGAAAAATAAACATAGCCCCAAGTTTCCCTCCAAGTCAATCACCGTCCCATCTAGGAACTATATCGGCGTTCCTTCATTGTCACGGGGTCAAAATCTTGGAATTCCCTCCCTACCAGCACTTTGGGAACTCCTTCATCATATCCATAGAATGCCTACAGAACAGTAGGAGGCCATTTGGCCCTTTGAGTCTGCACCGATCCTTTGATGGAGCACCCTGCTTCGGCCCACTCCCCTGCCGTAAATTCATAACCCCACATAATCTGTACATTTTTGGACATTAAGGTGCAATTTAGCAAGGCCAGTCCGTCTAACCTGCACATCTTTGGACTGTGGGAGGAAAACCACGCAGACACGGGGAGAAAGCGCAAAGTCCACACAGACAGTGACCCGACGCCAGAATTGAATCCGGGTCATTGGCGCTGTGAGGCAGCAGTGCTAAACACTGTGCCAGCTGAAATGCAATGGTTTAGGAAGAAAGTCCGTCATCACCTTTTCATGGCCTAACTAGATTAGCGTTAAATATCAGGCCTTGCCAGCGATGCTCTCGTAACGGGAATTGAAATAACAAGCCTTTCTGTCAAGAGTGTGGCCTGAAGCAGGCACGCGGGTGGATCAATGTGTACCTAGACACCCAACAGATACTTGACCTATGGAGCTTTGGTTGTTGAATCATGGTCCCAGATTGGAACATCAACTATGGCCTGATAAAAGATTTCTGCTGTGTTTAATTACCTGTCGAGGCTCCTGCTCCTTTTGTCCTATGCACTTTGTTGAAAGACACAATTAGCGGATGAGAAAAGGGCAGCTCGAGGTGAGAAGAGAGATTAATTTTCCGCCCTACCAACCATGGTTTTATAGTTGCCTCTGTGACCAGAACTGCACTTGTTATTCTGTCTTCTTCGTTCTTCATTTCTCAAACTGTCTTCAGGTTAACAGCTGCCTCCCCTCTGTTTCCATGGCGATGGTAGCAGCCTGCCATCCTGGCCTGAATACCAATGACGCAGCTGAGCTGAGCACAGCTGTGCTCTTCACTGAAGAATAAACCCCTGCTTTCCTTTTCCCTTCGGATTACAGCAGCTCGAAGTAAATACTGGGCTTAAATTTTAATTAACCACGTGGAAACTCAAGTGTTTCCCCCGCCCCACGGAGTCAGCTCTGCTCACATTCCCCTGCCTCTGGGATCCCTCCCTGCAGCTGGATAGTTCCAGGCCGAGACCTAATCTTTGAATTGCTTCTTGGAATGGAATCCAATCGACCAAGGGCGACACGGTGGCACTGCTGCCTCACAGCACAATTCCAGCCTCGCGTGACTGTCTGAGTGGAGATTGCAGGTTCTCCCCGTGTCTGCGTGCCTTTCCTCCTACAGTCCAAATATGTGCAGGTTAGGTGGATTGGCCATGATAAATTGCCCCTAGGTATGGTGCTCTTTCAGAGGGCCAGTGCAAACTCGATGGATGGAATGGCCATCTTCTGCACTGTAGGGATTCTATATTCGTGTAACCCAGCGATTCTCAAGGGATTGATTCCAGATGGAATTGTGGTGACTGAGCTTTACCACACATACACATAGACACACATTTACACATACACACATTGACGCACACAAACGTGCACACACAGGCACACCTGCATTCACGCACACATATACCATATGTCCACACACATGTATGCATAAACACACACACATACGTACACACATAAACACACGCACACACACATAGATATACACAAACGTACACACACACATACCTAGATACACATTTGCACACACACAGACATAGACACACACATACACACATAGATGCGCACACAGGTATACACAGAGACACGCCATTACACACATACACATGCATTCATACACACATATATACACAATCACACACACATACACACAGATCCATACATGCACACACACACATAAATAAAAACACACACAAACACACAGACATACACAGCCGTGTCAGCCACCTGTATTAATGAAGGTGCACACCAGGCATCTGTGAAGGGAGAAAAGCTGCTCTGGTGATTCCTTAGTCTGCGACCTCAGCCACTGAAGACTCTCCTGCATTAACCGACCTCAGACAGGTGGGGTAGGTCTCTGTGCTTTTAAATCTATCAGCGTTGAAACTATAGTTTGTTACCTGGTTTCCATGTCAGCCAGTGTACCTGATCATGTTTTTAACTCCGCACCTTGCTCTCGTGTCCACATGTTCGTCCTTAGCCAGCTGCAATAAGAACATAAGAACTAGGAGCAGGAGTAGGCTAGATGGCCCCTCGAGCCTGCTCCGCCATTCAATGAGATCATGGCTGAACTTTTGTGGACTCAGCTCTACTTTCCAGCCCGAACACCATAACCTTTAATCCCTTTATTCTTCAAAAAACTATCTTTATCTTAAAAACATTTGATGAAGGAGCCTCAACTGCTTCACTGGGCAAGGAATTCCATAGATTCACAACCCTTTGGGTGAGGAAGTTCCTCCTAAACTCAGTCCTAAATCTACTTCCCCTTATTTTGAGGCTATGCCCCCTAGTTCTGCTTTCAGCCGCCAGTGGAAACAACCTGCCCGCATCTATCCTATCTATCCCCTTCATAATTTTATATGTTTCTATACGATCCTCCCCGCAAAAATTCCAACGAGTACGGTCCCAGTCTACTCAACCTCTCCTCGTAATCCAACCGCGTCAGCTCTGGGATGAACCTAGTGAATCTCCTCTGCACATCCTCCAGCGCCAGTACATCCTTTCTCAGGTAAGGAGACCAAAACAGGGAAATGGGAAGCCCATTGCAACCAAGATGTGCAGCATCTCGCCTTCCGATTGGGCACTTTGCAGTTCGAGGCTCAACGTAGGGTTTGGCAACTTTACATTCTGACCTTTCTCCTCTGTCTTAACTCCTTTCTTCTCTTTTTTTAATATTACATACATGTGTTGCCTCAATACAAATCCCCCCCCCCCCCCCCCCCCACCCCCCCCCTCCCTCCCTCTCACCAGACCATTTGTCATTTGTTCTTAAACCTGCTACATTTTGTTGCAGTTTCTACATTCTCCCTCTATTCAGTTTTGACGAAGAGTATGTGGACTCGAAACGTCAACTCTGTTTCTCTCCTGAGAGGTGCTGGCAGGCCCTGCTGAGTTTTTACAGCGTCCTCTGTTCTTGTGTCCTGATCATGTGTCGGGACAGAATCTGGCTGGCCTGCGATTTCCTCCCTACTACCGTGTGTAGTTTCATACAGGATCATCGGTCCATTAAACAAGGTATTGCAGGACTGGCACTGCCCCCCCATAGTGTACCCCAGAATGGCACAAGAGGGTGAGGGGGTAACTGGGAAAACAACCCAGCCTTGAGGCTGCCAGACTCTCAGATGAATTGCTGAATCAAAAGATATATGGAAAGGGGAACAGTCAGATGATAAAATAAATTGGTTTGAAATATGCTCGACTTGCTGGGAGAATATTAATACAATAACATCAGTTTCCAGAACAACGAGCAGAAATCACAGCGATACACATCAGTAATAATATTGGACACATTCCTTCTCTCGCCTTTTGCTTCTCTCAGTCGCTTTCTTTCTTTTTGGTGAGCAAACAACTGGACTGAATAATCCAACTTGAAAGACTGCAGCAGCAATCATGTCCCCGTACCAACACCTCACCAGTTCTCACCATTGTTATATTCTGCTTGGCGTCACCAAGCTCAGAGCAACTCACTGAGAAAATCCATCTCTAATCCAAAACTGTCATGCTGCTTGGCAACGCACCTTGGCAATACCCAATGACAAGTCTCGTAAGGTTGTGTTAATGGTATGATAAGTGCATTGTTAGGTTGCTCAGGTGAAGGGCATTGTTTAACTGAGTACTTAGAGCACGTGTAAATAGGGATCACTATTTTGGCGATTGGAAAATTGTAGGAAATTGGATTGTAAATGTAGTGGGAAATTTAAGGGTTAAAAGCCTTTGATTAGTATGGTTCAGACTGGGGAAGTCCCTGGAGAGTTAATGATTTGCAGCCTGCAGAGATACTGGGCTGAATTCTCCCCCGTCGAGATGCTCCGTTTTGCCGGCTGCCCCACAATGGGAAACTCCATTACTAGCCGGCGGGATGGAGAATCCCGACGGCGTGCCTCACCAGAAATCTGGTGCTGCGGGATGGAGAATCCGCTCACTGCTTTTTTTCTATCTTGAGGAGAAGAGGTCAGTGATGGGTGGAGCCCAGAGAAACACAGAGATATTTTGAAAGCATTAGCAGTTTTAGTGTTTTAGGAGAAAGCTGAGAGGAAGTAAGCTCTGACCTGGCAATCCACAGGGGGAGTAGTTTTCTTTCGCAGTAAACGCATGTGTCCATCTACACCTCCCGCTGCCGGGGGAAAGCGGGCAGCGTAATCAAGGATCCCTCCCACCCGGCTTACTCACTTTTCCAACTTCTTCCATCGGGCAGGAGATTCAGAAGTCTGAGAACACGCACGAACAGACTCAAAAACAGCTTCTTCCCCACTGTCACCAGACTCCTAAATGACCCTCGTATTGACTGACCTCATTAACACTACACCCTGTATGCTTCACCCGATGCCAATGCTTATGTATATCTTGTGTTGCCCTATTATGTATTCTCATGTATTTTCTTGAATTTTGTTTAATTCCCTTTTCTTCCATGTACTGAATGATCTGTTGAGCTGCTTGCAGAAAAATACTTTTCACTGTACCTCGGTACACGTGACAATAAACAAATCCAATCCAATCCAGTAAGACAGCTTAATAAGTGATGATAGTTAAAAGCAGAACAGCCTTGTTTAAAGCAAGGAAAGGCTGTGACAACCCAATTGAAGCAGCCATTTGAAGACATTCAGCCACAGCCTGAAGGATATCTCACAAGAACCAGGATCTGTTTTGTAATGTTTGTAATCCAAGTATCAGTTTAGACCTTGCTTGGTTAAGGTGGATTGAGAGCTGTGTGTTTATTTTCTTGCTGTTTAATGGAAAATGGAGTAGTAGTGTTAAGGTGTAAGTGTCAGCTGTTCATTTCGAATTTGAAGTTAAAACCAGTTTAATATTGTGATTCATAATAAAGTTTTCTTTTAAAAATAGCCATAACCAAGCCCTATTTCTTTGTATAATCACTTCTGGAGCGAATCATTTTTCCGCGTAGTCTTATAAAATAAAATAGAATATTGGGGTTGCCGTCCGGTATCCTAGCCACTGTTGGGGTCTGGTTGGGGATCATAATGCCATTAACAGGTCCAGGGGGTGGACCATGACCGAGGTTGTTAGAGAAACTTCTGCCCCTCTTTCACAGTTATGTTCGTAGCTGGGTGTCCCTGTAGAGGGAGGATGGGGTGGCACTTGAGGTCTTTTGCGATTGGTGGGTAGTCTATCTTTGCCCCACAAAATGACATTTAGTTATAGTTTATAATATTTTCAGCACTTGGTCCATAGCCTTGTATGCTACGGAATTTCAATTACTCATCTAAATGCTTCTTGGTGTTGTGAGGGTTCCTGCCTCTACCACCCTATCTGCCTTTCAGTTTCTGGTTGCCATTACCCTCTGCGTGAAAGCCTTTTTCCTACAATCCCCTCTAAATCTCCTGCCCCTTACCTTCAATCTATGCCCCCTGGTTATTGACCCTTCTATTAAGGGGAAAAGTTAATTCCCATCTACCCTATCTATGGGCGCGTGCACCTTTAGCCGCATGTTCCCTGGCACTCGCACTGCTGAGAAACACGTGGCTATTCGCTCGTGTTGAATAAGGGGCTGAACGGGGAACATTTGGCCAAGGCCACACATAGAGCCGTTTTTTACAATGAGGAAATCCGTTCGCCGGAACTGGCTGTTGCAGCAAGCGATCGGGGCATCGTTTACAAATGGCGTCCCGATCTCCGAGGCCCATAAATAAAATTGGAAACCTGACCCCAGCCCGAACACCCCCTCCCCCCCCGACCCCAGCCCGAACGCCCCCGCCCCCTCCCCCACCCCCACCCCCACCCTGCGGCGAGATGCTTTCCCGGCGCAGTGTGGCTGGAAGATTGCGCCCTATGCCTCTCATAATTTTATGCAACCTCAATCGGGTCCCCCCCCCTTAGTCTTCTGTGCTCTCAGGAAAATAACCCCAGCCTAACCAGTCTCTCTTCATAGCCTTAACATTCCAGCCCAGGCAACATCCTGGTGGATCTCCTCTGCAACCTTCTCCAGTGCCATCACATCCTTCCTGTAGTGTGGTTACCAGAACTACACACAGCACTCCAGCCGGGGCCGAACCACTGTTTTATACAAGCTCCATCATAACCTCCCTGCTCTTATATTCTGTACCTCGGTTCACAACAATTTCTCCTTGGATGTCTGGAGAGAGTTGATGGGAAGGGTCTATTTACTGCTGCAGAGAGGTCAGTGACTAGGGGGCATTGATTTAACGTGCTTGGTAGCGGGATTAGATGGGAGATGAGGAAAGATTTTTCTCCCAAAAGGGTTTTAGGGGTCTGAAAGGCATTGCCTCAAAGGGTTGTAGAGGCAGAAAACCCTCAACCCACTCGTTCACCTGTACCTGCAGGACTACGGAGCAATTTCTGGCAAGTGGGAGGCTGAGGGGCTTGTTTCTCAGCCGACACAGACACGATGGGCCAAGTGGCCGCCTTCTGTGCCATAACCTTTCCATGAGTCTATGAATTTATCTATGGTATTCACCTCAACCTCTCCCGATGGTAATGTTTCCACTTTCTGGCAAAGGAAGTTGCCCCTGTTTTCCCTGTTGGACTGAATGGTGACTGTCCCATAGTTATGGCCACTCATTCTGCTCTCACCCCCAACTGGAAGCATCACCTTGGTCCACCCACATAAAGTGGCGGCACAGTGGTTAGCACTGTTGCCTCACAGCGCCAGGGCCCCAGGGTCAATTCCAGCCTTGGGTAACTATCTGTATGGAGTTTGCACATGTTCTCCCCGTGTCTGTGTGGGTTTCCTCCGGGTGCTCCGCTTTCCTCCCACAGGCCAAAGTTGTGCAGGTTAGGTGGATTGGCCATGCTGAATTGCCCATTAGTGTCCAAAGATGTGCAAGGGATAGAGTGGAGGAGTGGGCCTAGGTAAGATTCCCTTTTCAGACGGTTGGCGGAGACCCGATAGGCCGAATGGCCTACTTCTGCACTGCAGGGATTTTATTGATTCTAAGCCTTTCACAATTTTGAAGATTGGATCACCTACCAGTCTCCTATTAAACTTGCATCTTTCCTGACAAAGATATCTTCTCAGTTCCAGTAACATACCTGCACATCATTTTTTGCACTTTCCCCTATCTGCTATCTCTATCCAATCCCTTCTATCGTTTCTTTTGCTACTGACTGGACCAGGTATGTCGACTTCCGCCTGGTTGCTGGCTGCCAGTCAGGGTGTCAACCCTTTGCGCAGATGTGATCATAACCAGAGCCTTCGATAATTTCAGCTGAAATACCGCAACATCACAAATCACAGAAATGCAGAGAATCTGCCCCGCTAGCAATTGTAAACTCTCTATCAGGCACCGGAGATAGGAAATCAAAGATCTATTAAATAGGTGATACCAATGAAGATAGCTTACTAACGTGGACTGTGAGTTTAGAACTGGAGCACACACAGAGAAGATTAACAAGCCTGAAGCAAGATTGGCGATCTGGAAGATTGTTTTTTGTCTTCTCCACACGGGATGTCTGGAATGGGCTCCCAGTTAGAGTGGTTGATACCACTTTGATTACCTTCATTATCGAATGCTGACTTACTATCAGTTGGGAGTTGGGACTGAGAATCAGATAGAGACCAGCAATGATTTATAGCTGGCTGGAGCATGTCGGATTCTGAACTTCCAGCACTGTGCAAATGTCAGGAATGAGTAATGTGGCCCAGAAATCCCAGTCTGATAGTGGAAGTGGTGCAGGAGGAGGCCTACATTGGTGTGGGTACTGTTTGTGTCTATTGTATGTACTTACGTGTATTATGGATGTGTGTATTTTGTGTCTGTGTGTGTATTCCTGTACGTGTATTGCATGTGTGTACTGCCTCTGTGTATTGTTTATTGTCTATGTTTGTTTTGTGTGTGTGCATTGTCTATGTGTATCGTGTGTGTATCATCTGTGTGTGTGTATTGTCCATGTGGATATTGTGTGCTTGTGTATTGCCTGTATGGGTATTGTGTGTGTTTGTACTGTCTGTGCATATATTGTATGTGTGAACTGTCAGTGTATGGGTATTGTGTGTGTGTATATTGTGTATGTGTGTATACTATCTGTATTGTGTGTGTGCATGTTATCTGTGTGTGTATGTTTTGTCTGTGTGGATTTTGTGTGCTTGTGTATTGCCTATATGTGTATTGTGTGTGTTTTTACTGTGTGTCTTATTTTCTGTGCATGTATTGTATGTGTGTGCGGATGTGTTATGTATGTGTGTATTGTGTTTGTGAGTACTGTGTGTTTGTGTATTGTATGTTTCTGTATTGTCTGTGTGTTGTATGTTTGTAGTCTGTATGTATGTATTGCCTGCATGTGTGTATTGTGTGTGCGCATTGTGTGTGTAGCTATTCTGTGTGTATTTTGTGTGTGTGTATTGTATGTATTGTATATGTGTGTGGGTATTGCGTGTGTGTATTGTCTGTGCATCTGTGTGCCTGCATTGTGTGTGAATGTATTGCCTATATGTGTGTATTGTCTGTGTGGGTGTATTATCTGTGTATTGTGTGTAATGTGTATGCATGTGTGTGTATTGCCTGTGTGTGTATTGCCTGTGTGTATTGCATGTGTGTATATTGTTTGAGTGCTTGCGTATTGTCTGTGTGCATTCTGTATGTGTGAATTATGTGTGTGTTTAGTTGAGGCGACGTGGCAGCATGTTGGCACAGTGGTTAGCACTGTTGCTTCACAGCTCCAATGTCTCAGGCTCAATTCCCGGCTTGGGTCACTGTCTGTGCGGAGTCTGCACATTCTCCTCGTGTCTGCGTGGGTTTCATACGGGCGCTCCGGTTTCCTCCCACAAGTCCCGAAAGATGTGCTTGTTAGGTGAATTGGACATTCTGAATTCTCCCTCTGTGTACCCGAACAGGCGCCAGAATGTGGCGACGAGCGGATTTTCACAGTAACTTCATTGCAGTTTTAATGTAAGCCTACTTGTGACAATAAAGATTATTATTATTACACACAGCCGTCCTCCCTGAGCTGAGGCAAAGTGAGAGAAACACATGTTGGTCAAAGGGATAAAAGGTCATGCTGATCGGGGAGGTGAAGAGAGATGTGGGGATTCATGTGTAGAGCATAAACACTAACATGAATGATCTGCTTCAGTCCTGTACATGCCGTCTAATTCTATGGATATTGATAACCAGAGCATCCAGCCACATAACATGACCCAGAGAAGAAATGAAGTGGAAGCTAGGAAGGTGGAGGTAGGGCGTTGCAATGATAAGTGCTGCTGCAGGATGGTCTAGCTGTAAAGAGTCGTGTGTGTGCCATACACGATCATCCATCCTATAAACAGAAATCAACCAATAATGAGATCTAACGCTGGCAGGTACGGCAAAGTCTTATCACTTCTGGTCCAGGTTCCAAGCTAAGCATTTTGTTCTCTGCACCTGTGAGGTATTTAATGTATCTGTATGTTCGTGTGTGTATCTGTAAAGGATGATAACAGAGAAGGAACTGCGAAGGAGCTTGCTGCCCGAGTCACCCGTTTCCTCATTGTCTTTCCTCCTCCTCCCAAGCTCTGAAGAAGTTCAACAGTCACTAACCTTCAGCGTGCCTCACACACACACACACACACACTCACAGGATGGTTGGAGAGCGGCCCCGAATGGCTCAGCCGCACTATGTGTCTTAAATACACCTAGAACCATAGAATAGAATCCCTACAGTGCAGAAGGAGACTGCCGTGCTTCCCTTGCCATGTGCCACACTTCATTATCTACTGACTTGTGCCTAGAGATTCTGGGTCACCTACCCGAGGAGAAGTCTAATTTATTCTCCCAGCATTGATAGAGTTCATCGATGGTGATTATGTGGTACCGGCAAGGTTGGAAGTAATCCTTAGACCATTCTGCCAGAAGCCAGGCAAAACCAGTAGCCAGCAAGGTGAGATCCACCCTCGATTTCCATGTATCCGGTTCTTTCCTGACTACCTCAGGGATAGCTGTCATATAAGTCATAGAATAGAATCATAGATCCCTACAGTGCAGAAGTAGGCCTTTCAGCCCATCGAGTCTGCACTAACCCTCTGAATGAGCACCCTACCAAGGCCCACCCCTCCACCTCATCCTTGCAACCCCATAACCCCATGTAACCTTTTGGACACTATGGATAATTTAGCATGACCAATCCACCTAACCTGCACATCTTTAGACTGTGCGAGGAAACTGGAGCACCCGGAGGAAACCCACGCAGACACAGGGAGAACGTACAAACTCCATTTGAACCCATGATCAAGCCGTGGGGAACTCCCTCGCAGTACTGAGGGAGTGCTTCACTGTTGCAAGTGCTGGGCTGGATTCTCCAGACCCCCAGCCACGTATTTCTCGCTCGTGGTGGGATTCCGTGCTCCCATTGCTTTCCATTGGGATTTCCCATTGATGCCCCCCACGCCGCCGGGAATCCCGTGGGGCAATTCTGGCCGCTGTCTTTTGGATGGGAGGTTAAACAGAGGTCCCAACAGATCCCTCAGGTGGCTATAAAAATTTCGGTCGCTCTCTTCCAGGAAGGGCTGTCTGTTTTGCCTGGTGCCCTGGCCAATATTTGTCACACAGCATCACTGAACGCAGATGTTCAGGAGGAGATAGTTCACATGTGGCTAAAGGACTGGTGGAAAGAGGGATTTTATTTTATGGGACACTTGCACCAGTTCTGGGGCAGGAAAGCTAGGATGGAATCTACCTGAATGGGAATGGGACCCATGTTCTGACAGAAGGGGTAAATACAAAGGTGGCAAAGGCTTTGAACCGGTGATGCACCATCGATTGCACGTGAGGCGAGTGATTTACCAATGTCAGGCTTTAATTAACTAGAACACAGCCTGGCGATCGTCTACAGTGGAAAGGGACGATCGTCAGGCTTCTGAGCATTTATACCTCGTTGATAGAGGCGTGGTTAACTCAGCCTCTCGGCCAATCGGTCGAGAGGCACATGACCGACCAGGGCCAATGGTAAGCCGACGTTCTGGCCCAATGGCAGACGAGTATGCAGATCATATCATCACAACCGGTAAGGAGGGGAGGGACCTAGAAGAAATCCGAATTAGGAGCAGGGGTAGGCCACTCGGCCCATTGGCCACCCGGCCCCTAGAACCTGCTCTGTTATTCAATAAGGTCATGGCTGATCTGATTTGAACACATTCTTGCCTACCCCCCTTATTGGGGATAACATAATAACCTTTCACCCCCCCCCCTCCCCGTTAATCAAGAAGCTATCGTGCTCTGCCTTAAACATTTTCAAAGATTCTGCTCCCACTGTCTTTTGAGGAAGAGAGTTCCAGAGACTGACTGAGAGAAAATAATTCTCCATCCCTGTCTAAAATGGAAGACCCAAACAGGTGTTCTAGATTCTCCCTCAAGAAGAAACATCCTCTCCTCATCCACCCTGTCAATACCCCTCAGGATCTTATATGTTTCAATCAAGTCGCCTCTTACTCTGCTAAACTCTAGTGGATACAAACCTAACCTCTCCAACCTTTTCTCATAAGACAACCCGCCCATTGCTGCTACTAGTCTAGTAAACCTTGTCTAATCTGCTGAATGGAAGCAGCCTAAATGTAAACAACACAGGGCATTGGAATGAATAAAGAAAAGGGAGGACATTTATGGCAAGGGAAATCTAATTATAGAACAGGAGTCTAAAAAAAGGTTCAAAATAAAGTGAGAGGAGATCCTATTAAAAATGAGTCCACACAACAATGAACACAGTATCCATAATAAAACTGGGAATGCGTTGGGAGGAACCAGACAGAGTTGGAATTATTGAGACATGGCAACAGGAAAATCAGACTGGAAATTAAACATTGCAGGAACATTGGGAATAGGAGTAAGTGTAGGCCATTCAGCCCATTGAGCCTGCTCTGCCGTTCAAACAGAACATGGCTGATCACCTACCTCTACTCCATTAACGTCCCCCTCCTCACTATCCCCATATCCCTGATGTCACTAGTTTGATATCACATATTTAGAAAAGATAGAGGGCAAATGGGGAGTTAGAGTAATTGTACTTATTGGGGATGAAATGAAATGAAAATCACTTATTGTCACGAGTAGGCTTCAATGAAGTTACTGTGAAAAGCCCCTAGTTGCCACATTCCGGCCCCTGTTTGGGGAGGCTGGTACGGGATAATATGGCAGTAGGAAAAAGGGATACATCTATTAGCAAGACAAAAATAGAACGTAAAAGGATAAACATTAAAGATAATAGAAGATCGATCACACTAATAGGCGTCAACAACAGATCACCTAATTGTAGAAGAAAGGTGGAGGATGAAATATGCAGACAAATTAGAGAACTGAGTAAAGGAACAGCAAATAATAATGATGTGGGTTTTTCAACGGTTCTGATATTAATTGGATAGAAGAATTAGGTCAAGTAGTTAAGAGAATGGAGTCTCCCCAACATGTATTGGACTCCTTTCTAACCCAGTATATTAAATGCCTGAGAAGGGAGGTAACATGATGTAAGCGCAAGAGTAGCTGCGATTTTGAAAGCTCTGGCCCTGAACATCTTTTAAGACTTTTTTTATTCCTGATGCACAACCCACAATTATTTGTTCCTGGTGTGTATGAGCTGTGCTATGTCCCTGGAAGTTCCTGGTTAAATTTTGGCAAAGGGGAGCCGAGTTCAATCAAGAAGATCCTTGTTTGATTGAGGTGGCCATTCTGGCAGTGGCAGTTTGGTTGGTGAGCGGCGCTTCGGCGATGCCGTTGGCATCAAGATAACGACTGCCATTGTGAGTGAAGGTGTGGATCAGGGCCGGCCCACGGTACCGGCAACTCGGGCAGGCGCCAGAGACTCGGGTCCCGCGCATGCGCAGTTGGGCCGGTGCCAACCAGCGCATGCGCGGTGGCCGCCCTCCCCCAGGGCGGCCCCTTCCGCCCCCCCCGGCCCCGCCCCCCCTCGGCCCCACCCCCTCGCCCCCCCCTCCTCGGCCCGCCCCCCCTCCTCCTCGGCCCCCCCCCTCCTCGGCCCCCCCCCCTCCTCGGCCCGCCCCCCCCTCCTCGGCCCGCCCCCCCCCTCAGCCTCTGCCCGGCCCCGCCCCCGGGCCCCCCCCTCGGCCCCGCCCCCCCTCAGCCCCCGCCCCCCCCGAAGGGCGCCGAAGTTCAGCTTGCCCGGGACGCCAGCAACCCTAGGGCCGGCGCTGGTGTGGATGACAGTCTCGAATCCGAGGCACAGATTATTGGGCACACCATGTTAAAGTCTCCAACAGCTTCGTTTGGAATCACTAGCTTTCGGAGAGTAGCTCCATCACCTGATGAAGAAGCTGCGCTTCGAAAGCAAATGATTCCAAATAAACCTGTTAGACTTTAATCTGGTGTTGTAAGATCTCTTACTGTGCCCACCCCAGTCCGGCATCTCCCCACCACAGAGCATTGGTGCTTACATCGATGAACTGCGAGATATCCTAGAGAGTGGATAAAGCGGGAAAGAGTATCCTGTCAGGCATAAAGGCGGTCTCCTCAGGGGGGCGCGGGGGTTACCTTCAGCCAGTGGAAATCCTGTTTCATTATGTCAAACATCCTGTTTGATTCGGGGAGATGGGGCCAGAGAAGGAGTGTTTGTGCTCCCAGTCTCCCGAGGGGAGCTGGGGGCGAACTCCCAGATGAATTTGAGAACCGGCTGCTACGCATCCACAATCTCGATTTGAAAGCTGGGCTCTTTTGAGTTTGATGTGCTTGTTAGGTGAATTGGACATTCGGAATTCTCCCTCTGTGTACCCTGCGTGGGTCTCACCCCCACAACCCAAAGATGTGCAGGATAGGTGGATTGGCTACACTAAATTGCCCCTTCATTAGAAAAGAAATGGAGGACTTTAAATTTTAATAAAATTATCCTGCAGTTCATCATTAATCCGGAACTTCCTTCTTTTGTGATTATACTCCTGATTTCACGTCATTGCCTTCTATCCTGACATGAGTGTTTGATTTATGAGCACAGAGACGTTTGTCACCTGTTATCCTGTGAAAATCATGCTGAGTTGGTTGTCTGACATGAGGGTTGTGCAGTTTTTACCTTTTTATTAATGTGCTGTAATCCTTGCGTTTACACTGAGGGAGCACATATTTTAGGCACCCTTCACTTTATTTATAGGTCAGAATTCCCCGCCGTTCACGCAGGTGGGATTCTCCACCAGCCTGATTTGAGCAGCAGGGTAGCACAAGTGGGTAGCATAGAACATAGAACATAGAACAGTACAGCACAGAACAGGCCCTTCGGCCCTCAATGTTGTGCCGAGCCATGATCACCCTACTCAACCCACGTATCCACCTTATACCCGTAACCCAACAACCCCCCCCTTAACCTTACTTTTATTAGGACACTACGGGCAATTTAGCATGGCCAATCCACCTAACCTGCACATCTTTGGACTGTGGGAGGAAACCGGAGCTATGGAAGAGGCGAACATTAAGTGGATAGACAGCAGAGGAATGCATGATAAGAGAAAGTACAAGACTAGAGAGAAGCCAACAAACAATTAGTAAGTCAAAGAGGAACTATGAAATTAAATTATCAAGGAACATAAAGCAAAATACTAAAAATTTTACAGGCACATTAATTGTTGCAGATATCTGGTTCATGGTTCGTGCATTTTAGAATATAATTTTAGTTTAACTGTAGAAAATGGGATGAAAGTAATTAAAGGAAGCTCAGAGGCTATTCCACTGAAACGGTTGTGGCCTCCTTGCCTGAGGAGGTTGACAGCTAGCAAGGTAATGTAATTAAAATGCTGGGTTTTGGAGAACACCAAAAGAGATAGCAGTTCAAAAGGTTACACATGTTTGGGTTTTTTTTTCATTCATTTTTACAGGATATAGGCTGGGTCGGCAGTTATTGCCCTAATTGCCCTTGAGAAGATGGTGGTGACCCGACTTCTTGATCCACTGCTGAACCACTGGAGGCTAGGGGCACGATCCAACGGCCACGCTACACCTGAAAAACAGCTCCCGCGGTGCAGCATGGCCAGTAGAAGTCAGAAGCTACCAAGATCTGTCCAGCTCACAACACCTCGCGCGATCTAATGTGATCTCGCAAGGTGCTGCAATGTGAATCCCACCCATTGTGGGAGGGATCACCTTTGAGCAAATCTGCCTGTTAAAGTGAGACAGCTAATCACACTTTAAATGTGCAGATTCCTGAGTTGATTCCTGAGGATCAACGTCCCTCGCCTGGGAGACCTCAGGCGAGCGCCGTTCAGCACTGTTCTCCAGGAACAGGTCCCAGACGGAACGCCACTGGTGGGGTCTTCCAGGGGATCAGAGGCCCCCAGGTGCATACCCTTTGGGCAGGATGGTACGCTGGCACTGCTGGTGTTACCCAGGCCTGGCACCCCAGCAGTGCTAGTCTGGCAGTGCCAAGCTGGCACCCTGGCAATGCCACATGGGTGCCCACATGGCACTGCCAAAGTGTCCAGATGGCACAGCCAGCTGGTAAGGGCACTGCCAGGTTTGCATTACCAATGTGCCAAGCTGGTATTTCTTTGTGCACTAGCGATCGGACCGGAGATGCCCTGCACGGTTTTGGGTTGTTTGGGGGTGGGGGGAGGGGGGGCATGGACTTTCCCATAGTGCGTTTGGCTGGGTGGAGTCAGGGCTCGCTTCGGAGGCCTCGGAGATGATCTTTCGCTACACTGAGGAGTTCCGGAAAGCGATCTCCTCAGTGCACAAAACGTTGTTATGTATGGCCTCGGCCACGCAAACTCTGCTTCGGCCTCTTATCGAAGGTGGGTGCCATTTTATAGCCATGTGTTTCTTGGTGGCTGCAAGCGCCAGGAAACACGAAGCTAAACATGCTCGCTATGAGACTTTGTTCCCTTGTAGTTGAATTGCACCCGAGATATCTGTAATGAACGTAGTGAGGGCAATCCAGGAAGATGTTTTAATTTTGGGAGCCAGAACTAATTTAACTTAAAAGCATTCAGTAAACCCTGAAACGATGTAAATCTTTTTTACTTCAAAATAAAATAAATTGTGAATGAGGGATAATTAACTTTAAAATGTCAGTTAGAGGACAGACTGGAGCCGGTTACCTTGTTATGGAGGCGGGTGGAGCTTAATTTAAGGAGGTTCTCTGGTTTCAATATACCTGGGTGCTTTTGTTGCAGCTTGGAACTTGATGTGTGCGGTTTGCAGCTTACTGAGAGAAGATTGTTAAGTAAATTATAGTTAACTAGGACTACACGTGTAAGAAGAATTTTTGAAAATATAATTCAACATGTGGAATGTGGGTGAGGCTTAATCTCACTTTTAGAGAGAACAGAAGATGGAAGACTGCCTAGTTTGACACTGTTGGGAGGATCTACAATGGTCCCTACCGGCACCTTATTACAAAAGAAAATAATCCGTTGAATTAGGTTGTAACTAATGAAAAAGTAACCAGAACAAGGGACTGAAGTCGACAGTCAAAAGACAGTAAAATAAGTTTTATCTTTGAGAATAGCTGGAGCTGGAGAGAATTCTTCCCGGCACTGTGCCTACTTTGATGCTAGTATGATCATCTACAGTGGTCCTCACAGAGTCTTGTGGCAAATTAAAATAATCAGCTGAATTAGCTTGGAAGTATTGAAAAGTTACCAGAGCAAGGGATTGAGGCCATCAGTCAGGAGGTGGGAAGTTTTACCTCTGAGAATACCTGGGGCTGAGGCGACTTCTCCAGGGAACTGTAGCATATTAGAACATAGAACAGTACAGCACAGAACAGGCCCTTCGGCCCTCGATGTTGTGCCGAACAATGATCACCCCACTTAAACCCACGTAACCCGTATACCCATAACCCAACAATCCCCCCATTAACCTTACACTACGAGCAATTTAGCATGGCCAATCCACCTAACCCGCACATCTTTGGACTGTGGGAGGAAACCGGAGCACCCGGAGGAAACCCACGCACACACGGGGAGGACATGCAGACTCCACACAGACAGTGGCCCAGCCGGGAATCGAACCTGGGACCCTGGAGCTGTGATGCTAACCACCATGCTACCGTGAGGCCCTACATTGATGGTGCTCCCTACAGAACTTTAAGTTTGATGTGAGTTATGAGAGAATTCATGGGGGAAGCAAGAAGTAAATTTGAGTTTACAACCTGTATTAACAGCTATAGTGTTAACTTCATCATTTTTGTTTTGTTTGAGTCTTTTCTAAAGTAGGCTTTGTTTTTTAAAAAATGAACGGCGCGAATTTCTCAAAAAATGTCAAAGTTAATTTGTGGCTGTTTTTTCAGGGAGTTTCCCATCGGCTCTGACCGTGAGTTCCACACCACTATTCAATGACACTTAATCACTTTTCTGGACCCTGAGGAGCTTCTCGCCGGTCTAGCCCACACTTTGAATTTTTTTTAGCACTGGGGAGCTGAACTCAGAGATCGGGCTGCCATTTTGAAAGGGTGCCCTGATCTCTAAGTGAACTTGTGGGTCCCCCACACTCCCCATCCGTGGGCAATGTCACTCTCCACACATATGGACACTACCCCAAATTCCCCAAGTGATGGCCCCCTGCTGAGGGGTCCCTGGGTGTCCCCCCCCTTCAAGCTCCCCCAAGGCCCTTTATAGCTCTCCCTCTCTTGTAGGAGCTCCACCCATCACCTACCCAACCTCCCAGAGACACCTACTTATCTGCCCCACTCTCCCCTACCCTTTAAAGCTCCCTCCACCCTCATTTCATGGGCATGGCCCCCCTCGCCCCCGGGATGCATGGAGCCTGTCGGGAGGCTCGCTGTGAGACTCTCCCAGCATTCTCTAGCCGCGTTGTGCTCACGCAAGAGCCCTACGGGGCCGGAAAATCAGGCCCAAAATCTTGTGGCTTAGTTCTCATGATTAAAATGGGGTGTTTGGATTCTATTTTAAATATTAATGGACACTAACAGGATTATAATGGGGGAAAATTATGAGAATAGGACCTTTCAAACAGAGACAGGATAATAACACAGGTTATGCTAGATAGATGACAGAAATATTAAATAGTAATTTTCCTCAGTATTTACGAGGGAGAAAGGACAGGTAGACATGACACTGAATGATGAGGTGAGCAATCAGAAAAGTGCTTTCAAAATAAAAAAGGGGGGTTGTATTTCATAAACCAAACACACTTAAAGAGGATACCCCTGGTCCAGATGGATTGCATCCATGGGATATAACTTCCAACTAACATAGGAAAATGATGGCTCACAGGGATTAGAATTTAATAAATATTAACCGGCTCTTCTAAACTGTGCTCAAAACCTCTAAACATCGGAGCTGGTGAAGACCAGGGTGTGTGTGGGCGGGGGGGGGGGGGGGGTTATGTAGGAGGACAATGGGGAAAGAGGGCTATGCAAGGAGTGAGGGGAGCACGGGGGGGGGGGGGGGGTGGGTGGGTTGTGTAGGAGGACAATGGGGAAAGAGGGCTATGCAAGGAGTGAGGGGAGCACGGGGGGGGGGGGGGTTCACAATGGCACGTAGAGGGGCAAGGATAGAATGAATGTAGAAGATCAAGAATGGAAGATAGAGGAAAGACCAAAAGAAGGGACACCACCAGGGCTACATGTAAAGCTCACCAACAAGGGGGTTGAAGCCATATCACATTGTGTATTGGAAGGGGATTCACAAAGACTCCAGATGCAGTGGATAGAGGTCCAAATGAGCGTGGACAGCTCGCAGGTGATGGGCTCAAGGAGAGGCTGATTGAATCAGGGAACAGGCTGCGAGCCTTTTCCCCTCTGGGTTGCTGACATCCTGCACTGTCTGACAAACACAGATAGGCTGGAGAGATTAAAATGGGTGTGCTGGAATGGTATTTAAATATGGCGCCGGAACCTTCGAACCCATCGGCTAAGGGCGGGCAGATGAATCAGTTACCATCCCACCAGGAGGTTTGGAGGGAAAACCGCCTGTGCATAATTAAGGAGGTGCCAAGTGCAGAATTTGGCACGGGATCTCGCCATTCTGGCCAGCGCGAATGGCATCACTGGAGCTGTCCGCCACAGCATTTAGTCTCAAAAGCAGGGAATTCAACCCTTTGTATTCCAATTTAACTCAACTTTCTTGGGCCTGATCACTTTTTGGGAGCCAACCATTTCCAAATCTGTCTTATGGCTTTTGAAGAGAACATGTCAGGAATAGGCTAGTGTAGTATTACTTTGTCACCTTCCATTGTCCTCACAAATGATAGTGGAGGCCTGTAACTCACTCTCACAACAGGCTGTATTAGAAGGCTGAGGTTGATAAGCTTTACAGCACAGTACAGGCCCTTCGGCCCAAGATGGGGCAGCAGGGTAGCATGGTGGTTAGCATAAATGCTTCACAGCTCCAGGGTCCCAGGTTCGATTCCCGGCTGGGTCACTGTCTGTGTGGAGTCTGCACGTCCTCCCCCTGTGTGCGTGGGTTTCCTCCGGGTGCTCCGGTTTCCTCCCACAGTCCAAAGATGTGCGGGTTAGGTGGATTGGCCATGCTAAATTGCCCGTAGTGTCCTAATAAATGTAAGGTTAAGGGGGGGGGTGGTTGTTGGGTTACGGGTATAGGGTGAATATGTGGGTTTGAGTAGGGTGATCATGGCTCGGCACAACATTGAGGGCCGAAGGGCCTGTTCTGTGCTGTACTGTTCTATGTTCTATGTTCTATGTTGTGCCGAACTAGTCTGAAACTAAGATCAAATCAACCTACTCCCAATCATCCTAGTGCACTCCACATGCCTATCCAATAACGGCTTGAAAGTTCCCAAAGTGTCCGACTCCACTATCATAGCTGGGAGTGCGTTCCACGCCCCAACCACTCTCTGAGTAAAGAACCTACCTCTGACATCCCTCCTATATCTTCCACCATGAACCTTATAGTTATGCCCCCTTGTAACAGCTACATTCACCCAAGGAAAAAGTCGCTGGATGTCCACTCTATCCCTCTCATCATCTTGTACACCTCAGTTAAGTCATCTCAACCTCCTTCGCTCCAATGAGGAAATCCATAGCTCTCTCAATCTTTCCTCATCAGACCCACCCTCCAATCCAGGCAGCATCCTGGGAAATCTCCTTTGCACCCTTTCCAATGCTTCCACATCCTTCCTAAAATGAGGTGAGCAGAACTGCACACAATACTCTAAATGTGGTCTCACCAAGGTCTTGTACAGTTGCAGCATAATCTCATGGCTCTTAAACTCAAGCCCCCTGTTAATAAATGCTAACTCATTATAGGCTTTCTTCACAGCTCTACCACTTGGGTAGCAACTTTCAGAAATCGATGGACATGAACTCCGAGATCTCTCTGCTCTTCCACATTCTTCAGACCCCTGCCGTTAACCCTATAATCCGCATTCAAATTTGTCCTACCAAAATGAATCACCTCACACTTATCAGGGTTAAACTCCATCTGCCACTTTTCAGCCCAGCTCTGCATCCTATCAATATCTCTCTGCAGCCTACAACAGCCCTCCACCTCATCCACTACTCCACCAATCTTGGTGTCATCAGCAAATTCACTAACCCAACCTTCAACTCCATCATCCAATTCATTGATAAAAATCACAAATAGCCGAGGACCCAGCACTGATCCCTGTGGTACACTGCTGGTAACTGGGATCCAGGATGAAAATTTACCATCTACCACCGCCCTCTGTCTTCTATGTGATAGCCAGTTACTGACCAATCAGCCTAATTTCCTTCTATGCCATGCCTCCTTACTTTCTGCATGAGCCAACCATGGGGCACCTTATGCAGGTTGGGTGGATTGGCCATGATAAATTGCCCTTAGTGTCCAAAATTCTATGATTAACCTAGGACAAAAGTTCGGCACAACATCGTGGGCTGAAGGGCCTGTTCTGTGCTGTATTTCTCTATATCTATATCTATATCTATCAAACATCTTACTGAAATCCATGTATAAGACATCAACTGCTCTACCTTCATGTATGCACTTTGCTACCTCCTCAAAGAATACAATCAAAATTGTGAGGCAAGACTTACCCCTCACAAATCCGTGCTGACTATCGTGGATTAAGCTGTATCTTTCCTGCATCTTTCTATAATCGTCTCTGCCTCCTGAATGATCCTCAGTTCATCCAGCTCCAGCTCCAGTTCCCTAACACGGTCTTTGAGTGCTGGAGATGGGTGAACTTTCCGCAGGTGAACTCAGCAGGGCCACTGGCTGTGTCCCTCACCTCGAATATCCTGCAGGAGGAACATTGCACTGTCCTCTCTGCCATCCCTTCCATTTATCCACTTGACAATTATAGAGAGAGAAAAAAAGCTTCCCTGATTTTCACACACCCCGCAGGTTAGAGGTGGTGGAAGGGTGGAGAGAGGAAAAGGAAAGAAAAGCTTACCTCACCTACTCACCACACAGTCTTTTTTTTTGTTAGAGGAGGAGGATGGGTGGGAGACACTACCTGTGTACTGTCTCGGGTTTAGCCACTGCCTGAAATATATTAGTTCTAGAAACTCACCCGACAGCAGCTTTCCACAAATCACTCCCCACAACAGCCAATCAGCGTCGCCGCTCTGCCGCCCTCTGCAGGATACTTGCCTCAACTTGTCCCCACAGTCTATCCTCACAGAGCTCCTTCTAGTCGCAGTGACTGCACCTGGGGCAAATCACTCCCCGCAACAGCCAATCAGCTCTGCCGCCCTCTACAGGATGGGTGTAGTTTTGTTGGTAAGGCTATCAAGAGGAATGGTGGGTTGATAGAGTTGAGGCACAGATCAACCGCAATCTGTTTGAATGGTGGAGCAGGCCTGATGGTCAGAATGGCCTTGTCCAGTTTGTGAAATATTTCCCATCATCCAAGTGATGAAGCCAAGAGCTTAATATGTTGAAGTGGGCCTTTTCTTCATTTATTCCCGATAATAGACTTCTAAAATTATGGGAAGCACAGGAGGTGACAATGGGAGTGGTCAGGAAAAAGGAGGCGAAAGTATCTAGACTGTAGAATTGTATTTCTAATACATCTACATCAAAAGCTCACAGAATATCTACCCTGCTTGCGTTAGGCTAACCAGCAGGCGGGACTGTGCATGACAGCTATCAGCTGCCTTTACTGACCAGTCCCAATCTGGCCATTCTTCACTTTAGAGCATTATCCAATCCTCTGAGAATCACCAGGATAATTGGCCATGGGGGAAGCCATTAAAGAGCCCACCTAACCTCTCAAGTGGAAGTAAAGAATCCTACCGAGTTACACGAAGAGCGCGGGGGAGCTTTCCCCGGTGCCCTGAGCTAACACCCCTCCCTCAATAAGGCCACCAAAGATATGGCACCATTTAGCTGATTATTCATTTCAGTTTGTCTTTGTAGGATCCAGCAGCGCACAATATGGTGGCCATATTTTCCGACATAACCCTTTCTGCGTTTTGTGTAAATCAGTCGACATCAAACACACTGGGCAGGGAAATTGTCGGCCCATTTTGAAAGGGCATTAAGCCTGATAACAACCCAATCATCCGCGATGTGTGTAGCCCGCTGCATTTTTCAGGCGTCAAATGTGAAAGGTTTGAGCGTGTTTTGTGGCAGTCATGTCGAGGCAGCGCAAAGGCAGAACACCCGGCCATTGGAGGCGGATGTAGCAGTAGGCTCTGCCAGTGAGGGTGTCAGATTCGGTACATTTCTTTTCAGCCAAAATATAAACACTGATTGGGGGTGAGGGGCCTTTACAATCCTAGCACCGAGTGACAGCCTGTTCGCGGATTACCCTCGGCCACATGCCTGCACTGTCGATTGGACATATGGAACCTCCCTTTGCTCCTCTGATTGGCCTCCTTCCTGCAGGGTGGCCATCTGAAGCTTGATTGGGCATGCAGAGATGGCAGGAGCTGAAGTTAATGGACCCCACTCAGTTTCCAATCTACCTCCCTCACCTCACCCCAATGAACAGAATAGAATCCAGCCCTTTGAGAGACAACAGACCTGATACGATGTGATATAAACTGGAGGCTGCTCTACCTAACCTCCAATAATATTATGAACTGATGAGTGGAATTGACTGAAGGGTGCTTTGCCCTATGCATTAGGACACAGTACAATAGATCAGCCACTCTCTGTACAAGTGATAAGTATTGCACTCGCATCAGTGTTCCTCTCTAGCTCTTTTGTTCTTCATCACCGGCTGAGAAACCAATTAAAAGCTATGACACGGACAACCTTCAGCTGAGTAATGACGCTCTTCCACTGATTATCATCTGTCCCTAATGGTAGGGATGGAGAAGCCACAATGAAGGGGGACTGTGTAAAAGTACAGCCTATGAGCATTGGGAAGCCTAGTGAAATGACCCAGATCCACAGCAAAGGACAACTCCCAGCCCACAAAGAGGAGCCAAGAACACAATGATCATTTAAGGAGTAATGATTTACCCACACCTAGATTGGGTTTGAGAGAGTTTATTAATCCAGGACATATTACCTATTTGACAGCTCTGGTTTCTTGGGGGATGTTTCCTAGTAACAGACTGAATATGCGTATTTTAAGTTTTCATTGCCTGAATCATTCACTCCCAGGACTTGTACAGCACATGGTTAGATACAGAGTAAAGCTCCCTCTACACTGTCCCCATAAAACACTCCCAGGACAGGTACAGCACGGGGTTAGATACAGAGTAAAGCTCCCTCTACACTGTCCCCATCATACACTCCCAGGGCAGGTACAGCACGGGGTTAGATATAGAGTAAAGCTCCCTCTACACTGTCCCCATCGTACACTCCCAGGACAGGTACAGCAAGGGGTTAGATACAGAGTAAAGCTCTCTCTACACTGTCCCCATCATACACTCCCAGGGCAGGTACAGCACGGGGTTAGATATAGAGTAAAGCTCCCTCTACACTGTCCCCATCAAATAATCCAGGGCAGGTACAGCACGGGGTTAGATACATAGTAAAGCTCCCTCTATACTGTTCCCATCGTACACTCCCAGGACAGGTACAGCAAGGGGTTAGATACAGAGTAAAGCTCTCTCTACACTGTCCCCATCATACACTCCCAGGGCAGGTACAGCACGGGGTTAGATACAGAGTAAAGCTCTCTCTACACTGTCCCCATCAAACACTCCCAGGACAGGTACAGCACAGGGTTAGATACAGAGTAAAGCTCCCGCTACACTGTCCCCATTAAACACTCCCAGGACAGGTACAGCACGGGGTTAGATACAGAGTAAAGCTCCCTCTACACTGTCCCCATCAAACACTCCCAGGACAGGTACAGCACGGGGTTAGATACAGAGTAAAGCTCCCTCTACACTCTCCATCAAACAGGACAGGTACAGCACTGTACACTGTATTGCGGAGGGGGGTGGTGAAACCCAGGGTTGGTCAAAGGCAGGGTGATGGGGGTGTTGGCCGGGTTGCTGGGGGGGAGGGCTACCTAAAGGGTTCGGACCTCTCTCCCCTTCACGCCCAAGGCCTCGTCCATCGAACCGTAAAATCGCAGAAAGGCTGGACAGGCAGGATGGCCATCCTAGAAAATGTTCCGCTCCTCTCCTTCCCCCGCCTACAACCCCGCTGGCTGGAGAATGTGAAATTATGCACTTGACCACAACCGAGGCTGAAAGCTCCGCCCAGCCCTGAATGTATTTTGCACTGTCAGACCTGTTTTTTCTGGGTAGGTGAAGAGCATTGGGAATTAGAGCAGGGTTCCACATGGCCATTCGAGCCTGTTCCACCATTCAGTACCGTTACGGCTAATCCTCAGCCTTGACCCCCATCTCCCTTCATTACCTAAGAGACTAAAATTCTGCCTATACCACAGTCTCAGAAATATTCCTCAATGGAGCATCCACAACCTCTGGGTAGAGAATTCCAAAGATTCACAACCTTTTGAATGAAGAACTTTCTCCTCTTCTCAATCGTAAGTCTGTGAATTCTAAGACTGTGCTCTCTGTGTTTGAGATTCTCCGACGAATGGAAACAATCTCTCTGTGTCCACGATATCAGCGCCTTCAGAGTTTTGTAGGTTTCAATGAGATTATCTCTCATTCTTCTAAACTCCAGAGAATATAAACCCAATTTACTCAGCCAGTCATCATAGAACAATCCTTCAGCCCAGGGACCAATCTAGTGAACCTTCGCCGGACCACCTCCAGCCCTATAATCCAATCCTCTGGCAATAAATACCAACATGACATTTGCCTTCCTCATTGATGTTGCACCCAGATGCTAACTCTCCATGTTCCTGGTAGGCAGACATCAACAGCTGGATTCTCCGATCGCCGACCGTTTGGCCGGAGAATCCCCGTTTACACCTTAAATCGGGAGTGGCGGCATTTTTGAGATGCTCCCTCCCTCAAAAACTGTGTATCCAGGAGTATGACACACGGACAGCCTCATGACATCACCTGCGGCCCTCCCCAATGCTCCGCCCCCGATGGGCCGAGTCCCCAACAGCGTGGGACACATGTGCCCACGCCGTTTGGGGACCTCGCGTGACGGCTGCAGACTGTGTCCAGCGCCGCCACAGTCGGGGTGGGGAACCATTCTGCTGGCGGGGGGGGGGGGGGGGTCTTTGGCTGGGGTGGGGGGACTGGTGGAGGGTGGTCTGGGGTGGTGAGGGGGGTTATAGTGGGGTCTGTTTTAGCAAGCCGGTTCCGCAGGCAGCCGGCGCCATGTTGCACGGCTCAGCCGCCGCAGGCCACCGTCGTGCACGTGCGTGGCTACGGACCCAGCCATTCTTTACGCTGCGCGGCTGTTAGCCCTCCACCAGACGGAGGATCAGTGTGGAGACGGCGCTGACTTTCTGGTGGTAAGGCCAGACGGATCCTGCGGACATAGCCGCAGTCTTTTGGAAAATCAACATTAAGAAGCTTCACGTCTTTTAGAAAATGTTCTGGATTTGTATTCTCAAAGTGAACAACCTCACACTTGCCCACATAATGCCTAATCTGCCATCTTGTTGCCCACTCACCTAACCTGTCTGCATCTCTTTACAGCCTCTCTGTGTCCTCCCCACATCTTACCTTCCCACCTTGCATTGTATCAACAGGAAACCTTGATACATTACTCTCTGCCTCTTTGTCTAAGTCATTAACATCGATTGTAAAATCTAGATCCTGTCTGCCCTCTCGGGTGGGTGTAAAAGTTTCCGTGACTCCATTTTGAAGATCACTCTCTCTGGTGTTGGTTAATATTTATTCCTCCACGAAAACAGGTTATCTGGTTATTATTGCATTGCTGATTCTGGGATCATGCTGTGCCCATTAGCTGCCCATGTATCCTCCATGCCAAACAGAGACATTAACTGTCTGGCAAGTGCTTTGGGCTGATCTGAGCTGACGAGATGTGCTGTTGAAGATTGGGACATGACAATCAGAGAAGCTGCTCCATCTGAATTTTAAATCCACAGCTCCACATTGGAACTCATGCTGCAAGGTTACAAATATATAAGAACATAAGAACTAGGAGCAGGAGTAGGCCATCTGGCCCCTCGAGCCTGCTCCGCCATTCAATGAGATCATGGCTGATCTTTTGTGGACTCAGCTCCACTTTCCGGCCCGAACACCATAACCCTTAATCCCTTTATTCTTCAAAAAAATAGCTGTCTTTATCTTAAAAACATTTAATGAAGGAGCCTCAACTGCTTCACTGGGCAAGGAACCATAGATTCACAACCCTTTGGGTGAAGAAGTTCCTCCTAAACTCAGTCCTAAATACAACGAGCAATTTCATAGGGATCACCCCCAAAGTCTTCTCAGTGGTACATTCCATTGCTGTCACATCTCTGGCACTGTTATCTTTCGGGCTGGCTGGGTGAATATTGGAGATGGCACTTTCTATTGATGGTAATAGAGGGGTTGAGCTGCCTGACTCATGAGTGTAACAGCTGTGCAATGTGGAATGCTCAGCAAGATTCAGAATGGTGAGTTAATGACAGAAATCACTTTCTCTGCAGTTCCCCCTTCCTTTGCTCCATTCCGCTGTCCCCCATTGGCGATGACCCATTACGTTGGCACAGGTCCCCAGGAAAATCTCCCAATACCTGAAACGTCTATCCGTTCCACCTCACACTGTTCTCACACCATCTGCCTCAACAATTTCACACATTCATCAGCAACGGCTTCACCCTGTGACAACACTGCATGCTGTATGACAGCAAGGAGACCTCAGTATTGTATATATTTAAAATAACCAAGCAACAGGCACATCATTCTAAGCTTAGGCTAAACCCAATAACATCCTCGATGAGTAAGGCTGTCTAAGAAGATTAGGGGCAATATGAATAACAGGAAGCCAGTGAATATCAGGAAGGTCTATTGAATTCGGAGCAATCTGGGTGAATGGTCAGTTGCCAAGAGACAGTGCCAGTGGACAGTGCCAGGGGGCAATGACTGGGTAGTACTAGGGTAGTACTCAGGCATGACCCTCTCCGCCACCGCCCTCCGAAAGAGCACCTGAACCTACGTCCACTCCCCATCCTATCCACACAACCCCATAACCTCCCTATCCCTGGACACTAAGGAGCAATTTAGCATGGCCAATCCACCTAGCCTACGCACCTTTGGGCTGCGGGAGGAAACCGGAGCACCGGCAGGAAACCCACGCAGACACGGGGAGAACGCGCAAAGTCCACGTGGACAGTCATCCAAGGCTGGAATTGAACCCGGGTCCCTAGCACTGTGAGGCAGCAGTGCTAACCACTGTGCCACCGTGCCGTCCCTATGGAAGGATCAGCTAGCTGTGCTGCATAGCCCATTTCGTTCATAGCTTGTGCGCCGGCAACAGCAGATGGAGCAGAAGAAAGAAATTAAATATAAAAACCATCAAACCAGAACCACCACATAGATAGTTCTCACTGCAAATTAATCTCAAAGTACCTCTTCTGTGGCGAAAATGTGATTAAAAGCAAGGTGAAGCTCCAACTACAGATACCAGCCTTCCTTAATGTTGCAGAAAATTAACACTGCATTCTGAAGAGTGATTTTCTCTGCCTTTGTCAGAAAAATTACTTTAAGCTCCATCTCCACCTGGCACAGAAACATCCGACTGATCGGAATGGGAAGTTGTCCAATGTTTGAATAAATCTTCCATTTCTGCAGTCTTTTAATCTTGCACCAAGTCCCGCTCACACATCACCCCCTAAGCCTTGCTAACCGACATTGATCCATCAACGCCTCAAATTAAAATTCTCATCCCTGGTGTCAAATCGCTCAATGACCTTTCCCCTCCCTCTCTCCGGGACAATTCGAAACTCTCTCTTCTTCAGTCTCTGTTAGCCTATTTCCCTGTTCCCTTTGCCACAGGAAGCCTAGGCCTGATGCTGCAGAATGCCATTCCTAAACCCCTTAGCATTTTCAGCCTCCTCTTTGCCTCAGAATGTACCCCTTGGGCCGTAAAGCTTTCAGCCCGAATCACCTCATATCTCCTCCACTGGCTTGGCATCCGTTTCTTGTGACGTGTATCTCCGGAAAGGTGCTATTTTAATGCAAGTTGTTGTTGCCTCAGAACCTTCACCCAAAGTACTGCGTCGTTTAATGTTGGTGCGGACAGCACTTTTGCAGTTGAACATAGAACATAGAACAGTACAGCACAGAACAGGCCCTTCAGCCCTCGATGTTGTGCCGAGCAATGATCACCCTACTCAAACCCATGTATCCACCCTATACCCGTAACCCAACAACCCCCCCCCCCCCCCACCTTACTTTTTTAGGACACTACGGGCAATTTAGCATGGCCAATCCACCTAACCCGCACATCTTTGGACTGTGGGAGGAAACCGGAGCACCCGGAGGAAACCCACGCACACACGGGGAGGACGTGCAGACTCCGCACAGACAGTGGCCCAAGCCGGAATCGAACCTGGGACCCTGGAGCTGTGAAGCATTTTGCTAACCACCATGCTACCGTGCTGCCCAAGTTGGGGGAATCAAAATCCCCCAGCGGCTCTTGATCTCCCTTAGCGTTCGAGTGGCAGAAAGCATTCACACCATTTCTCCAGGATAGCTCTAATCTTCCGCTGGAGAGGATATTCCAGGAAATTACAGGCCGGTGAGCCAGGTCAGTGATAGAATTGGAGAGAATTCTTCGAGACAGGATTTACTCCCATTTAGAATGATGGGAATTGCCTCCGTTTGACTGGGGTGAGCACAGTAAGAAGTCTTACAACACCAGGTTAAAGTCCAACAGGTTTGTTTCAAATCACTAGCTTTCAGAGCACTGCTCCTTCCTCAGGTGAATGAAGAGGTAGGTTCCAGAAATATATACATAGACAAAGTCAAAGATGCCAGACGATACTTTGAATGCGAGCATTTGGAGGTAATTAAGTCTTTACAGATCCAGGCAGAGGGGTAATCCCAGGTTAAAGAGGTGTGGATTGCCTCAAGCCATGTCCCATTTGGAAGCAAGTGGACATATCAGCAAGAGGAAGCATGGTTTTGTGAAGGGGAGGTCATGTCTCACTAACTTGATCGAGTGTTTTGAGGAAGTGACGAAGATGATCGATGAAAGAACGGCTGGATGTCGTTTACATGGCCTTTGACAAGGTCCCTCATGGCAGACTGGTACAGAAGCTGAAGTCACACGGGATCAGAGGTGAACTGGCAAGATGGATACAGAACTGGCTAGGTCATAGAAGATAGAGGGTAGCAGTGGAAGGGTGATTTTCTGAATGGAGGCCTGTGACTAATGGTGTTCCACAGGGATCAGTACTGGAACCTTTGTTGTTTGTAGTATATAGCACGGTAGCATAGTGGTTAGCACAGTTGCTTCATAGCTCCAGGGTACCAGGTTCGATTCCCGGCTTGGGTCACTGTCTGTGTGGAGTCTGCACGTTCTCCCCGCGTCTGCGTGGGTTTCCTCCGGGTGCCCCGGTTTCCTCCCACAGTCCAAAGATGTGCAGGTTAGGTGGATTGGCCATTCTAAATTGCCCTTAGTGCCCAAGAAGGTTACGTGGGGTTACTGGGTTATGGGGATAAAGGGGATTGGGGGAAACGTGGGGCTTAGGTAGGGTGCTCTTTCCAAGGGCCGGTGCAGGCTCGATGGGCTGAATAGCCTCCTTCTGCACTGTAAATTCTATGATATGAATGATTTGGAAGGAAATGTAACTGGTCTGATTAGTAAGTTTGCAGATGAAACAAAGGTTGGTGGAATTACGGGTAGCGATGAGGACTGTCAGAGGATATAGCATGGTATAGATCGGTTAGAGACTTGGGCGGAGAGATGGCAAATGGAGGTTAATCCGGACAAATGTGAGGTAATGCATTTTTGAAGGTCTAATATAGGTGAGAAATATACAGTAAAAGGCAGAATATACAGTATTGATAGGCAGAAGGTTCTAGGTGTACAGGTTCACAGGTGGCAGCACAGGTGGAGAAGGTAATCAAGAAGACATACGTCATGCTTGCCTTTATTAGCCGGGGCATTGAGAATAAGAATTGGCAAGTCATGCTGCAACTGTATTGAACCTTAGTTAGGCCACACTTGTAATATAGTGTTCAATTCAGGCCCACACAATCAGCAGTCTATGGAGAGGGTACAGAAGAGGTTTACCAAGGTGTTGCCTGGAGGACATTAGCTATGAGGAGAGGCTGGATAAACTTTGTTTGTTCTCAGTGGAATAATGGAGGTTGAAGGGCGACCTGATAGAGGTCTACAAAATTATGAGCGGCATGGACAGAGGGGATATTCAGGAGCTTTTCCCAGGGTGGAAGAGTCAATTACTCAGGGACAGAGATTTGAGGTGCAAAGGGCAAAGTTTAGAGGACATGCGTGAGGAAAGTTTTTTACACAGAGGGTAGTGAGTGTCTGGAACTTGCTGACGGAGGAGGTGGTGGAAGCAGGGACGATAGTGACATTTAAGGGGCATCTTGAGAAATACATGAATAGGATGGGAATAGAGGGATACAGACCCCTGAAGTGCAGAAGGTTTTAGGTTAGACAGGCAGCATGGTCGGCACAGGCTTGGAGGGCCAAAGGGCCTGTTCCTGTGCTGTACTTTTCTTTGTTCTTTGAATGAACGTGCAATTCTGGACCTCCAGTTTCAGGTGGCGAAAGGGGTGGGGCTGTATCCAATCAGGATCCTGCTCCCTGTCATTTTCCAGCTATTCCATCCTTGAGAACTTTGAGGCTGGACGGGATCAGACTTAGCTGTGGTTCCCCCCCCCCCCCCCCCCCACACACCACCACCACGCATGCCTCTGCCCCTGCCCCCCACCACCCCACCCATTGCACTGCCATGCACCCAATACCCCACAGACACCGCTAAGTTCAATAATCAGATAATATTCCGCCGGAATGTGACGACTAGGGGCTTTTCACAGTAACTTCATTGAATCCTGCTCGTGACAATAAGCGATTTTCATTTTCATCTTGCTTTGAACTTTAATTCCAGATTGACAAAAAGGAATACCCTCATTCAGACCACAACACACAGGATTTTTCAACAGGTCAGAACGTGCCGATATCTTATAGCTTCAGTTAGAGCAGATTGAAAACATTGTCAGATACTGGTTATAAGGGGGAGATCTAATTCAGCTAAATGGCAGACTCAAACTTGCTTAACCAACTTTATTGAATTGTTTAAGAGGTAACAAAGTGAGTAGATAAGGGTAATGTAGTAGATGTAATTTATCTGGAATTCCAAAACATCTTCAAAGAGGCAACACTCATGAATAAGGTCAGAGTAAATGGAGTGAGGGAACAGGCAGGTGGTAGTAAGGGAGCATAAAGGATAGGTAGATAGAGAATTGCAGATTATGCAAAGTGAGATCCCACAAGCAATCTGTGTAGAAAATATTGTTCCTTGTGGCTTATGTTAACGATTGAGACTTTGGAATGAAAAACACCATTTCCAAATTTGCAGGTGACGCCAAATTGGGGATGAATCATCAATACTGAGGAGAATTGCAACGAAATACAAGAAGACATGAATAAACTTCCCGAATTGGTATCTAATTGATGAATGAATTTCAACACATCAGTTTGAGGTCTTACATTTTGTATGAAAAATAAAGAGGTCAAATATTAGAAAATAATATCCAACTGGGTTGGAGGATCTGGAAGCACAAATCGACCAACCATTAAAGGTAGCCACAGATTCAGAAGGTCATTCAAAGAAATGCCAGTCTATTTCGGGAGGGAGAGAATTGGAAAGTAGAGTAATTTTGGTCAACTTGCATTCTACCTTGACTAGACCACTCTTGGAGTACTGTGTTCACTTCTGGTCACCATATAATATACACACAAATGGAGGCACTAAAAACAATGTAAGATTTGCGAGGATGATGCTGACATGGAAAGGACATAGGCAGCACGGTGGCACAGTGGTTAGCACAGTTGCTTCACAGCTCCAGGGTCCCAGGTTCAATTCCCGGCTTGGGTCACGGTCTGTGGAGTCTGCATGTTCTCCCTGTGTCTGCGCGGGTTTCCTCCGGGTGCTCCGGTTTCCTGCCACAGTCCAAAGATGTGCAGGTTAGGTAGATTGGCCATTATCAATTGCGCTTGGTGTCCAAAAGAAAGGTTAGGTGGGTTATTGGGTTGTGGGGATGGGGTGGAGTTGTGGGCTTAATTAGGGTGCCCTTTCCAGGGGCCGGTGCAGACTCGATGGGCCAAATGGCCTCCTTCTGCACTATAGATTCTATGATACAAAGAACAAAGAAAATTACAGCACAGGAACAGGCCCTTCGGCCCTCCCAGCCTGCGCCGATCCAGATCCTTTATCTAAAACCTGTCTCCTATTTTCCAAGGTCTACTAGGATGTGTTGGTTGGAGAAGTAGGCTGCAAGGGTTGGGCACACTGGATATGTGGAGTTGTTCAAGGAACAGCTATTGCATGTTCTTGATAAGTACGTACCAGTCAGGCAGGGAGGAAGGGGTCGAGCGAGGGAACCGTGGTTTACCAAAGAAGTGGAATCTCTTGTTTACAGGAAGAAGGAGGCCTATGTGAAGATGAGGCGTGAAGTTTCAGTTGGGGCGCTTGATATTTACAAGGAAGCGAGGAAGGATCTAAAGAGAGAGCTGAGACGAGCAAGGAGGGGACATGAGAAGTCTTTGGCAGGTAGGATCAAGGAAAACCCAAAAGCTTTCTATAGGTATGTCAGGAATAAAAGAATGACTAGGGTAAGAGTAGGGCCAGTCAAGGACAGTGGTGGGAAGTTGTGTGTGGAGGCTGAGGAGATAAGCGAGATACTAAATGAGTACTTTTCGTCAGTATTCACTCAAGAAAAAGATAATATTGTGGAGGAGAATGCTGAGACCCAGGCTATTAGAATAGATGACATTGAGGTGCGTAGGGAAGAAGTGTTGGCAATTCTGGACAAGGTGAAAATAGATAAGTCCCCGGGGCCGGATGGGATTTATCCTAGGATTCTCTGGGAAGCCAGGGAAGAGATTGCTGAGCCTTTGGCTTTGATTTTTAGGTCATCATTGGCTACAGGAATAGTGCCAGAGGACTGGAGGATAGCAAATGTGGTCCGTTTGTTCAAGAAGGGGAGTAGAGATAACCCCGGTAACTATAGGCCGGTGAGCCTAACATCTGTGGTGGGTAAAGTCTTGGAGAGGATTATAAAAGATACGATTTATAATCATCTAGATAGGAATAATATGATTAGGGACAGTCAGCATGGTTTTGTGAAGGGTAGGTCATGCCTCACAAACCTTATCGAGTTCTTTGAGAAGGTGACTGAACAGGTAGACGAGGGTAGAGCAGTTGATGTGGTGTATATGGATTTCAGTAAAGCGTTTGATAAGGTTCCCCACGGTCGTCTATTGCAGAAAATACGGAGGCTGGGGATTGAGGGTGATTTAGAGATGTGGATCAGAAATTGGCTAGTTGAAAGAAGACAGAGAGTGGTAGTTGATGGGAAATGTTCAGAATGGAGTTCAGTTACGAGTGGCGTACCACAAGGATCTGTTCTGGGGCCATTGCTGTTTGTCATTTTTATAAATGACCTAGAGGAGGGCGCAGAAGGATGGGTGAGTAAATTTGCAGACGACACTAAAGTCGGTGGAGTTGTAGACAGTGCGGAAGGATGTTGCAGGTTACAGAGGGACATAGATAAGCTGCAGAGCTGGGCTGAGAGGTGGCAAATGGAGTTTAATGTGGAGAAGTGTGAGGTGATTCACTTTGGAAAGAATAACAGAAATGCGGAATATTTGGCTAATGGTAAAATTCTTGGTAGTGTGGATGAGCAGAGGGATCTCGGTGTCCATGTATATAGATCCCTGAAAGTTGCCACCCAGGTTGATAGGGTTGTGAAGAAGGCCTATGGTGTGTTGGCCTTTATTGGTAGAGGGATTGAGTTCCGGAGCCATGAGGCCATGTTGCAGTTGTACAAAACTCTAGTACGGCCGCATTTGGAGTATTGCGTACAGTTCTGGTCGCCTCATTATAGGAAGGACGTGGAAGCTTTGGAACGGGTGCAGAGGAGATTTACCAGGATGTTGCCTGGTATGGAGGGAAAATCTTATGAGGAAAGGCTGATGGACTTGAGGTTGTTTTCGTTAGAGAGAAGGTTAAGAGGTGACTTAATAGAGGCATACAAAATGATCAGAGGGTTAGATAGGGTGGACAGCGAGAGCCTTCTCCCGCGGATGGAGGTGGCTAGCACGAGGGGACATAGCCTTAAATTGAGGGGTAATAGATATAGGACAGAGGCCAGAGGTGGGTTTTTTACGCAAAGAGTGGTGAGGCCGTGGAATGCCCTACCTGCAACAGTAGTGAACACGCCAACATTGAGGGCATTTAAAAATTTATTGGATAAGCATATGGATGATAAGGGCATAGTGTAGGTTAGATGGCCTTTAGATTTTTTCCATGTCGGTGCAACATCGAGGGCCGAAGGGCCTGTACTGCGCTGTATCGTTCTATACTTCCCTCTGTTCCCGCCCATTCATATACCCGTCTAGATGCCTCTTAAATGATGCTATCGTGCCCGCCTCTACCACCTCCGCTGGTAAAGCGTTCCAGGCACCCACCACCCTCTGCGTAAAAAACTTTCCACGCACATCTCCCTTAAACTTTCCCCCTCTCACTTTGAAATCGTGACCCCTTGTAACTGACACCCCCACTCTTGGAAAAAGCTTGTTGCTATCCACCCTGTCCATGCCTCTCATAATTTTGTAGACCTCAATCAGGTCCCCCCTCAACCTCCGTCTTTCCAATGAAAACAATCCTAATCTACTCAACCTTTCTTCATAGCTAGCACCCTCCATACCAGGCAACATACTGGTGAACCTCCTCTGCACCCTCTCTAAAAGCATCCACATCCTTCTGGTGATGTGGCGACCAGAACTGCACGCAGTATTCCAAATGTGGCCTAACCAAAGTCCTATACAACTGTAACATGACCTGCCGACTCTTGTACTCAATACCCCGTCCGATGAAGGCAAGCATCATGTATGCCTTCTTGACCACACTATCGACCTGCGTTGCCACCTTCAGGGTACAATGGACCTGAACTCCCAGATCTCTTTCTCTACATCAATTTTCCCCAGGACCCTTCCATTGACCATATAGTCCGCTCTTGAATTTGATCTTCCAAACTGCATCACCTCGCATTTGCCTGGATTGAACTCCATCTGCCCAACTCTCCAATCTATCTATATTTTGTTGTATTCTCTCACAGTCCTCCTCACTATCTGCAACTCCACCAATCTTTGTATCATCTGCAAACTTGCTAATCAGACCACCTATACCTTCCTCCAGGTCATTTATGTAGATCACAAACAACAGTGGTCCGAGCACGGATCCCTGTGGAACACCACTAGTCACCCTTCTCCATTTTGAGACACTCCCTTCCACCACTACTCTCTATCTCCTGTTACCCAGCCAGTTCTTTATCCATCTAGCTAGTACACCCTGAACCCCATACGACTTCACTTTTTCCATCAACCTGCCATGGGAAACCTTATCAAACGCCTTACTAAAGTCCATGTATATGAAATCTACAGCCCTTCCCTCATCAATTAACTTTGTCACTTCCTCAAAGAATTCTATTAGGTTTGTAAGGCATGACCTTCCCTGCACAAAACCATGCTGCCTATCATTGATACGTCTATTTTCTTCCAGATGTGAATAGATCCTATCCCTCAGTATCTTCTCCAACAGTTTGCCTACCACTGATGTCAAGCTCACAGGTCTATAATTCCCTGGATTTTCCCTGCTACCTTTCTTAAACAAAGGGACAACATTAGCAATTCTCCAGTCCTCCGGGACCTCACCCATGCTCAAGGATGCTGTAAAGATATCTGTTAAGGCCCCAGCTATTTCGACCCTCGCTTCCCTCAGTAACCTGGGATAGATCCCATCCGGTCCTGGGCACTTGTCCACCTTAATGTCTTTTAGAATATCCAAAATTGCCCCCTTCCGTATGACAACTTGACCTAGAGTATTTAAACATCCACCCCTAGCCTCAACATCCGTCTTGTCCCTCTCCTTTGTGAATACCGATGCAAAGTACTCATTAAGAATCTCACCCATTTCCTGAGTCCACGCATAAATTCCCTCTTTTGTCTTTGAGTGGGCCAATCCTTTCTCTAGTTACCCTCTTGCTCCTTACATACGAATAAAAGGCTTTGGGATTTTCCTTAACCCTGTTAGCCAAAGATATTTCATGACCCCTTTTAGCCCTCTTTATTGCTCGTTTGAGATTCGTCCTACTTCCCGATATTCCTCCAAAGCTTCATCAGTTTTGAGTTGCCTCGATCTTATGAATGCTTCCTTTTTCATCTTAGCTAGTCTCACAATTTCACCCGTCATCCATTCTCTCATCTTGCCATTTCTATCTCTCATTTTCACAGGGACATGTCTGTCCTGCACTCTAATCAACCTTTCCTTAAAAGACTCCCACATTTCAAATGTGGTTTACCCATAAACAGCTGCTCCAAATCCACATTCCCTAGCTCCTGCCGAATTTTGTTATACTCTGCCTTTCCCCAATTTAGCACTCTTCCTTTCGGACCACTCTTGCCCTTGTCCATGAGTATTCTAAAACTTATGGAATTGTGATCGCTATTCTCAAAGTAATCACCGACTGAAACATCAGCCACCTGGCCGGAATCATTCCCCAATACCAGGTCCAGTATGGCCGCTTCCCGAGTTGGACTATTTACATACTGCTCTAAAAAACTCTCCTGGATGCTCCTTACAAACTCTGCTCCATCTACACCTCCAACACTACATGAATCCCATTCAATGTTGGGGAAGTTAAAATCTCCCATCACAACCACCCTATTGCTCCGAAATTTTTCTATAATCTGTCTGCATATTTGTACCTCTACTTCATGCTCGCTTTTGGGAGGCCTGTAGTAAAGTCCGAACAATGTTACTGCACCCTTCCTATTTCTCAGCTCCACCCATATTGCCTCAGTGCTCGAATCCTCCGTCGTGCCCTCCTTAATCACAGCTGTGATATCATCTCTGACGAGTAATGCAACTCCTCCACTCCTTCTACCTCCCTCTCTATCCCTCCTGAAGCATCTATACCCTGGGATATTCAGTTGCCAGTCCTGCCCTTCCCTCAACCAAGTCTCAGTAATGCCAATAATATCATATTCCCAGGTACTGATCCAAGCCCTAAATTCATCTGCCTTACCTGCTACACTTCTCGCATTAAAACAAATGCACCTTAGCTCGATGGAGGCTCCATTGGGTGGCAATCATCGGTTCATCCCGGGGAACACGGATGGGGGATTCAGGGGGTGGCAAAGGGCGGGCATCAGCAAATTGAGGGACCTGTTTATTGGCGGGAGGTTTGCGGGCCTGGGGGAACTGGAAGATAAATTTGGGCTTTCCCAAGGGAACATGTTCAGATACTTGCAGGTAAAGGCGTTTGCTAGGCGACAGGTAGAGGGATTCCCTTTGCTGCCCTCGTGGGGGACGATGGACAGAGTGCTTTTGGGGGTGTGGGTAGGAGAGGGGAAGGTGTCTGACATCTATAAGGTAATGCAGGAGGTGGAGGAGTCGTCAGTGGAGGAGCTGAAGGCTCAATGGGAGGGGGAACTTGGGGAGCAGATGGAGGACGGGACTTGGGTGGATGCCTTGGAGAGAGTCAACTCTTCCTTTTCAGGTGCGAGGTTTAGTCTCATCCAATTTAAGGTGCTGCACCGGGCCCACATGTCCGGGACTAGGATGAGTAGGTTCTTTGGGGGTGAGGACAGGTGCACTAGGTGTTCGGGGAGTCCGGCGAATCATGCCCATATGTTCTGGGCATGCCCGGCACTGGAAGAATTCTGGAAGGGGGTGGCGGGGACGGTGTCGAGGGTGGTTGGATCCAGGGTCAAACCAGGATGGGGACTCGCGATCTTTGGAGTTGCGGTGGAGCCGGGAGTGCAGGAGGCGAAAGAGGCCGGTGTCTTGGCCTTTGCGTCCCTAGTAGCCCGGCGGAGGATCTTGATGCAGTGGAAGGATGCAAGGCCCCCAAGTGTGGAGACCTGGGTCAATGACACGGCGGGGTTTATAAAGTTGGAAAGGGTCAAATTTGCCCTGAGAGGATCAGTACAAGGGTTCTATAAACGGTGGCAGCCTTTTCTGGACTTCCTGGCTCAAAGATAGGTATCTTGGTCAATAGCAGCAGCAACCGGGCCGCGGGGGAGGGGGGGGGGGGGGGGGGGGTGTTCCTTATTATAGTTTCTATAGTTTCTATAAGGCTGAGGGGTGAGCAAGTGAGGTGGGAGTGACTGCCCTTTACATAAAGGTAGCATTTGGCCAAGTTTGGCATCAAGGAACCACAGCTAAACTTGAGTCAATGGGAATCAGAGGGAAAACTCTCCTAGTTTCCATGTTCTACATCATACAAAGGAAGATGGTTGTGGTGGTGGGAAGTCAATCATCTCCGCCCCAGAAACATTTCACGGAGTTCCTCAGGGTAGTGTCCTAGGCCCAACTATCTTCCGAAGTTGGGGATATTTGCAAATAACTGCACAATGTTCAGCCCCATTTGTGACTCCTCAGATAATGAAGCAGTTCATTTTCAATTGCAGCAAGACCTGGACAATATCCGGGCTTGGGCTGACAAATAGCAAGTTACATTCACGACACACAAGTGCCAGGCAATGTCCATCTCCTACAAGAGAGGATCGAACCACCGCCCCTTGACATTCAATGGCATTACCATCGCTGAATTCCCCCACTATCAACATCCTGGGGTTATTACCGATCAGAAACTGAACTGGATGTTTAATAATACTGTGGCTACCGGGACAGGTCAAAGACTATGTATCCTGCCGCAAGTAACTTACCTCCTGACCCCCAAAGCCTGTTCACCATTCATAAGGCACAGGTCAGGAGTGTGATGGAAAACTCTCCACTTGCCTGGATCAGTACAGCTCCAACAACACTCAAGAAGCTCGACACCATCCAGGGCAAACAGTCCACTTGATTGCTACCCACCTCACAAACATTCAATCCCTCCACCACCGACAAACAGTGGCAGGCGTGTGTACCACCTGCAAGATGCACTGCAGGAACTCACTGAGGCAGCACCTTCCAAACCCGTGACAACTACCATCTAGAAGGACAAGAGCAGCAGATACCTGGGAACACCACCACCTGGAGGTTCCCCTCTAAGTCACACACCATGCTGACTTGGAAATATATTACCGTTCCTTCACTGTCACTGCGTCAAAATCATGGAACTCCCTCTCTAATAGCACAGTGGGTGCACCTACATGACACGGACTGCAGCGGTTCAAGGAGGTATCTCATCATCACCTTCTCAAGGGCAATTAGGGATGGGCAATAAATGCTGGCCTAGCCAGCGATCTCCACATCCTGTAAAAATGAACAAAATAAAGTAGATGTCTTTAAAATTCAGAAAAGTTTTGATGAACTGGATACAGAGAATGTTTCCTCTTGTGAGGAAGAACATAACTAGAGGCCGTCGATATAATGTAGTTCCCTAGAAATCCAATAATAATAATAATAATGTTTATTGTCACAAGTAGGCTTACATTAACATTTCAATGAAGTTACTGTGAAAAGCCCCTAGTCGCCACATTCCGGCACCTGTTCGGGTACACAGAGGGAGAATTCAGAATGTCCAAATATCCTAACAGCACGCCTTTCGTCACTTGTGGGAGGAAACCGGAGCACCCGGGGAAAATCCACGCAGACACAGGGAGAGCGTGCAGACTCCGCACAGACAGTGACCCAAGTCGGGGATCGAACCTAGGACCCTGGCGCTGTGAAGCCATAGTACTAACCACTCTGCTACCGTGCTAGGGAATTCAGGAGAACGATCAGTGGTGTGAATGTGGAACTGGCACTGGCTTGGACAAATAGTATCAATGTATTTGAGGTTAAGCATTTAGCATGTCGATAAGCATTTGAGGAGAAGAGAAGAAAGGCCTCGAGATGAGGATAGATGTCTCCAGTGGAACATAAACACCCATGTAGACTAGTTGGGTCTGTTTCTGTGCTGTAAATCTAAGTAATTATGTGTAAAATTAGATTAACATAGACACCATTTGTTTTAGGGGAGCCTGTGTACAATGGTTCAGTTTGGAAAATGCTCTATTTTATACAGTGAAACTCCCAAATTAATCTAATGTCAGATTAGTGTTCGTGCGCGATTGGGCAAAGGCCTTTTTGCAAGATTTAATGACAATAATGATCAGGAGCTGGTGCGACTGTACATCCTTCCAGTGGATCAACTCAAAGCCCCTGATTGGCTCGTGTTGCACAGCCCTAACTCAGCGTGACAGATACTTGCAGGTTCTCCAATTACTGGAATGTAGCTTCATCGACGATGAACGCCTGGGTGACAATTTTTATCTAATTAGTTTGTTCAAAAGCACCACATTGGCCAATTCAAATCATCAGATTACCATCTGAGCCTACTAGAATGTAAAACAGGCTGCCTTGTATTTATTCAAGGTGACCTTCTTTGCCGATGGGGCAGCAAGTGATTAGCACTGCTGCCTCTCAGCGCCCGGGTCCCTGGTTCAATTCCGACCTTGGGTCTGTGTGGAGTTTACGCTTTCTCCACATGTCAGCGTGGGTTTCCTCCGGGTGCTCCAGTTTCCTCCCACAGTCCAAAGATGTGCAGGTGAGGTGAATTGGCCATGATAAATTGCCCTTAGAGTCCAAATATGTGCTGGTTAGAGATTACGCGAATAGGGCAGGGGAGTGGGCCCGGGTCGGGTGCTCTTTCAAAGGGTTGCTGCAGACTCGAAGGACCAAATGGCCTCCTTCTGCACTGAACGATGTCTATGTGTGACTTTCCTCATTGATCTTTGAATATGCAACAGATAAAGTTTCTGGAAGGGAACAGTCAGAGGGTGCATAGCAAATGGAGTCTGTCTCAGAATTAAGTAGATGCCTTATTCATGGTGCCACATTTTACCTCAGGCAAATCCACAACTAACTAGAATTTCAAAAATGTCGACTTTAATTGACCTTTTAGAAACCAATTTGTGAACAACCATATTTAGGGCAGCACGGTAGCATTGTGGATAGCACAATTGCTTCACAGCTCCAGGGTCCCAGGTTCGATTCTGGCTTGGGTCACTGTCGGTGCGGAGTCTGCACATTCTCCACGTGTGTGCGCGGGTTTCCTCCGGTGCTCCGGTTTCCTCCCACAGTCCAAAGATGTGCAGGTTAGGTGGATTGGCCATGATAAATTGCCCTTAGTGTCCAAAATTGCCCTTAGTGTTGGTTACTGGGTTATGGGGATAGGGTGGAGGTGTTGACCTTGGGTGGGGTGCTCTTTCCAAGAGCCGGTGCAGACTCGATGGGCCGAATGGCCTCCTTCTGCACTGTAAATTCTATGATCTATGATATTTGAATAACAGGCATTGAGAATTATATTAGATACACAGATAGAACCAGGCCATTTGGCCCAACCAGTCCGTGCTGGTGTTTCTGCTCCAGTCCAGTCTGATCCCATCTTTAATCATCTAAATTGATCAGAACCCTCAATTCCCTTCTCCCTCTTATTTTTACCTAGTTTCCTCTTAAATGTATGGATACTATTCACTTTGACCACTCCCTCTGGTAGGGCGTTCTAAATTCTCACAATTTTTTGGGTGAAGCAGTTTCTACTGAATTCCCCATTGTATTTCTTGGTGACTATCTTATATATTGATGGTCTCTGGTTATGCTCTCCCCCATAAAAGAAAATGTTCTCTCTGCAGACACTCTATCAAAAGCTTTCTGAGTTTTAAGGACATCGATTAACCCACCTCTCAGCTTTATTTTGAACAAGGTCAAGGGAAGAAAGGCCCTGAAGTACTTGGCACTATTTGTTTTTAAGAGTCCTTTAAAGGTTTAATCCAAAGGGGTAAGTCATGGCAGAGGAGCACAAAGCTGTGGTGTGCTCATCTTGCTCCGTGAGGGAAGCTGGGAACATTTCCAGGGCCCGCAGCCAGCACATTTGCAGGAAGTGTCTCCAGCTGCACGCCTTGAAGCCCGTGTTTCAGACCTGGAGCAGCAGTTGTCGACACTGTGGAACATTCGTGATGCAGAGAGTATCATGGATAGCACATATAGAGAGGTGGTCACATCGCAGGCTAGGACTCCACAGACAGGAATGGAATGGGTGACCACCAGGCAGAGCAAGAAGACTAGGCAGGCAGTTCAGAAATTTCCTGTTGCTTTTCCCTTGTAGGACAGATATACCGTTTTGGATGCTGTTGGGGAGAATGGCCTCCCTGGGGAAAGCAGCGACACCCAATTTTGTTGCACCATGGTTGGCTCTGCTATGCAGGGGAGGAGGAGAAAGTGTGGGAATACAATAGTTTTAGGGGATTCAATTGGAAGGGGAATAGATAGACGTTTCTGTGGCCGCAAACGAGACCCCAGGATGGTATGTTGCTGGGGTCAAGGATGTCTCGGAGCGGCCAGAGGAGGGGGAGGGTGAACAGCCAGTGGTCGTGGTACACATTGGTACAATCGACATAGGAAAAAGGATATATGAGGTCCTGAAAGTGAAATATTGGGAGTTAGGAAGTAAGTTGAAAAGTAGGACCTCAAAGGTAGTGATCTCAGGATTTTCAGTGCCATATACTAGTCTTGATAAGTCTGGCAGCATCTGTGGAGAGATAGAGATAGACAAATGATTGCTCACCATCTGACTGAAGATTGAAGAATTAAACTCAATTGGAAATTCCTCAAACGATTCCTCGGAAGCAGTTCATGTCCACAAGCAACAAGAGCTGTATCCTGTCTGTGTTTGGACAATGTCAGTCAGTCACCTTCATGCTGCATTACTGTCAGAACGTCTTCGACAAGACACGATGGCCAGAACGTTCCGACAGGACCGGAAAATGGGGTGTGCCAGCCAGATGTCCATCCACTTCAGCGGCACTGGTGAATCCCACCAGGAGGGAGGGCCTGAAAATCCCACCGAGTCTAACTACGCCCACTTGACATTCATTGGCATTGCCATGATCAAAATTGTCTGTCCCTCGGGAAGAGTTCCATGAACTTGTTCACGTGGCGCCATGAGATCTTTTACTTTGACCTGGAAAGCCAGAGGGCACCTCGCTTTAACACCTCATCTGAAAGAACAGCGGCAACTGATAGGCCTGCAGAGAGATTTAAACGCGAGCGAGAGGTAGAGAGTACTGCTACCAGCGGGTGGGTGATGTAAAACTGGCAGGAGGGACTCGTCAGAAAAATCTCAGCAGTACGCACATGTATTTTATATATATAGGCGCTGGAAACTGTCCTTTTTTTTTTCATGCGACGTGCCAGAAATAATTTCTTTAGAATTCTTTATAATTTCAAGGTGCTGCGGCTGTGGACAGCTTAATGCCCCGCTGTCAGATCTCTCTTTACAACCACAGCAAGTGGGCAGGAGGAAAGCCACCAGCATTGAAACCTCTGCCGTTCTGCCATAGCCTTCATTACACAAGGGAAGAAAATAGATTTGTCGCCATCGACTTCAGACAGTGAGCAGCACCAACAGCAACTTACCTTTATTTATTGTCCTTTAGCTTAGTGAAATATCTGCAGGAGCTTACTGGGCAATATTTGACATTAAAGACAATACAAGGATATGCGAGGGCCAAAAGGAGGTAGGTATTCGGGAACACCTTTAAGGAGAAAGACGAGATTGAGGGGGAACTGAACTAAGGGCATGGCTGACAATGATGGGCAGTCGGAAATTGAGGATGTGACAAGGGGGAAAAAAACAAAGGTTTGTGTAAGGTTTCTGCAGTTAGCAACACAATTCCTTGTTTGCCATTGAATGCCAGTGAGCCGTGGATTCAGGAGCTGTTTCAATGGGGTGAGGCGGTATGCAGAGTCTGTTTTATCCATTCAGAGATGAGGGCATCGCTGCCGAGACCAGCATGTATTGCCCATCCCTAATTGCCCTTGAACTGAGTGGTTTGCTGAGCTATTTCAGGGGTCAAGCGTCAACCACATTTCTGTGGGTCTGGGGTCACATGTCTGGGGTCACATGTAGGCCAGACCGGGTAAGGACGGCAGATTCCCTTCCCTAAAGGACATTATTGAGCCAGATGGGCTTTTACAAGAATTGACATTGATTGCACCATCACTAATGGCTAGGTTTAAACTACAAATGTTATCAATTGAGTTTAAATTCCATCAGCTGCTAATTTGGGATTTGAACCCATGTCCCCAGAGCATTTACCTGGGCCCCTGGACATTATCGCAATGCCATACCTCCCCCTGAATTTGTCATCTTCCCCCAGCGACATGTGACCTGACATTTTTCAATTTTGTATAGATCTCAGCTCTTCTGGTCTCCATTGCGGCCTCTTCAGATGTATGAACATACGTTCTAGGAGCAGGAGCAGACCACTCGGCCCATCAAAGATTGTTGTTCTCAGCCAAGCAATCTTTCCAGCCCTATTTTACATTACACACATGATCGCTGAGTATGTCCCAATCTCCTTATTTCTGTGTTTCCCACTTGACAGCCATTATGCTCATTGCATTGTGTGTTATTAAGGAATCTAAGGGAAGGACCAACATTCGTTCAGTGAACTTCATGACCTCGAGATGTCCTAAGGAACTCTACAGCCAGTGAAATACTTTAGAATTGCAGTTGCTGTTGCAATTTCAAAAACACAGTAGCCAGATTATTCACATTAAAGTCCTATACACAAAATGAGATTTGTTGAGTTATCAGAATAATAATAATAATAATTGCTTATTGTCACACGTAGGCTTCAATGAAGTTACTGTGAAAAGCCCCTAGTCGCCACATTCCGGTGTCTGTTCGGGGAGGCTGGTACGGGAATTGAACCTGCGCTGCTGCCTCGTTCTGCGTTGCGAGCCAGCTGTTTATCCCACTGTGCTAACCAGCCCCTGTGACTCCAGGGATGAAAGATTTTAGTGACAATGTTAGGCTGGAGAATCATAGAATCCCTACAGTGCAGAAGGAGGCCATTCTGCCCATCGAGTCTGAACCGGGACTCATAAAGAGCACACTAACTAAGGACGGCTCCCCTGCCCCAGCCCGCAACCACTGATACCACACCTAACCTTTTGGACACCTGGGGAACATTTAGCATGGCCAATCCTCATAACCTGGACAATCATTGGACTTTGAGAGGAAACTGGAGCACCCGGAAGAAACCTACGCAGATACGGGGAGAGCGTGCAGACTCCACACAGACAGTCACCCAAGGCCGGAAGCGAACCCACGGCACCGGCGCTGTGAGGCAGCAGAGCTAATCACTGTGCCACCATGCTGCCCGTAAGCTGGGGTTGTTTTCCTTGGAGTAAAGGAGATTGCGGGGGAACTGATTGCGATGTACAAGATCATGACAGTTTTAGGGTCATGATAGTACAAGGATCAGGGGTCACAGATTTAAAGTTTGGGGCAATAGATACAGGGGGCGGAATTCTCCGACCCCCCGGGGAATCGCCCGGGGCCGGCGTCAATCACGCCCCCACCGTGTCCCGAATTCTCCGCCCTCCGAGATTCGGCAGGGACGGGAATCGCGCCACGCCAGTCGGCGGGCCCCCCGCGCCTATTCTCCAGCCCGCAATGGGCCGAAGTCCCGCGGCAGACATCCCTCTCCCACCGGCGTGGTTAAAACCACCTACCTGACCGGCGGGATTGGCGGCGCGGGTGGGCTCCGGGGTCCTGGGGTGGGGGGGGGGGGGCGATCTGACCCCGGGGAGTGCCCCCACGGTGGCCTGGCCTGTGATCGGGGCCCACCGATCGGCGGGCGGGCCTGTGCCATGGGGGCACACTTTTTCTTCCGCCCCCGCCATGGCCTTCACCATGGCGGAGGCGGAAGAGACCCCCTCCCCTGCGCATGCGCCGGTATGACGTCAGCAGCTGCTGACGCTCCGGCGCATGCGCGGACTTACGCCGGCCGGCGAAGTCCTTTTGGCCCTGGCTGGTGTGGCGCCAAAGGCTGTTCACGCCAGCCGGCGGAGTGGGAACCACTCCGGCGTGGGCCTAGCCCCTAAAGGCTTGGATCCTAAAGGTGTGGAGAATTCCTCACCTTTGGGGTTGCCCGACGCCGGAGTGGTTCACGCCACTCCGACACGCCGGGACCCCCCCGCCCCGCCCGGTGGGGGAGAATCCCGGCCAGGGATTGGGGAGAAAGGGTGGTGGGAGAGAGTGAGCAGGGGGGAGGTGGGGAAGAGCTTTTATTTGACCGAAGTGATGATGACCTGGAGCTCACTGACTGTGAGGGGGTGGAAGCAGAAATGCTCAATAATTTCAAAAGGAAATAGGTTGAGCACTCAAGGGAAATAAACCTGCAAGGAAGAGAGAGAAATAAACAAGGACTTTCATTTATAGAGCACCTATCATGAGCACCAGATGCTTCAAAATGCTTTTGAGCCAATGAAGTACTTTTTTAAAGTCATGGGCCCGGATCTACCGCCGCGTTGCTCATGAAAGGCCGCGTGGCTGGTAGATACCAGGAGAGCCCACTTCCGGGATCTACCCGGCTCGCCACTCCGCAATGTGAATCCAGCACATTGTGAGCGGGATCACTTTCTGGCTAATCTGAATATTAGAGTGAGACAGCTAGTGTCATTCTAATGTGCCTTCCCAAGATCTACCCAAGGTGTAGGATCTGACCCCCTTGTCTTGGAGACCTTGGGTGAGTTGTTCACTGCTGGTCCCCACAAACAGGCACCAGATGGAGCAACACTCATGGGGGTCTCCCAGGGGAGTGGAGGCTCCCTGTGTGCAAGCCCTCTGGGCAGGGTGGAACCTTGGCACTGCTGGTGCTACCCAGGTACCCTGACACTGCCAGCCTGGCACTGCTAAGCTGGCATTTTTCTTGTGGTGCTGACTGGGCCAGGGGAGGTGTCCTGTGTGGGTATCGGGCAAGGTGTGGGAGGGGGGGCAGTCTGAGGACACCCTTATATTGAGTTGGGGCTTGGGGCATTCGGGGGTCATGTTGGGGGCTTGAGAGATCGGGATATCATTTGTAAATGGTGTCCTGATCTCGGCGTACTGACTGAAGAATTCCGGCCAGCGGAGCATCTCAGTGCAGGGGACAGGGCCGATATTGTCCACTGGTTCCCCGCTGAGGCCCCCGATCTACCCGTATGGACGTTAGATAGTGCGGTGTTTCTCAGCGCTCCCATATAGTTTTACAGTGCGGAACGAGGCCCTTCGGCCCATCACATCCGCACCAACCATCAAGCTCCTATTTACTTTCATCCCATTTTCCAGCACTTGGCCTGTAGCCTCCTGTGAAGTACGGCCACTGCTGAAATGTTGGAAAGGGTGGCAGCCAGTTGGTGCGCAGCCAGATCCTACCAACAGCAATGTGACAATTACCCAGGTCATCTGCTTTAGCGATGCTGATTGAGGGATCGATATTGGCCAGGATACAGGGGCAAGTTCCCTGCTCTTTTTTGGCAATTGGTCCCATGGGATCTTACATTCCCCCCCCCACCAAGGAGGCAGAT